>NC_080540.1:263961226-264270264 GCF_028640845.1 Ahaetulla prasina
TTTCAAAATTATTCCAATTTTTGTTGCATTAATATTTAATACATAAATTGATTTTGTAAGTCAATCAGCAAATAGTTATTTAATAAGCCTTATTTTAGGAAATGTGTTTTTAGAGCCTATATATTTTGAAATGATTGGAATGCTGCTATAGCATATGTTACAAAATGTTAACTGAAAAATTAAAACCAATTGATTTTATAATCTTAAAGTTACACAGAAATTTTATGCAAAATTTTCACTGATAAATTAAAGTTTATTCATTCATAATAAATGAATTATGATTAATTTGTGTTAGTCTTCCATAATCCAAAGGGCTCTGGATGTCATTTGAGATAGGTCTAACAATGGAGAAGAGATATACTGCTTGGATAATGGTTAAACTTCAGGTCACATGGTTGTTCTGCTAACAGTGGCCTATTAGCAGTAAGGCCAAAGTAGCACCTGCTAGGAACACCTATTAAAAAATACCTTAAAGAAGTAATGTAGGGTAAAGTACAGTGCAGCACAGGAGAGTTTAAGATATTTCTGATAATCCTACTTGTCCACTTAAATCCTTGAACTGTCTTTTCAATCTGCATTTCTACATAACTCTACTACAGCATATTTATGTGTTGAGTAATGTAAGCCAAGAGGGCTTAATAAATGGTAATAGCGTAGCCATGCCGCTCTTCCAATTTGAGGTTCCAACTCAAAGCTCAATAAATTAAAATGATAGCTTAAAACCACTTCTACCACCACCACAAAATCCCAGTCACATATCCCGGTGGTCTTAGCCCAAGCTATGGTTTATGATTCTGAAATGTTGTGCTTAATATATATTTAATACCTATAAAGGAGTATTGGGCTACCAATGGACTTGTACTCAAGAAAGATCTATGTGAAGTAACGTAAGGGCCGTAATAGCTCAGGCTGTTAGAAGCCTGTTATTAGAACACAGCAGCCTGCAATTACTGCAAGTTCAAGCCCGGCCCGAGGTTGACTCAGCCTTCCATCCTTTATAAGGTAGGTAAAATGAGGACCCAGATTGTTGGGGGGGGGGAATAAGTTGACTTTGTAAAAATACAAATAGAATGAGACTATTGCCTTATACACTGTAAGCCGCCCTGAGTCTTCGGAGAAGGGCGGGATATAAATGTAAATAATAAAAAAAAACCAATTGCAGAATAAGAAATCACATCTTTAGCTATGTGCAGATGTACCACTTTAAAAGCATACTTAATTGCAAGTGCCAATTCATGCAGTTAGCGACATCATGAGAATCCCATTGGACTACACATTCATTGCTAATATTAGACATTCCTGCATGTAACCTAATCTATCAGCCAGTTTAGAAAAGTATTTAATAACTTGTGAGATCGCTATCTATCTCTTGACCTACTGAGTTACCTCCAGAATTGTAATGGTCAGTACAATAGTAATTTGCCATCAAAAACTCTTATTAGACTTCCCCTCCTATCCCTAATACATCAGTCACTTCTATATTCCACATTTCATCTATTTTTTTTAAGTTCCAGTTGTTTGAAAACCTTTGTTCAAACAATTGACTTGATTATCTTTTTATTCAAAGTTTTGCTCATTTAACAGGGCTGATGAACCCAGGATTGAAAAACTAAATGGGTAATATTAGCTTCATTTTAAAATAATATACTATGCTAACTTCAATTAACTACTAGTTTTGTGTGTTCTAGGGCTCAGGGGCTAGGACATTGAGCTTGTCAATCGAAAGGTCGGCAGCTCAGCGGTTCGAATCCCTAGTGCTGCCGTGTAATGAGGTGAGCTCTCGTTACTTGTCCCAGCTTCTGCCAACCTAGCAGTTTTGAAAGCATGTAAAAATGCAAGTAGAAAAAATAGGAACACCTTTGGTGGGAAGGTAACAGCATTCCATGCGCTTTTGGCGTTGAGTCATGCCAGCCACATGACCACGGAGACGTCTTCGGACAGCGCTGGCTCTTCGGCTTTGAAACAGAGATGAGCATCGCCCCCTAGAGTCGGCAATGACTAGCACATATGTGCGAGGGGAACCTTTACCTTTTACCTTTGTGTGTTCTATATGTTAACTTTTAAAATTGTTTTTATTCTCTTATGCCTATGTTATTTAATAGAAGAGCTGTTTAAATACTATCTTTTCTGGAGCCCTAATTCATGGGACTATTTCACAATTCAATCATTTTTTTCTATGTTCCATGTGAACAAAACAGCTGAGATTATTTAAATACTTTTAAAATCAGTTTATTCAAAAAAATAGTTCTGTTAAATGCCAGTGAAAACTTAAATCAGCTTCTTATATCTGTTCTCTCTATATAAATGCTGTGCCTTATATGTAGAGCATAGAATCTCAGTGTTTTTACCTTAGGCTTACTTTAGAATCATCTTAAGGAACATCAGGACATAGTTCAAAGTGCAGAATACTTTTTTTATATTATCCTCACATTCTAAATAAACATCGTTCATGAAAACCTGAGCCATTTCACCACTGGTGTAATTGCTGAAGTCAACAAATTTGCAGCAGGCTTGATTTTTCTTTCAGAATTAACAACCTTGTCTTCCCATAATCAGCATGCATCAAGAAATCTTCAAGGTTTCTTCTATTTCGACCAGAGCAAACAGTCATTTAAATAGGTCTCTCAAAGACATATCATGACTAATAAGTACAAACAACAAAAATCCTCAACAGTTTTATTCTATGATCACACAACATTACTTCCAAATAATGCTACTGAAGCGATGACAGATTTTTACTATTAGGTATAAACAATATATAATGAGCATCTATGGGACCCTGCACAACTCCCATCAGTAAGAGAAGAGCTTCATAATTCACATGTTGGTTTACCACTTCAGTTTATTTAACTCTGTTATTAGGTAGCAATTGTGTCCTCTGCTGGAAGTGGTAAATGCATGTTTCCAAGGCAGCAAAAGCATAAAGGGGTCCCATCTGGGTATTTTCAAAAGGGTTTTGGAAAATATAATACATTATGCATATGTGCAGGTACTCCAGCGTTATTGTGGAATCGGAAGCCAGTACAAGTAAAAGTAAAAAACTGACAGTTTAGATGGCACAGGTTTGAATGACCACTGAAATCTGGTGCTTTAATTAATGAGCTAGTTCACTTTATAGACTATGTTGGAAAAGTAAAGACAATGATGGAAAAATACTACATTCATAATATTTCAATTCCAACTTCAAATCTTGCATTAAAGGATTTTTACCATGGGGAAAAATATTCCTTTAAATTAATGCACTGTTATTCATCCTAGTATCTGCCCTTCCCCATTCTGATTCAAAGCTTTTTATGCATTCATCTGAATATAACAAAGACACATTACAAAAATAAAATACAGGGCTCACATAAATATGAATACAGGTTATTTGCGTAAGGGTAAAATTGTTTGAAGTTTTTGCAGACCAGTGGAACAAAAAAATATATTCCTGGCAATATAGCCTATAGGTTTCCATTTACTACTCAGATTGCATCTGGGGCATTTTTGTAGAGCCATTGAAGAATATTGCTGTCATGTTGCTAGCTTTTTCCTACTCTCAAACCATATTGAAATTAATTTGTTCATTGCTTTAATTTTCTTTGAAGTAATGATTGATTTTCAGATTTGATTTTTGACCTTTGGGACTTGCAGTGAAATTCTTGTACATATGCGCCTGTTTATACTTGTTTTGCTTACCAGAATCATCATTTTAATTGCATTGTCTCCAGGTATGAAAAAATGCAAATAATTCACATTCCATTTATATTGCTGTCTTCCATAATTCTTTATTTTCTTGCAAATGAAAATACATGTTTATTTAAAATTACTCATTATACTTTAGAGATGTGCACAACAAACATGTTGTGATTAGTCAGATTCTGATAGTTATAATGACAACAGTTTTACTTCATAGGGTGTACACTTTGAGTATCTTAAAAGTCATAAAAGGATTTTACTGAACGTGAAGAATTTCATTATGAAAATCAGTACATTATGATAACAAAGCTGAACAACATCCTTGCTAGTTCCATAAAGTAAACATTGATTACAAAATATATACTGACGAACAAGAACAGTGATTGTATTTTTTATCACAAAAACCAAGGTGTTATAATGTAGTCCTATGGGTTCAATGTACTAAAGATTTCATATTTTATTTATATTCCAATTGCAACTGAAGTTACACACCAAGGCTGCAATTGTACTGGCTGATCTGCACTGTAGTCAATGGGACCTATTGCTGACAAAACATCATAGGGTATTGTGTCTATAGCTAGTGATCTATTTCTTAGAAACACAACTATACCATTGAGCTAAAAATTTTCACACACAAAAATGTGAAATAAATCAAAATCTTGACTACTTAGTTCATGTCAACATGTGGCTCTTTTTTGCAATTATATTCCTTCCTAGATGGCTTGCTTCAATATATTTTACTAGCAAATTATTAAAAGTGAAATCAGGCATTTTTTCTGGAAAAGCAACTAGTTCATAAGACAAATCTATAACTATAGAATAAATACTCCTCTGAAGTAGTAACTCATAAATGAGTAATTAAGAAAAGGTTCTTTTAAAATTACATGTTACTACTCACCAATGATGCAGTATATGTTTGAGAACCTTACAAAAGCATTATATCAGGTGAAATGCTGCTAGTTCGCACCGGTTCATGTGAACCGGTAGTGATTAAAGCTACCAGTTCATCTGAACTGGTATTTCTGACAATCAGCTGTTTCATGCAATTTATATTCACTAGAGAACAGGAAATCCTGCTTTCTAGTGAATGTAAATCATGCAGCACAGCTGTCCCCCCTCCCGCTGTTCTAATTACCTTAAGCCTTTTTCCACGCGAAGCGCACGTTTGGTGCGCATTGCATTGGCGCACAGCATGCGTTAGGCATGCACTGTTCATGCGCACATGTGCGTGTTTAGTGCACACTGCACATGCATGTGTGCAGTGTGCATTTGGTGTGCATCGCGTATGTTCGCACGCGTGCGTTTGGCACGCACCACACATGCAGCACACACTGCACATGCACAGGCAGCGAACTGGTGACAAACTGCAGAGGATTTCACCACTGCACTGAATAATGGAATTCAATTCTGGAAAAAAAGTATTTATTCCTTTTTATATTTTCTGAATACATGCATATCTTTGTCAGTAAATATTCATATAGATCTTATATATATTCTCGTTTGCAATACCATATATCCTTTCCCAACACCTGCTTTTTGAAAAAAGATGAATTTGAGAAGAAAAGATCCCATCCATCAATTGTAAAAATACTCTAAACCTCTTATATTGTTGGATAGATGAAAGAGGACACTATTTTACAAACAGATGATGTAGTAAGTATAAGAAAAAAACTAAACTGTGCAGCTGGATATAAAGGATCTGTCAATATATTTGAGGTAGAAATAAGAAAAATTAGTAATTAGTAGTGAATGAAGTCATTTTACTTAAACATTTGCAATTTTCAATGCATACATTTATCATTTTCTCCACAGCTTTAACTTGGCAAAGTTAATTCCTTCAGCAATCTACTTACTTCCTATAAAGGGACAATTAGTGTAATATATTTTTCACATCTGCATTCACCACAATCACAACTTTTACCAGAACGCAGATATAGGCATTATGCTGCTATGAAAAATTAAACATACAGATAATCTTATTTAGCGACTGCTTGTTTAGCAACCATTCATTTATGAACTCTGCAGATCTGTATAATAAAGGAAAGCTGAAATAAGATCAGAGGCACAATCACAGTCTCATTTAACAACCGCTTCACTTAATTGAATTGCTGATCCCTATAATAGTCACTAAGAGACTACCTACACTCCTTTATGCTATATTTTATTGATTTATTCCACTTCAACCCCACCCTTTCCCTAGTACAGGGAAAAATGATGACTTGCTTCATGGGTGGGGGTGAAATTGGGAGCTTCAGGCAATTTAGAACATTGCATAGCCTCAGTATACTCATTAAAGTAACAGTGTACCTAGAAACAAACCTTTTACAAATTAAATGACAGTACTAAAATTTATTTATTCCACACATAAAAGAGAAAGGTAAAGCAGTCTGCTGATTTTACTCTGTAAGTCCTTGTCAATTATAGGGGGTGGTGCTCATTTCTGTTTCAAAGCCACTGAGCCAGTGCTGTCCGAAGACATTTCTGCAGTCATGTGGCCAGCATCACATCAAAATTCTGTTTCCTTCCCACCAAAGTGGTATTTTGCATTTGCATTTGCATGCTTTCCAATTATTAAGTTGGCAGAAGCTGGGGCTAGGATAGGAAGTCTCACATAGACCTCAGGTCTCGAACATGGGGTGTCAGCTTTCCAGCCGAGAAGCCCAACATCTTAACCGCTGAGCCACTGCGCTGCCCATTCCACACATAGGTGTGGTTATTTCCAATTTGTTTTTATGTACAATTTTTAATACTAGCAATAGCACTTATATAACGCTTCAAAGTGCTTTACAATCTTCTCTAAGCAGTTTATAGTCAGCATATTGCCCCCAACAATCTGGGTCTTCATTTTACTGACCTCGGAAGGATGGAAATCTGTCAACCTTGAGCTGGTAAGAATCAAACTGCCGAACTGCTGGCAGTCGGCAGCAGAAGAATTAGCCTGCAATACTGCACTCTAACCACTGCTCCACAAAGGCTCATTACTGGTATGTTATGCAATTTATATCAGATTACACATTAGTAATGGTTAAGCTTTAAATTAGGAGTGGGGAAATCCAGATTCTAGGTCAGTGTTTTCCAACTCTGCAACTTTTGGATTTCAAATTAGAGAGTTCTTTGAAGTCCACACATCTTAAAAGATTTTTTATTCTACCATTCAATTGTGTCTGGTTTTTGGAGACTGCCTGGAAAAGTTCTTGCATTTTCTTGGCAAGGTTGTTCAGAAGAGCTTTGCCATTGTCTCCTTCCTAAGGCTGAGAGAAAGTGATTAGCCCAAGGCCACTCACCTAGCTTATGTCTTCAGGTTTTTGGCATGATGCCTTAATCACTGCACCAAATGGACTCTCCCTTAATAGTTACTAAGTTTTTGAAATACTATTCTAGTCCATCAGCAGCAACAGAAGTAATGTGGTCTCAAGAGTTACTGTGGGAAAAACAGTCTTGTGCTGTGTTTAGATTTAAGTGCATAATAAATTAAATTATATAACACAATGAAACAATGATTGATCTCCCTCAACTTTTGGAAAAAAAACACAGGCAAAAGCAGAAGCATTACCTGTTTCACAATATTTTAGCCTGTGAACCCAAAACAGTGTGATTAGTTAATGATAGTGTAACATTGAAGTCTTTTATCTTTGCAAAGAGGCTTCTTTGCCCACCTAGAAGTACAAATCATCAAGTAATTCAGGCAAAGCAAAAAGCCCCTCTCTCAAATTCAGGGTTCAAGTTCTTATCAGCTCCACCCCAAACACAGGATGTCTGAATTTGGAGACAACAATGTGAACTCTCACAATTGGCCTTGTTCCATAAGCAAATTTTATACGTAATTCCAACCTTGATTTCTGTACAAAAGATCAAAGAAGAAACTGTCAGCAAAACGATCAGAAGGCAAAGTAGCTTTATTTGTAGATGGATTCACAAATGTTAAGTTCTTCAGTGGGTAAAAGTTAAATATATAAAATTAATTATGAGTGGCTAAACTCCACAATGAATGTTTTCTAAGGAATGATTGATAAGAAGCAAATGTAAAAATTATCGTTACACATCATCAGGCAATGTATAGCAGGATGCCCAAAATACAGGTAATCCTCAATTTACGACCACAATTGAGCCTAAAACATGCTGAGACAGTTGCTAAGTGAATTTTGCCCCATTTTACCACCTTTCCTGTCACACTTGTTAAGCCAATCACTGCAGCTGCTAATTTAATAACACAATTTTTAAGTGAATCTGGCTTCCCCATTGATTTTGCTTGTCAGAAGGTGACAAAAGGGGATCACGTGGTCATAAATATGAACCAGTCTCCAGGTATCCAAATTTTGATCAGATGACCATGGGGATGCTGCAACGGCTTTTAAGTGCGAAGAATGGTCTTAAAAGTCACTTTTTTCAGTGATGTTGTAACCTCAAGCAGTCACTAAAGGAAGTGCTGTAAGTCGAGGACTACCTGTACAGCAAAACATACGACTGATTTCGCCAGCACATTCCTCATAATACGACGGCAGCCTTTGCTTTTTTCCTCTTTCTCATAGATCAAAGGGGCTACCCACGTCTTCTTCCTCCCGATTTCGAGGTTCGCTCTTCCACAGAAGGCTAAATAATCACGGCTGCTGAAGGAGCGGAGGGGACGGGCTGCCCACGTACCGTACGGAACCGCCTCCCGACTCCGAAACTCGCGCGAGACTCCAAGGCGCTCTAGCACGCTTCCCTCGCGCTCCTCTTAACTGCACGAGACACGCCAGCCAAAACTTCCGGGTTCATGCCGTTTTACGTTAGGACGGTGGTTGGTTCAAAACAACGCTTGCGCGCGCGCGCCTCCGCCCACCCCCACGCGCTTTCGCCACAGGCAGCGTCTGACCCTTGTTGTGCTTTGAGGCGATTAACAAGCGGATTGTCGTCTTCTCCGTGGATTCTTAACATCTCTGTCTTGGTTCCTGTCGCACCCATTACTGTTTTTACGATTTTTTTTTTAACAGCTGTCCATTTATTCTGCTGTCTGTGCTCTTAAAATACGCACTCTGAAACTTCAGCGGAACGCGTCCTCATTTCACCCGGTTTGTTTACCTTCTCCCCCCACCAACCCCGTCAGCTACGAAGAGCGACTTTAGTGACCTCCAATGTCACGTGACAAGCCCCCCCCTCCCGCTCCGTCGTAGTCGTTCGCGCTTTTAACTTCCAAAAAGCTGCGGGGTTCCCATGCCTGCGCCTGTTGAAAAGCCAAGCCTAGGAAATGGGCCTTTGCGAGCAAATTCATTTTGCTTTTCTCTTGGGGAATTCTCCGTGAGGCACATTCGCCTCTAGCGCAGTGGGCAGAACAAACCGGTTGAGTCTGCAACGGGGAGATGGGTCTGTTTTCTATTCAGGCGAATCTGGAGACAACCTACACGGGGTCCTAATGGAGCTGGGTCTTGACGTGACCTTTGTAGGCTCGAAAGGCGTGAGCCGGGCAGTAGAAACCGGCGCTGGTTTTGGGAATAGGCTCTTGAGCACCGGCAAGATCCCGTTTTGAGAATTTATGAGCTGGGTGTGGGGAGCGCACGTGAGGAGGAGGCGGCGGTGGTGGAGGCGGAGCCCGTTGGGACAGCATGGTGAGTTTGGGAAGAAAAGTAGAAGGAAGAGAAGGAGTTTGGATTGACTTCCATCTAGTTAGTCTGGTTGGAAAAAGAGGTTAATGCATATAGAATCTTTCCTCAGTTTGCTCACATTTGGAGTATAGGACTCTTTCGATTTCAAGGTATTTCTGAAATATTAGTAAACAGCGGCACTCTAATGTTACTTGTTTATTATTGATCACAAATATTTGCATCTTAAGTTTCATGGGAGCATATCTTACAAGCAGTATAAACTCTTGGAAATAAAAATGCAATATGTGTTACTTAAAATAAGCTTATGATCTTCCCATAGGACAGCTGGTGATACTGTAATTTACTATGTAGGGAGAAAGAGTGCAGCTTGAACAGGTAATAATAATAAAAATAATACAACGAAATTGGTTTAGCCTTTACTGGTGCAATCCATAACAGAAAATACAAGACAACATGAATAGTACAGAGAATAATCTTTATACAAGAGATTTGGGGGGGGGAATCTAGTCATATGTTTCCATATGTACCTGGAGTGATTGCAGTGCTGGGTTTCTACCGGTTCGCCCCGATTATTTATTTATTTATTTATTTATTTATTTATTTATTATTTACATTTCTATACCGCCCTTCTCCGAAGACTCAGGGCGGTTTACAGCCAAGTTAAAAAGACATATACAAAAATTGAAACACAATATTTGAAATTTAAAAATCTGAATCCATAGGCCGAATATTAAAATAACAAGTAATAAAACCACCCATTAAAAATTACCCTTAGGCCAACCCTGCTCAGTGAAACAAAAAAGTCTTGAGCTCGCGCTTAAAGGCCCGGAGGTCGGGAAGAAGGCGTAGACCCAGAGGCAGTTCGTTCCATAGGGTAGGTGCCCCTGTTCACCCTATTCAGGTGAATAGGTAGCGGTGGCAGCGGGAGGCTCCACCCACTCACTCAGATATCATCAAAAATGCTCTGCGCATGTGCAGAAGCGCCGCACACTCGCACACTACTGATAGTGAACCGGTAGCGCCGGGATTTGAAACCACTACTGAGTGTTTGTGATTGTGTTTAGGAGTCTGACAGCCCGTGGGTAAAAGCTGTTCTTAAACCTAAAACAGCTTTTTAAAAAAACACACCAAAAAAACCCAAACCTTTCTGTGTTTGTTATTTGCCGAATCCGCTTTTAGACCCCTTGCAATTTGCATACCGAGCAAATAGATCAACAGATGATGCTGTTAATATGGCTCTGCACTACATCCTACAACATCTTGAGTCTCCAAAGACCTATGCAAGGGTCCTTTTTGTAGACTTTAGTTCAGCATTCAATACCATCATTCCAGACATTCTTCTAACTAAGCTAAACCAGCTACAGGTACCGGAACAGACTTGTAAGTGGATCACAAGCTTCCTAACAAACAGGAAGCAGCAGGTGAAGCTAAGCAAGATCACATCAAATACCTGTACAATTAGCACAGGGGCCCCCCAAGGCTGTGTGCTCTCCCCACTTCTCTTCTCTCTGTATACCAATGACTGCATCTCCAATGATCCATTTGTTAAGCTACTGAAGTTCGCAGATGACACAACAGTGATTGGTCTCATTCGAGACAATGACGAATCCGCATATAGACGAGAGGTCGAACGACTAGCCTTGTGGTGCAACCAAAACAATCTGGAACTGAACACACTCAAAACCGTAGAAATGGTGGTAGACTTTAGGAAAAACCCTTCCATACTTCCACCTCTCACAATACTTGACAACACAGTATCAACAGTAGAAACCTTCAAATTTCTGGGTTCTATCATATCGCAAGATCTCAAATGGACAGCTAACATCAAAACATCATTAAAAAAGGACAACAAAGAATGTTCTTTCTGCGCCAACTCAGTAAGCTCAAACTGCCCAAGGAGCTGCTGATCCAGTTCTACAGAGGAATTATTGAGTCTGTCATTTGCACCTCTATAACTGTCTGGTTCGGTTCTGCAACCCAACAAGAAAAACACAGACTTCAGAGGATAATTAGAACTGCAGAAAAAATAATTGCTACCAACTTGCCTTCCATTGAGGACCTGTATACTGCACGAATCAAGAAGAGAGCCGTGAAAATATTTGCAGATCCCTCGCATCCTGGACATAAACTGTTTCAACTCCTACCCTCAAAACGACGCTATAGAGCACTGCACACCAGAACAACTAGACACAAGAACAGTTTTTTCTCGAAGGCCATCACTCTGCTAAACAAATAATTCCCTCAACACTGTCAGACTATTTACTGAATCTGCACTACTATTAATCGTTTCATAGTTCCCATCACCAATCTCTTTCCACTTATGACTGTATGACTATAACTTGTTGCTGGCAATCCTTATGATTTATATTGATATATTGATCATCAATTGTGTTGTAAATGTTGTACCTTGATGAACGTATCTTTTCTTTTATGTACACTGAGAGCATATGCACCAAGACAAATTCCTTGTGTGTCCAATCACACTTGGCCAATAAAATTCTATTCTATTCTATTAAGGAATCTTTTACTTGTCTTTTCTGTGTTAATAATATGACTGGCCTTGGTAAGTAGGCTGTGGTATGTTTATACTTGTAAATAACAAAAAGAAATCCAGTAATTAATGATTAACATATATTATTACTCCATAAGGAATTTTGGATGATTCATTTAATCAGTAATAGCTTTGATGTAAAATAATTCAGATAAGGATGTTCAGCAGCACAGTTTAACGAGGTAAAACAAATGTCAGAAGAGAAGACAAACATTTTTATTTAATTTAATACTCTAAAAAGTTACTCCTGATTTTCAGTTATTCTAATAGATTTTTTTTTCCAGAGAAGATAATTGAATTATTTGCTTATTCAGTATTGATTAGTCAATATAATCCATTTGCCATAATGGAAGTTAAACCATACAAAAGGTTAAAGAACATAAAAGGGTATACAGTGTTATTGACTTCAGACATTGATGGAAACATGAATTTTTATTTATATAATTGCCAACGTGGCCAAAGGCTACTATGATTAGTATTTTAAGTTGATATGCCATCCAACTTCCAATACTCTGGGCACCTCACAAATAAAAATATTGAAAATAAGAAAAAATAATACAATAATAGAGAAAAGTAAAGGAATAAACAGTAATAACAATGGGATAGGAACAAAAAAGAATCAAACCTCCACAATCCAAAGAGGCTTCAACAAAGATGTGGTCAAAGATTCAGGTCTTCAAACTCTTTGAAACACTAGCATCAGGATCTCGGGGAGAAGGAGACTTCATTGGATAGGGCATGGGTTACTACAGAGAAGGCACAGTTCTGATCTCAGTAGATAGCATTTGTAAATCAAAGGAATCCAGAGTGTGTCAACCCTGCTACGTAGGCTGGATAGCTGCTATGAGAGTTCGTCTCAGGTAAACAGGCCCTATGTACTGCAGCATTTCCATGCTTATTTAAGGAGGAAATTTCATTGATCAGAGAAGGATTTGATGTTAATTGAAGAACTAAGTTACTAAAGTTCAGTCTTATGAATGGTTATTGTTTTCCTCTTAACCTAAGCCAACTCTTGAACATTAGTTTGGTGTAGTGGTTAAGACATTAAGCTAAAAACTGAGAGTCTGAGTTCTTTCTCGCTTTAGACATAAATCCAGCTATGTAATCTTGAGCCAGGCACTCACTCTCAGTTCTAGGAATAGTAAACCACTTCCAGAAAACTATGGCAAGGGCTGGTCCAAGCAGTTGCCAGGAATAAACACTGAATTGAAACTAAGCCCATTCCTCCAAAAAACCAAAAACCAAATCTAGTGAGACATCTGTAGTCTACAAAACCTTGATTTTAGTCTTAGTTTTAATTCTGCAGAAGAAAAATGTTCCTATTATGTTAAGTTATTTATGTTAAGTTCCTATTATGTTAAGTTTTAGATATGAAAAACTAAATAGTTTTCTCATTTTAATATGGAATTTTTGCAAATGTTTTTATATGTATTTGTGTTTGGTTGTTATATTGGCTTATGAAATTGCATTAACAGTGACATTTGGGAATAATTTTATATGATGTGGGTAAGATATATATGTATCAGACTTAATTTTCTTGCCTCATGTCATGTCTTTTATTTCTAAAGTGTATATTCCCAACATTATAAAAACTAAGCAGCGATCACAATATCTAAAATTCAACATATTAAAATTAGATGGGAAGATTAAAATCAGTCAAAAGTATGTTTAAAGACCATGCTAAGCATATTATTGGGTAAGGGTGATGACATTTGACCGTGGAGCTAGTATTAAAACAGCTGTTGCTTGAGTAGAAGCACAAGCTCTATATCAGATAAAAGAAAGGTGAAACTGCTCAACACTGACATGTTTCCTTCTCAGATTACCACCCAGAACTTTCCATAGGGAAAAAAAAGGTCTATACTGTATACCATCTCTATACTGTATAACATGAATTTTGTGAACTAGAAATAAAGTCCTGTCTTCAAAAATAGGTGGCTATGTCTAAGGACTTGGTGTATATAGTAGAATTCTTGGTTTTAGTTTTTCTGGCCCTTCAGAGTACATTGGTACTGACACAATCTCAAAAGCAGCTTATCTTGACCCAAGGATCTTTTTCTTCATATAATAAAAAATATAAATGTCCACAGAAACATGAATTTGTAATGTTTTTCTGGGTTATATATCCTGGCCAAATCTGTTTGTACACTCTTTCTCCCCCTTCCCCCTCCTAATTTTACTTTGTTATTACATGCCCTTCATATTTAACCTGTTCCATCAACCTAGAAAAGGTACCTGGCATGATATGGTGCTTTACTGTTGACTTACAGATATTGTTTAATGTTGTTGTTTCATATTGTCCAAAATAAATAGTTGCTTAGGTTAATATGGGGCACAAAAATATGTAACCAGTTTTCTTGCCCTGGAAAAAGTACAATTATTTCCTGTAAGAAGTTTAGTGACATAATTGCGTTCACTATATTTTTTGTACTATATCTGTTGATGGTCTTATCTCAAAAAAGTATGATTAACATATTTATTTAATGGTAAAAGCTTTGAAAAAGAGTACAGTTTATTGATAAACAATATTGATTCACAATTGTTTTTACAAAATAAGTTCAATAGTATGTATAACAGAATAACAGAATTGGAAGGGACTTTGGAAGTCTTTTAGTCCAATCCCTGCTCAAGCAGGAGACCCTATACCATTTCAGTTGTCCAATCTCTTATTAAAAACTTCCAGTGATGGAATACCCACAACTTCCGAAGGCAAACTGTTCCACTGATTAATTGTTCTAATTGTCAGGAAATCTCTCCTTTTTTCTAAATTGGTTCTCTCCTTGATTAGTTTTCCATTGTTTCTTGTTCTTTCTGCCTTCAGGTGTTCGGGAAGTAGCTTGACCTCCTCTTTGTATCAGCCCCCCTAGATATTGTAATACTGCTATTATGTCACCTCTAGTCCTTCTTTAAAGGGACGCAGTGGCTCAGGGGCTAGGATGTTGAGCTTGTCGATCGAAAGGTCGACAGCTCAGCGGTTCGAATCCCTAGTGCTGCCGTGTAACTGGGTGAGCTCCCGTTACTTGTCCCAGCTTCTGCCAACCAAGCAGTTTCGAAAGCACATAAAAATGCAAGTAGAAAAAATAGGGACCACCTTTGGTGGGAAGTTAACAGCGTTCCGTGCGCCTTTGGCATTGAGTCATGCCGGCCACATGACCACGGAGACTTCTTCGGACAGCGCTGGCTCTTCGGCTTTGAAACGGAGATGAGCACCGCCCCCTAGAGTCGGCAACGACTAGCAAGTATGTGCGAGGGGAACCTTTACCTTTAGTCCTTCTTTTCACTAAATTAGACATACCCAAATTTTCAATTGTTCTTAATATGTTTTAACCTCCAGTCCCCTAATCTTTGAGACTCTTCTCTGCACAATTTTTAGAATCTCAACATCTTTTTCATATTGTGGTGACCAAAATTGGATGCAGTATTCCAAAAGTGGTCTTATAAAGGCATTATAAATAATGTTCTTTGTTCATTCCAGGAGTGCTTTTTTATTATACAAATATTTAAACTGGAAGAATTCATTGAAAAGCATTTATATATATATACCATATACCATATACAATATAATACCATATACAGTATAAATTGAAAAATCTTCAACTTTTATGTACTCAAGTCAGAAATCGATGTGACAAGGGTCTGTTTCATGATCCTACATAATCCTGCTCTTTATGGAACAGTGAAATGGTTTGTTCATTTGTTATCACGTTCCTGTTTTTATAGTAAGAGTTTTGAACTAGCAGTGCGGAAACCCCAGTTCAAATACATCCTCAAACCATGGAAGCTTGCTGGGTGATTTATTCTTATTTGTATCTACTTTAAAGAGTGGATGTGGTAAGGAAATAAAATAGGAGTGGTTACTGCCTACCTTATTTTGATCTCTTGAATGAAAGGTGGGCAATAAATTCATCAAAATGATTTAAATGTTAAATTGCTCATATTTGATATAGCTTAAGATTCTCTTAATTCAACCAGTCTAGTCTTTAGCTAAAGTATCTTTGGTCAAGTTTCAGGGAACAATTTTTACTTAACTCTTAAGGATGTACAGTATACTATCTTCCTAGAGAAAGTTAACAAATTATTGTTGGTTATTTTTGATATATAACAAATTATTACAGCTCCTTAATATATCTTATGAGAGTGGGGTATTTTTTCTTACCTTGAAGATTATCACTGTGTAAGAAAATCTCTCTAGACAAGAGAATTGTCAGAATTATTGATGAATTGCAAACTTTATTTATTAAAGAAGGCAACTCTGAATTTAAAAGTTACCTTATTAATGGTATATTGGCATATAAATTAAATAAATAAATGTCTTTCTCCCCATTCCCCTGAAAGTTCAGATCAAGAAAAACAAAAATTACTAATTTATCTCCACTGCTTTAATTCAGTGGATCTCTTTTAAAGCTGAATTATTTCAGTGGAAAAAACTAATTTTCCTTTTAGATGGACTAGCCACGATAATCTAACACACAGTGGGTAAGCAATTTGAGAATTTCTTTGATGAAATAAATTTTGTAGGGCAATTTCAGTTGGATTCAGATCTAGATTTGCTCAATGTAATGATCTCCCTTATCCTGAATTAAAATGGGAAACATAATTCTATTAATTATCCTCGACCTTTTCACAGCATCACCACTAAACATAGTAACATGTAGAATAATTTGAATGAAGAGACTTGGGAGCCATAATTTGAGTTTATTAATTGACTGAAGTTTGCACAGGTGAAACTTGTTCCTCACAAAACATACCCTGTGTAGGAAGGGAAAAATGAAATGGTTAGACTTACAGCTTTTCTGTTGTCCTCAACTTAAAACTGCACATCATGGTCATAAACTGGGCCAGTCATATGGTCAACCCAATTTTATGACCTTTTTTGTGGGCAAACACAGTGATTATAAAGTGAAGTCAAGCAAACCAATAGTTACTTATAGACACGATTTTGCCGAAAACTAGAAGTAAATGCCAGTTTTCAGCAAAACATTCCATGGCAATGGGATGCTGCAAATGGCCATAAATGTGGCCCAATTGCCAAGCGTCTGAACTAAGCAACTGGTCATAAATTGAAAGCTGTCTATAAGTTACTTGATAACATAGAGGTAGTCTGATAGTAATGGTAGTCTTTGAAGATAGTTCAGAAGCTGCAATTAATTTAAAGCACATCCATTGCTTTTGAACTGAGTAAATATTTTGCTGGGGTTTGAAATATTTGGAGTGGTTATAATATCAATTCTGAATGCATTTCCAAAACTAACAACAAAATAAATCTTCACCATTTTGGGACTCAAGTAATTTTAAGTTTGCTCTCTTACACCAACGATTTGTTTACTAATATATTTATCAGAGGCTTTGTCAGAATGTTGTCAATTTCAAAGATTAAATTATGTGACATCAAATTTAAAAAACCTTAGTATTCTAGATTATGCCTTCACTTCCTTGTTAATCACTTTATTTTTTTGAAAATTAATGCTTTGTATTTGTAAGTAAATTTTTATTTCTTTTTTTTAAAAAATTATTTTTATTACAATTTTCTTTTTTCATAACAATTATACATATTCAACAGAACAATAAATTGTTATTTCTAAATATAGGTAGTCTTCGATTTACTACCATTCGTTTAGTGACTGTTCAGAGTTACAACAACATGGAAAAAAGTGACATGACCATTTTTCATATGTATGACCATTTTAGCCTCCCCATAACCAAAATTTGAGTGCTTGGTAATTGGCATGTATTTATATTTGCAGTGTCCTGGGTTCATGTGATCACCTTTTGTGACCTTCTGACAAGCAAAGCCAATGGGAAAGCCAGATTTACTTAACAACCGTGTTACCAGGAGTGAAATCTAAATATTTTCCTTACCGGTTCTGTGGGTGTGGCTTAATTGGTGGTCGTGGCTTGGTCAGTTGACCGTGTGGGCGTGGCCAATAACAATAAATAATAAAAATAATAAAGTACAAAAAACAATAAGAGGTACCAAAAATCAACTTTCACACTTTACACACACACAATACCCCATACTACACAACTGACACACACAATGTAAAAGTAGCTGCATTTCACCCAAAATGGCCCCTGCAACAAGCAGGAACCTCACACAGCCACAAAAAGCTCAAAAACCAACTTTCACACTTTACACACACACACAACACAACACAACTGACTCGTACACACACAAAATGCCACATACAGCTTTGTGAGATTTTATGTATTTGTAGTTAGAGTGAAACACTACAGAAACACACCACATCTCAGAAAGCTGCACAAATATTTTATTTTATTTTATTATTTTATTTTATTTAATTTATATTTTTAGATAAAAGCAGCCAAATTTAAATCTTAACTTTAAATTGCTATGTCTAAAAAAATAAAACTTCTTAAAAAAAACCAATTAACTATTTTTTAAAGCTCCCCCCTCCCCCCCCAAAACCCCCTCCCCCAGTTACTTACCCAATTCAAGGGACAAGGCAGGAAGATTGAGTGGCTCACCATAAGGTGTATTGCAGGCAGGCAGATTGAATTGCTAGCTGATGCAATTGATTGCAGCAGCCAAAGCAAGGCAGGAGCAAGCCCGAAAGAAACAGCAAGCTGCCAAATAGGCAAGTGGGGACTGGGCGATTGGGTGGGCATGGGCGGGGGGGGCAGGGATTTTTGCTACCGATTTACCCGCCCCCATCGCTACCCGATCGCCCAATCCAGTCTGAACCGGAAGCATTTCATCCCTGCATGTTACTAACTTAATTGCAGTGATTCACCTAACAACTGAGGCAAGAAAAGTTGTAAAAATGGGACAAAACTCACTTAACAACTGTCTTGGAAATTTTGGACTCAATTGTGGTTGTAAGTTGAGAGCTACCTGTATAACAATTCTCAGTAAGATTTATCCATCTGGGTTTTTGATCCTTCGACAGTCCCGGTGCCATAGCGGAGGCCTTTAATCTGTAATAACGTATTAATTGTGACTGGGGATTGTCTCCTAAAATAGCTTAAATTGCATGGCCACAGAGGAAAATTTGGTATTCTGCTGGTCTGCCTGCTGCCCAGCAGGACTCCACAGCATTCATAGTGACCATAAGTTGTTCTAACTAATCTTAAGGACTAATACATGTAGGCAGGCACGTTAGACACTGTCTCAAATCAGATATATTATCTAGATACAAAGGGCATTTCCACAAACCCTTTGTTATGATCAGATCATCTCTTGGTCCTGGTGAGATTGACTACTTCTTGGGATCCCACAGAGAAAATGAGCTGATTAAGGTGATACATGCCTGGGCATCTTATGGACCTTGATGGTTTATGTTAGAACCTTGAAAGTTATTCCAGTAATCTTATGGGTGGCAACTTGGCCATTTGACAGTAGTCCTATCAAGTAGCCTTTCCCTTACGGTCAGACTGGTCCTTGGTTTTTCAAAGATCTGAGAGAAAAAAGTGGAAGAAAAATTGTCTGTAATGCCAATTGCTTTATAGGCTGGCCAATTCTCTGTAGAAGGGTTAGCAAACAGATCTTCCCACCTAGCCTCTCTGACTATTTGGTAAATCTGAGCTATCTTATTAGCAAAATGTTATGTCAAAGTCTTGACTTTCTGTGGGTGGAGTCAGTTATGGTGACTAGGATTACAACTGATTGTGTTGCCTGAGACTGTTTCTGATCAGTGAACTCTAATGGAGTAGATAGGGTACTCTGTGGTCTCTGATTGTATGAAAACCTGATCTCTGTCTCCTGTGGCTCTTTAGCAGCTCTGTGGGAGCTATTATAGATTGATCCAGGAGGTGGTCAACATCTCATTGAAAGATAGGATGATGCCAGCTGTTTTGAAAGAGGCTGTGCCTCCTCATTAAAATACTTTCCTTGGATCCCACTAGGTTTGATATCTATTGTCCAGACCATCTATTTTTAGGAAAGGTTAGTGCAGCTGTAATTTTTTTATGGGGTGGTTGGTTTATATCTATTTCTGCAGTGGTTAAAATATAAATTAACAGCCTAGGGGATTCCATTCCGTTTCATCCATGTGTTCTGAAAAGAATCTGATTTAAAAGCCCCATGTAAAAAAACCAAAAGGAAACCAAAATGCAGAACAGGATAGTAAAATTCTGGCCAGCAGTTGCCATTATTCCCTGCTCCAGAATTTATTATGGAAGCATTCTTGCTATAGTAAATTTAAAAATTGAAGCTATAGAACCCTATAGAAGCAATAGAAAAATTGAAGTTATAGAATCTTAATCAGTTTTGTGAAGAAAAGTCTAAATTAAACTAGAATTTTTATAAAGAGGTTGAATATAGATAATCAAATTAAATCCACTAATATCAGTGGAGGGTTACAACGTACAGACACACTTCCCCACTTTTGTTTAAGAATATTAGAGTGTTCTTTTGGATCAAACCCTAAGCCCATGTAGTCCAGCAGTCTGTTCTCTCAGTGGTCAATCCACTGTACAAAGAAGCTCACTAGTTTCCCAGCAGATGATCTTCTGAGGCAGTCACAACTGCCATCAACATTTCCCTGTCATAAGCTTTAGGTGGTAAATAAAGATGTGACTACTCTTTTTTTTTTTTACTTACACACAATCCATTGTAATTGCTGAATCATAAAATATGGCTGAGTTAATTTCTTATACTAAGATCTAATTATTTCACTAAGACATGTGATCTAAGGCATTGCAGTTTGAAACACCATAGATATGTAGAAAGTAACACTGTCCTATTCTGGCACTATTAATGAAATCAGACATTCTTCTGTTAGCTGATCTTCAGGTGTAATATTCTATAGGGTGAAGGTAAGACTATTAAAAAGAATAAAAGGATATAATGTAATATCAAAAATTAAAATTATAAAAAAACAGAATATTAACTTTTAACTTTCCAGTATATGGCATTCAAAAACTGTAATGGTAAATAAGCTGAACTAGAATTCATCAAGAAACTCAACTTATATCATCTGTTGTTAGAACAAGAATATTTCTTTAAAAAAATTGTACTGCATAGGTTACATAGCTGACCAATGCAGGAATATCTGTTAATTCGCTCACCTGTTTTATAAAGTCCCAACATTAAATTATCACTGGACATTTTTTATACATTTATATTCATCTTGACCATTGCTTATTATTTCACCCCAGCCTTATACATAAATGTAATTGAAGCTCGAAAGAATGCATCCTACATCTAACAGGCTGTAGCCTACAAAATCTTCTGCTATACCATAATACTTTTGTCACTTTAAGTTTTCATTAAGGTTTCTTGTTTCTAAAATAGATAAGAACTGACTAATTTGAATTGTTTTTTTAAATCTGTTGGAAGGGTAAATACCCCCCCCCCCCCGTTTAACACTTCAGTACAAGGCAGAACATATCTAGAATTCTTAACCAGTGTCGAGAATAGCTATTTTATCATTAATGATATTCCCTTTTTAATAGCAATGTATGTTTCCCCTAAATAATATAGGATAGATAGTACTCTGTCTTCTTTTGCACTCAAGAGTCACTGACTTAGAACAAACATAGTCATTTGTATAGCCTGGTGACAGGTACATGATGATCAGATATTGATCTCATAGAGTATAATGGAAACAGTTTGATTGCATGAAATAGGCTTAGAAAAGGAAAACGGGAATATGGGATATTTTGCAGCTAAAGTTCTATTTTTTCCTGTGGGTAAACAATTGAAAAGCAATTACACTATCATATTACTGTGCCTTTATATCATGAAGCATATTAGAAAATGCTATTTTTAATTATAGTTCTGTTTTGTGAGAACATTTTTAAACAGATAATATTATTACGACGATTGGGTATTAGAGCTGTCCCTCAAAACAGAGCAGAGCACCTTTCATAGTTTACATTTCAGAAGAAAAAGGAAACCGAGGAAAGGCAGATTTGAGAGATATGGGTAGAAGGAGAGACCTAAGGAAGCTTGGAATCCTAACCCAAGAAAAAAATCATATCTTTCAGAATGACAGGTGTGTGTATACATTTAATGTCAGGAAAGGAAAGGGTTTACAGTCTTTAGATACATTTTAATATCAAAACCATTTCCAACAATTTCAGTGTATTTAGTGAAAGTTAATTTGATTTCTTGTTTAAATGTTAAAGTATGCTTCTGATTTATGCCGGTTTCATATATTACTGTGATAACTAAAAGTGGTGTGTGGCAATATGTATCAGAAATGTTCACATTCTTGTAACTTTTAATGGAAATCTTTAGGTGGAATCCTACTTGCACAGAAAATAGGAAGCAATTCTAAGTGGGAATTCAGTATTGTTCTGTCAACAGCATTCAGTTGTCTGAAATATTTCTTATAAGTAGTGCTTTGATCTAAAGACACTATATTAGTGTTGTCATATTTGTTAAAATTAAACTTAGCATTTTCTTGAAAATCAAATATTCAAGTCATTCCATCCAGTGGTGGGTTTCAAAGTTTTTTACTACCAGTTCTGTGGGTGTGGCTTGGTGGGTGTGGCTTGGCTTGGTGGGAATGGCAGGGGAAGGATACTGTAAAATCTCCAATCACTCCCCAATCCAGAGGAAGGTTACTGCAAAATCCCCATTTCCTCCTGATCATCTGAGACTTGGGAGGCAGAAAATAGATGGAGGTGGGGCCAGTCAGAATTTTTACTGCGGTTCTCTGATCTACTCAAAAGTTCCACTACCGGTTCTCCAGAACTGGTCAGAACCTGCTGAAACCACCTCTGATTCCATCTCACTGACTTGCTCATTTGCTAAAAGTTTGGATTAAGTTAGTACAGGATCTATTTTACGCAGTTGTATTGATTTTTTGCTACCTAAAGTAGTTCTTGACAATGCTGTCATAAAATATGACATCACATGTCTTTATTGCTTAGCAATAACAGTTCTGTTAGTCCCTGTTGCTGTCCTTAAGGAAAAAGTATATAGGTCATTAAGGAAGGACCTCATGTAACTGCAACTTGTAATTTTCTGCTAGCTTCCCCATAGACTTTACTTTGGGGAAGCCAGCAGGGAATGTTGAAAATCACAGTCATATGATTGTGGTGAATGCTGTGACAGCCAGAACTTTGAGAGCCATTCATGAGTCCCCCTTGTTCTGTGCCATCATAACTTTGAATGGTTGCTGAATGAATGGATATAACCTGAGGACTATCTGTACTTTGTAAACAGAATAGGCACAAATTACTATATATTGACAGGAATAACAAGAGAGATCTTGCAATGCTGGAAGTAAGGAGTAGACTTAGAAAGTGGCTTGGTTGGTTAGCAAATGGTAGGTACCATTGGTTACCTACTAGATGCTTTGCAATTTTAAATAATCAGAATTGTTTATTTTTCTTAATGTGCACTGAAATGGAATGATTTACATAATTTGTCTTGCATATATCCAAGAATTATTAACAGTTTTCAACTTGATATATTTGGTATTTGGATTTTAATATTTCAGTTCTTAGCCTTTCAGTTTTCTGTCATCTGAACTTGTATTTATTTAGTCTTATTCTTAAATTGATATTTCACTGCTTTTAATTTTGTGTTCTTATTGTAATGGTTGAGTTGGCACCTCTTTATCTGAATCTCTTTGTCTTAACTTTCAACTGGTAATTTTCTGAACCAAATGAAACACTGGAAAGCTACTTTAAAATCCAGCTATTGGGATGCAGAAAGAGTGAGAAATAGATTTTAAAGCAGGCTCAAATTTAATTTAATCACTGATATATCTGGAATATCTAAGCAATATTAACTTTGTGATTTCTGATAAGAAAAGTTTATATATTGACACTAATTTCGTTCACAAACTTTAAAAAGTTTAATTTGAAACATTTGCATTTGTCTTTTATTTTCAAATCCATATGCCATTTTATATGTTGTATACATTTTCCAATAGCCCTTGGAAAGAAAGATTTCTCTCTTTTTTTAATTTGAATTTATATCCCGCCCTTCTCCGAAGACTCAGGGTGGCTTACACAGTGTTAAGCAATAGTCTTCATCCATTTGTATATTATATACAAAGTCAACTTTTATTGCCCCCAACAATCTGGGTCCTCATTTTACCTACCTTATAAAGGATGGAAGGCTGAGTCAACCTTGGGCCTGGTGGGACTTGAACTTG
This sequence comes from Ahaetulla prasina, assembly GCF_028640845.1. Classification (NCBI taxonomy): domain Eukaryota; kingdom Metazoa; phylum Chordata; class Lepidosauria; order Squamata; family Colubridae; genus Ahaetulla; species Ahaetulla prasina. Next base: position 263,985,112 of record NC_080540.1, read on the forward strand.
CAGTAATTGCAAGCAGCTATGTTAATAACAGACAGACTTAGTCTGCTGAGCCCTTTTATGATGGAACTGGTCTTGCACATTTTAACTACCAAAAAACATAACTACAGCATGACAATAGAAATTATAGCTATGCTACTTCTTCATTTTATGCAGTAAAATAGGTCTGTTGTTCACTATTGTCTCATTGGTTATACAAATAAAGTTTTTCAAGTGGAGTAAATATGAATTGGAGAATTAATGGGAAGCATATATTGAATTCATTGTTGATTTTACCTTTCTGCTTATTTTAGTAAATAGTGACAAATCTGGGTTTCCGTGTACATGGAATTGTGGCTAGTTATTCACCAGATTTTCAAAAACAGAGATGAAAGATCAAGTTAGGAAAAGTGTTGATGTTTTATACTGATTTTTCCAGAAAATTGAAGAATTATTAAGAATGTTGACACTAATGTAGTATAGAACTGTATCTCTAAAATATTAAAAATAAAGTTGTGTGTTTATATAATCTGTTATTTTGAATATAATGTGTAATATTACACAAATGCTCATTCCTATTAAAAGTGTACTTAGTGTAGTACTCTACAGATGTAGTTTATCAGGCTTATTGTCCAACATATTTGGGGAGCTTCAGAGCAGAGAAAGCAGTTATAAAGCCACAAAATGTCAGTGTTTTAGATTAGAACTAATAATTCACAGTTATAAGAAAATGATGCTATTTAAAGATTGGTTTTAGAGAAGCTGTGAAATAAAGTTTTTTCATGTTAACATACATTGGTTTATTCTTCTACAGGGGGTGATAGGTGTGCAGCTGGTGGTTACCATGGTGATGACTAGCATTATACAGAAGATCATACCTCACTACTCTCTTGCCCGGTGGCTTCTTTGCAGTGGAAGGTAAGATAAGAAACCAGAACTAAACATCTGATAAAGTGGGTTCTTGTCCACGAAAGCTGATACTGTAGTAAATTTGCTACACCTGTAAGATGCCATTGGATATTTTGCTGGCCTATTCTGTTGTGTACCAAGTTTGTCTGGGAACTGATTATAATTATAATGGGTCTGGATATGTTGGTTCTAAAAATAATCACATTAAATCTTTCCTAGTCTTATCTAGAAATGTGCATTATGCTACAGCTTAGGATCTTCTTGAGAAATAGATGGTATATACTTTATTATACTATTACATACGCTGTCCATGATCTATTTCTTGACAAGTGCTATGCCCTATTTATAAAAGCAGACCCTTCTATCTCACCTTGCTTAATAATATGACCATACATTTTCCGTATAATTGTTTCAATAATTAAAATATTCTGTAAGAGGAAACTCAGATTTGAAATTTAAGAAAAGAGGAATTGCTTACTTAAAGGCAATAGTCATTAGTGACAATCATGGTACTTGTGACAAATTACTTAATAACTTTAAAATAACATTCACAATCATTAAACTCCCTGTGCTAAAAACAATTAAGAAAGAAGCACATTTGGGCTATCCCCAGGCTCCCTAAATCCTTTAGAATTACTTGTGAATTTCCATTTGAAAATATTCTACCTTTTGTGATATTCTTGCTAGGAAGCCAGAATAATGGGTGATCTTCAGAAGATTAATTCTCTAGTTAGATACTATTTGGCTTTTATAAATGCACTTAAATTTCAGAAGGGATTATTCCAAAAATTATAAAATAAGAAATAAGCTCAATTTCCTGATTACATAATTAAGTATCAAGGACCCACAATTTCATATATAGTTATAACAGTCACTGCTCAATGTATGCAGCCAGGTGTTCTTTTGGTTGGATTTACTAATAACTGATGATTTGTCTACTCAACCTAAATCTTCTCTGTCTTCATCAAGAGCTTAATTGATGGATGATTCTGAGACATGTGGAAGGACTGTATAAGCCAGATGGCTGCATGAAAAATAAAAGGGAGTCTAGCACTCATAATTGGCAGCTGCTTGCCAGTGTAGAAATTTGCTCAAATACCTCACTAGAGAGGACAGGTGGAAGGACAAAGTAAGTAGATATGGTAGAGTAGCTTTGGCCTTGCTAAGTGTTAAAACAGCAGCCTCCTTATTGGTCCTTTAGAGATTCCTGTGGGATATTGAACAGCTGGTCATGGACTATTGAGTTTGTCATAATTTATCTACAGAATTATCTGTAGATAATTATCTGGTGGCATCTTTTACTAAAAAGTCAATTTGAATTTTACCAGTCATCTTGACAAACATACTTTTTTTGCTTTTGTTTTTTAATAATTTTATATTTAGTATGTGAGGCTTTGGTTAAAAAGCAGGCCAAAGAGTAAGTTCAAAGTAATAGAAAAAAGTATATAGCTAGTCCTTGCTTAAACTAAATTGGGACCGGAATTTCCATCACAAAGCAGTGGTTATTAGGCAAAACATCACCAGTTCCTGGGTGCACTGTTAGACAAGGACCATGTTTCTCTTGCTCTGCTGCATTGTCCTCTGCTTCAACTCCCCTTCCCACCTATTTCTTCCCTATTTCTGCTCTTTTGGCTGCCCTTAACTCTGTCACTTCCTATTCTTGCTGCCCTTATGTAACCTCTTCCTCTTGCTGTTGATGGCAGTGGCAGCAACTGCCTCAGCTGGGAGTGGCTTGTCAACAATGGGAGGAAGAAGATGGCAAAGCTCAGCTGGAAGCAGCAGGGATGGGTGACAGTGAAGAGTAGCACAACCAAGAAATCATGGATGGCGGGAGATAGATGAATGGGCGTAAGCTCATGTGCTCCTAAATGTGGACAGGCTACCAGATGTTCAAATTTTCAACATGTGATTGCAGGGGCGTTGCAATTACAACTGTAATTTCAAGGACCAGTTGTGACTACCATTCAGTACCATTGCAATTTGGAATGGTTGTTAAATGAGAACTACCTATAAGACATAGAAGACCTGCTAAGAGTTTGGTGTATCTATGTGTTTGCATTTTTTCTCCCTCTGTTTCTATTTCACATATCAACATCATACATAAGATAATCACAAATAAAGAATACAGTTGTTTTGTATTGCAAAACTAGCAGCTTTCATAGGCAAGTATGGATATGTTGTTGTTGTTAGTTGCAAAGTTGTGTCCGACCCATCGTGACCCCATGGACAACTTTCCTCCAGGCCTTCCTGTCCTCTACCATCCCCCGGAAACCATTTAAGTTCAGGAGTATGGACATAATGAAAACTATTTTAACCTTACTATTTGAATTACAAAGGCTTCTTGTATTATATTTAGTAAAATGTCATTCAAATTGTTAATGTTTCTTTTGGTGTGTGTGTGTGTGTGTGTGTGTGTGTTTTTAGTTTGCAGTGGTACCTGCATCCCACAGAAGAAGAATTACGTATTCTTGCAGGAAAACAGCAAAAGGGAAAAAGCAAGAAAGATAGGTATGAAAACTGTGGGTAGCTGGTAATTATTTCCCAGTTGTTGTGGTTGGTTATTTGATATTCTATAATAATTACAAAAATGAAATGTTAAAAATGATTTTGCATGGAAAGAAATCGTATGGGTGTGCTTTTAATAGATTGATATTATATTAAAAATCAAAGGGTCTCAAAAGACTTATGAATATTTTGGGGATAAATAAAACTAAAGCAGAGAAATGGGAGATAGGTCACCTCTAATATACTTGTCCTTGTCGCTATTATGCATTTTACTGGGTTAAAAGGATAAGAAAAGGCAGAGTACAATTAGAACTGACTTACCTGGCTGACTTCCTTGTTTAATTTAGATATATATACGTCTATTAGCGGGTATTACAATAAAAAGAGTAACACTAGAACAGAGTCAGGAATTACAACTTCTTTGGTCAATTAAAAAAAAGGGGGGGGGTTATCTAGATGACAAGCCAAAATCTGTATTATGTGACCATCCAAGGAGCAAGATCTAATGTCAGGATCTCTTGTTCTACTAACAATTACTGTAGAGAGACTTCTGCATAGAAGTCTATTTGTGTGATACTCATCCCACACCAATTATAGTTTAAAAATTAAAATAAACACTTCAGATAACCTATAAGATTCCATCTACTAGAGGATAGAAGTCTACTAGGTTCATCCACTGATGAAACTACTATATGCAAGGATGAGAAAAGTCTCTTTTAAAATTAATTATTTGTATGTTTATTTAAAATTATTATATAACAGTAAATGTCACCAAGTCAAGTTTTGATCATTATAAAGATAGGGCTGTGCTGTTTTCTTGGCAGTTGTAGTTTAACGGTTTGCCTGTGTTGTCTTCTGTGAAGTTTTTTCAAGTTGTCTTTCAAGCCTAAATGCTACTCTTGAGAAAGAAGTGTACCACAATTTTAATATCTATAACAGTGATGGTTAACCTTTTTGATGCTGAGTGTCCAAAGCCATGTGCGTGAATGCATGCATAAAACCCCAAAATGCAATGCGAGCACGTGCATCCCCTGTGCATGTGCCCCCCCCCGTGCATGTGCCCTGTGCCTCCCGAAACCCTGTTACAAGTTGGTGCAGGAGGCTTTCCAGGCCCAAAACAGGGTGGAGGGGGGCCTTGTGCTGTGCCCCTATGCCCCATTTTGGCTTCCAGGTTGGTGCAGGAGGCCTTCCAGGCCCAAAATGGGGCACGTGAGGCACATGTGTGGACCCCAAAAATGCAGTGTGAGCACCCCCGATGCATGCGGCCCATCCCCCGCACATGCACGACAGAGACCCAAAGACCAGCTGGCCTGCGCAATGTGTGCACACATGCGCGGTGGAGCTTGACTGGGGTGACAACTGGCATGCCCACAGAGAGAGCTCTGTGTGCCACCTGTGGCACGTGTGCCATAGGTTCGCCATCACGGATCTATAACGTATGAATGGTAAATCAATTAAACTGCTCCATCGCAAATAAAAGTTAAAATACAAAAGTATTAATTTATTTATGGGCTTGAAAAATACAAATACCAAAATATTACACTGATCAAGGAGTTCTCAATATGAAGGACTGCTACTAAAAATAATTTAACCCTCAGGCAGCTATTTCTTATACCTTATTCTTTCACATACTATGCCAAATTTCTACTTGTACAACAGTCTATTCCATCTGAAAGGTTTATACAAATTGTGCATCAACTTTATTTCTCCATTAAATTATAAAGACTAGAGATTAGGTTTTCTAAAGGAAAGTTTAGTTGCCAATTGCTCCTGAGGATTTAGTAGATCATTGTTGAAACATAGTACCTTGTTTCATGTGTTATGGAACAGTTACAATTGTTTTAAAAATAAATTAACAAAGGTAAAAGAGGACATCTGGGGGATGCTTGGTATGCAAGGTGATTTCGGCTATTCTTCAGAAGAATTCATTATAGAAGTCATTGATAATAAAGCCTGTGAGTTTTAAGGTGTGGCTCCAGGAGCATATTTAGGAGCTTTTGTGTTCTTGGTTCCTAGAATTTTATAATAACTTAAATTATTAAATTTTTCTTGCCTAATTTCATTTCTTGCCACTCAGTAAAAGAGTTTCTAGAATTTTATGAGTATCTTTGTACATATACTTATGAAAAATTCTAGCATAAATATGTAATGATATTATGATGCTCATTAGTTCAACTCAGTTAAATAAACTCAAGTTCATTTGCAAATGTGTGCACATATACCCAATTAGATAAAGCTGAATAGCAGTATCTCTGTTTTCAGCCTTAGATTCACAGGTCAGTTTTCTTTTCAGCAAATAAATTTGATAGCATTTTTGTCTATTGAATAACATAATATTGAAAGTAGCTTTATTAAAAGCTATTAAATACTCATTGAGTTGTTTGTCATCCTTTTTTTTCTTATCTTCATTGATTCTTTTCAAGAATCAAAAAAAAAGGAACAAAGAATATTCTTTTGCATTGCATACCCTAATTCCAAACTCCTCAACTTTTTCTTCTTTTCTGTGATTGCTGTATAATTGTGTGGGAGCCCAAGAACTCAAGCTCCCAATGATGCATGTTTGTCCTCTGTGGTAGCTTTTTAGAAGAAAATGTTGTTAGATGGATAGATATGAGTTAAATGATCATATGCTCTGGTCCTTGTTCATTCTCAAACTGCTTATTTGTTGCTTCATGGCGCTGTTAGAGAAAGATTTGAGTTCGATTACATGCATCTGATGTTGCTGTATTTAAATTCAGTTTGTTCCTCTCATAATTACATTATATTAGTGAAGAAGATAAGGTTCAAACTCTTCATCCTGAAAATAAAAAAATTTAGGAGTAGAATATCATTTTCTTAAATGGTTGAATGGGTTATATAATCAACCTTGTCTCAGAGCTACTACTATTGTTAGCAGAAGCTGAACTGGAGATGGTTTGCACCTCATCCCATTATTTTTCTTTATGAAAGGCCGTTTTTGTGTCTCTTGCTACTTTTTAAGTAGCAATTTTAGAGCCTCAGTAAGACCTGATGCAATATTGACAGTTTTTAATATATGTTTATCTCAACAGGAAGTACAATGGTCACATTGAAAACAAGCCATTAACCATTCCTAAAGACATTAATCTTCATCTGGAAACAAAATCTATCACTGAAATAGATGCATTGGGTAAGGGATTATTATAAATTGAATCATGATAAAATTTTGTGTTCCTGAGCATTTGTTGTTTTTGGAAAATCTTTTTATTCCCATATTTAAAAAAGGACAAATGCTACAGTTTGAGAATCCATATACTAGTATTTTAAGCAGTCATAAAATAATTGAAAAATCCATTAACGCTTAATTCATCTCCATGTGTTTAACTTTTATTATAAGCTGCCCTTGGCTTCTTTGAATTTTCTACTTAGAGGGAATATTTCAAATGTATATGCCAAGTTTTCCCTTTGAATTTCAAATATTTAATTAATGTTCAATAAAAGTTGCTCAATTCTAGCAGATTCTGGAAGGAATATAAACATCTCAGAGTGAATCATATTGATTCAGTAATAGATGCATGTAGAAAGATATAAATAGTTACTGTTATGCAAAGTAGGTAGTATGTTTATAGGTTCATTTAGTTGATGAGAATTAAGGATCTTTATTGTGATTTGTCTGGGTGAAAAACTTTGCACTCTGGAAGCAAAAATGTTCATCCCATAGAGATGTGAAAGTGGTAACATTTTTCTCATTAAGGAGTTTTGAATTGCCACAAAATGTCATCCAGCTTGTCCATTAACTGTGGAAGATTATTGTACAAAAGTTTCTTTTAACTATTGGATCCCAGAAAAGATCTCAGAAGGGAAGCGGAAGAATTTGGAAGTTTACAGCAGTGTTTCTCAACTTTAGCAACTTTATGATGCATGGACTTCATCTCTCAGAATTCCCCAGCCAGAAGTCCATGCACTTTAAAGGTCCTAAGGTTAAGAAACAGTAGTTCAGAGGGATGTATATCTGTGTTATTTTTATATTAGAGGAGGATATTACATAATCAATTGTCATAATAAACCATCACCTTCAAGCTATGCACTGGCCTAGTGAGCTTTAGTAAATGTTAAAAACAGGTTTTTGAGTGCATACAAAAATAACTTGATGATATGTGATATTAATGTGATATTTGATTAAAGATAGCATCCTTTTTCCACATTTTGTAAGTGATGCTTGAATCTATATCTAAAACTTTTGATAAATTTTTTGAGATTAAATTATCTGATTGTTCCATTTGTAATATTTTTGAAACATCTGGGAATATATGAGACCATAGGGTTTTGGTGGTAGAGAAAAGGACAAGTATTATGCATATACTTTCCTGTCTTTCCATTTTTCTCATATAAAGTGCTTTAGGAAAATGTACAAATAGACCTCATTTAGCAATTGCACTCATTAAGCAAATCATTCACTAAATGATAATCACATGATTGCAACTGTGCTTATGATTTTACTTCAGATTTCCTTTGCTTTACAATGTCAGAAAGATGAAACCCAAATAATTGGGTGAAATACTAGAAAAGGTTTCTGAAACCTGGCTCACAAGGAAGCCATATAAAAGAGCAAATTTATAGCCCCCTTTTCCCCACTCTCCTGCCCTTTTAAATGCTCATCCCAATACTAGGATAATTAGCAAGAAGAGAATGTTTGCATTTACATTCATTGGAGAGAAACGGATTGCAAAAGTATAAGGAGGTACACAATGGAAATACAAATCAGAAGGAATTTGCTGGTGCAGGATGTTTGCCTAGTGTGCTCTGGATTGTGAGCTACCAGTTGTAAGCTACCAGTTGCTTAGGCAAACAAAAGCCTTTAATGTGAAACTGATTAGGGCCTTGTCAGTGTCAAGCAGCAGTACTACTGGAGAGTAAAAAGAATATAACAAAAAGTATTTAAAACCCCATGTGCTGCAAGAATCATGCATTCAGAACATTAAAAGGGGCCCATTTATCATCCTGGCCAATGTGTGTGAAAAGAGCAGTGTCTTTAAGACCTTTCTAAAAGCTGTCAAAGATGGGTGGTCTGAACTTGGGGGGGGGGGAACATTATTCCATAGGGCAAGGCATACCTTCTTGGTCCAATATAAGTGCATCACTTATTCGATGGGATACATGCCAACCCTATCAGTTTTCGTTTGATGGAGACTGATAGTCTCACAGATGTCAAGGTCTGTGCCCTGAAGACAGTTTATAAGTATCCGTATGTATATTTCAACTACTAAACATCCACTTTTTATTTTAGCCTTGCATTATTTTCCTGAGTATCAGTGGTTGGTGGACTTCACAGTGGCAGCTACAGTGGTGTATTTGATAACTGAAGCTTACTATACTTGGATGAAGCCTTCACAAGAAATGAATATCAGCATAGTCTGGTGTTTTCTTGTTCTCGCTTTTGCAATGTATCCTTTTAAAGTATTCTAGAACTTTTGTTAAACTTTCAAAAAATAAATATGTGAAGTTCATGGCAGTAATCTTTTGTAAAAATGGTTCATAGAAATACTTGGTGCTCTTTCTCTAATACAACATTCCCCAATCTGATATTCTCCAAATATAGTATGTTAGATTTACATCTTCCAGAATTTTCCTGCTGTCTAGGAATAGACATGGTATTTGGTATCCATGGTATTTGGAAAATACCATGCACTAATCATCACCAGGCATATTTAGTTCATACCACAATATTTGTGGTAATGCTGAGAAAAAAGTTTCTACAAACTGAGGTTAGTTCATCAAAACTAAATTAAAGCAGTTCAGACAATAATATAATAACATTTGTCCTTGATATAAATTGAAACATTTTATAGCCATCTAGTTCAAAATTACCTAATTTTTTTGAAGTTCCTTCAAAATGATTGTGCTTGATTTTAATATACTTATGTGGAAAGTAATTACATAAATATATTTTATTATTATATTTAGCCTGAAATCTGTAGCATAGCTTTTCCTTTGAATTTACCTGCTGTCTTGGAACTGTAATCCATGGTATTTGGAAGATACCAACTTTTATATAAAATACATATATACATACATACATACATACATACATACATAGTGTCTTAGTGTATGGTATGCATACATACATACATACACATACATAAATACATACATACATACATATATATGTAGGTCTTTGGTTATTCGGGTTTTCTCCCGGTAAAATTGGAGGTGTCTTGGCGACGTTTCGACGAAGTCTCATTTGTCATCTTCAGGCTTCAGCTTCGTGCTTCTGGGAGCAATGTGTGATTGCAGCTGTTTCTTCCTTTTTAACTGCTAGTGGGGGTTTGAACTGATTGGGTGGGAGCTTGGCTGTGCTCTGATTGGATGGGGTTTTTTTGTCCTCTGATTGGCTGGGGGTGTGTCCTGTTTGGGTGGGGGCTTGGTTGTGCTAAGATTAGTCTGAGTTGCAGGGGGATTTGAGCTGGTTAGCTGCACTGCTGCTGTCCGGCTTCGTGGTCGTGGTCGTGCCACATCTTCACAGTGGGTTTCAGTCCGCTGCATGTATGGATCAGAGGGGTTTGAAATGGCTAATGTTGCAGCTGCGGTCTGGCTTCTGGTCCTTGATCGTGCTTCATGATCAGTGTGGGTTTGGGTCTGCTTTCTGGGTGGACGTGTGGCAGTGACATCCTGTGTGGACCTCGTGAGTGCGGGTCTAGTGTCACTCCTTGTGGTAGGGACTCGTTTGTCAATAAGGGCGGGTTTCCAAATGGCTGGTAGGCGGGAGGTATCATCTCCTTTGTTCATGCCGTGTGGGCATTTTTTTATCTCGATGGCTTCTCTGATTATTCTGTTGTTAAAGTGTTCAGTTTTGGCGATAGTTCGGGTCTTTTTAAAGTCAATATCATGTCCTGTGGCTTTAAGGTGTTGGACCAGGGAAGAAGTTGGTTCCTCTTGTTTGAGTGAGTTCTTGTGTTCTTCAATGCATGCACTTATTCTTCTGTTCGTTTGTCCAATGTATGTGGTGGGGCAGGCGGTGCATGGGATTTCATATACTCCTTGATTTTCTAACTCAATTTTGTCTTTGGGATTTCTTAGGATGATGGATATTTTTCGGTTTGTGCAGAATGCTGTCTTGATGTTGTGTTTGTGGAGGATCTTGCTGATTCTGTCTGTGGTGCCTTTTATATATGGGAGGAGGGCTGTGCCGTTTTCTTGTTCTCTGTCTTGGATTTTAGTGGGGGGTTCTTTTTGGATTAGTTTGGTAATCTTATTTCTTTGGAATCCATTGGATGTTGGTACGTTAGTGAGAGTGTGTTGTTTGGTTTTTAGGTGTTGTTCGTCAGCTAAGCGTTTTGTTCTGGAGATGAGTGTCTTGGCTACGAAGTTGATCTGTGCTGGGTGGTGGTGTGAGAGTGCATGCAGATAGCGGTTTGTGTGTGTTTTCTTCTGGAAGATGGTGTGTCCTAGGGAGCCATTGGGTTTCTTGTAGACTAAGACATCCGGGAAGGGAAGTTGGTTGTTAACTTCTGTTTCCATGGTGAACTGTATTTTGGAGTATATATAAAAGGCACCACAGACAGAATCAGCAAGACCCTCCACAAACACAACATCAAGACAGCATTCACACTCACGAGGTCCACACAGGATGTCACTGCCACACGTCCACGTTTCGATGAAGTCTCATTCGTCATCTTCAGGCTTCAACCGTGCTTCTGGGAGCAATGTGTGATTGCAGCTGTTTCTTCCTTTTTAACTGCTAGTGGGGGTTTGAACTGATTGGGTGGGAGCTTGGCTGTGCTCTGATTGGATGGGGTTTTTTTGTCCTCTGATTGGCTGGGGGTGTGTCCTGTTTGGGTGGGGGCTTGGTTGTGCTAAGATTAGTCTGAGTTGCAGGGGGATTTGAGCTGGTTAGCTGCACTGCTGCTGTCCGGCTTCGTGGTCGTGGTCGTGCCACATCTTCACAGTGGGTTTCAGTCCGCTGCATGTATGGATCAGAGGGGTTTGAAATGGCTAATGTTGCAGCTGCGGTCTGGCTTCTGGTCCTTGATCGTGCTTCATGATCAGTGTGGGTTTGGGTCTGCTTTCTGGGTGGACGTGTGGCAGTGACATCCTGTGTGGACCTCGTGAGTGTGGGTCTAGTGTCATTTCTTGTGTTAGGGACTCGTTTGTCAATAAGGGCGGGTTTCCAAATGGCTGGTAGGCGGGAGGTATCATCTCCTTTGTTCATGCCGTGTGGGCATTTTTTTATCTCGATGGCTTCTCTGATTATTCTGTTGTTAAAGTGTTCAGTTTTGGCGATAGTTCGGGTCTTTTTAAAGTCAATATCATGTCCTGTGGCTTTAAGGTGTTGGACCAGGGAAGAAGTTGGTTCCTCTTTTTTAACTGAGTTCTTGTGTTCTTCAATGCATGCACTTATTCTTCTGTTCGTTTGTCCAATGTATGTGGTGGGGCAGGCGGTGCATGGGATTTCATATACTCCTTGATTTTCTAACTCAATTTTGTCTTTGGGATTTCTTAGGATGGTGGATATTTTTTGGTTTGTGCAGAATGCTGTCTTGATGTTGTGTTTGTGGAGGATCTTGCTGATTCTGTCTGTGGTGCCTTTTATATATGGGAGGAGGGCTGTGCCGTTTTCTTGTTCTCTGTCTTGGATTTTAGTGGGGGGTTCTTTTTGGATTAGTTTGGTAATCTTATTTCTTTGGAATCCATTGGATGTTGGTACGTTAGTGAGAGTGTGTTGTTTGGTTTTTAGGTGTTGTTCGTCAGCTAAGCGTTTTGTTCTGGAGATGAGTGTCTTGGCTACGAAGTTGATCTGTGCTGGGTGGTGGTGTGAGAGTGCATGCAGATAGCGGTTTGTGTGTGTTTTCTTCTGGAAGATGGTGTGTCCTAGGGAGCCATTGGGTTTCTTGTAGACTAAGACATCCGGGAAGGGAAGTTGGTTGTTAACTTCTGTTTCCATGGTGAACTGTATTTTGGAGTATATATAAAAGGCACCACAGACAGAATCAGCAAGACCCTCCACAAACACAACATCAAGACAGCATTCACACTCACGAGGTCCACACAGGATGTCACTGCCACACGTCCACGTTTCGATGAAGTCTCATTCGTCATCTTCAGGCTTCAGCTTCGTGCTTCTGGGAGCAATGTGTGATCGCAGCTGTTTTTTCCTTTTAACTGCTAGTGGGGGTTTGAACTGATTGGGTGGGAGCTTGGCTGTGCTCTGATTGGATGGGGTTTTTGTGCTCTGATTGGCTGGGGTGTGTCCTGTTTGGGTGGGGGCTTGGTTGTGCTCAGATTAGTCTGAGTTGCAGGGGATTTGAGCTGGTTAGCTGCACTGCTGCTGTTTGGCTTCGTGGTCGTGGTCGTGCCACATCTTCACAGTGGGTTTCAGTCCGCTGCATGTATGGATTGAGGGGTTTGAAATGGCTAATGTTGCAGCTGCGGTCTGGCTTCTGGTCCTTGGTCGTGCTTCATGATCAGTGTGGGTTTGGGTCTGCTTTCTGGGTGGATGTGTGGTGACATCCTGTGTGGACCTCGTGAGTGTGGGTCTGGTGTCATTCCTCGTGTTAGGGACTCGTTTGTCAATAAGGCGGGTTTCCAAATGGCTGGTAGGCGGAGGTATCATCTCCTTTGTTCATGCCGTGTGGGCATTTTTTTATCTCGATGGCTTCTCTGATTATTCTGTTGTTAAAGTGTTCAGTTTTGGCGATAGTTCGGGTCTTTTTAAAGTCAATATCATGTCCTGTGGCTTTAAGGTGTTGGACCAGGGAAGAAGTTGGTTCCTCTTTTTTAACTGAGTTCTTGTGTTCTTCAATGCATGCACTTATTCTTCTGTTGGTTTGTCCAATGTATGTGGTGGGGCAGGCGGTGCATGGGATTTCATATACTCCTTGATTTTCTAACTCAATTTTGTCTTTGGGGTTTCTTAGGATGATGGATATTTTTCGGTTTGTGCAGAATGCTGTCTTGATGTTGTGTTTGTGGAGGATCTTGCTGATTCTGTCTGTGGTGCCTTTTATATATGGGAGGAGGGCTGTGCCGTTTTCTTGTTCTCTGTCTTGGATTTTAGTGGGGGGTTCTTTTTGGATTAGTTTGGTAATCTTATTTCTTTGGAATCCATTGGATGTTGGTACGTTAGTGAGAGTGTGTTGTTTGGTTTTTAGGTGTTGTTCGTCAGCTAAGCGTTTTGTTCTGGAGATGAGTGTCTTGGCTACGAAGTTGATCTGTGCTGGGTGGTGGTGTGAGAGTGCATGCAGATAGCGGTTTGTGTGTGTTTTCTTCTGGAAGATGGTGTGTCCTAGGGAGCCATTGGGTTTCTTGTAGACTAAGACATCCGGGAAGGGAAGTTGGTTGTTAACTTCTGTTTCCATGGTGAACTGTATTTTGGAGTATATATAAAAGGCACCACAGACAGAATCAGCAAGACCCTCCACAAACACAACATCAAGACAGCATTCACACTCACGAGGTCCACACAGGATGTCACTGCCACACGTCCACGTTTCGATGAAGTCTCATTCGTCATCTTCAGGCTTCAGCTTCGTGCTTCTGGGAGCAATGTGTGATCGCAGCTGTTTTTTCCTTTTAACTGCTAGTGGGGGTTTGAACTGATTGGGTGGGAGCTTGGCTGTGCTCTGATTGGATGGGGTTTTTTTGTGCTCTGATTGGCTGGGGGTGTGTCCTGTTTGGGTGGGGGCTTGGTTGTGCTCAGATTAGTCTGAGTTGCAGGGGGATTTGAGCTGGTGAGCTGCATTGCTGTTGTTTGGCTTCGTGGTCGTGGTCGTGCTACATCTTCATAGTGGGTGTCAGTCTGCTGCATGTATGGATTGGAGGGGTTTGAAACAGCTAATGTTGCAGCTGCGGTCTGGCTTCTGGTCCTTGGTTGTGCTTCATCATCAGTGTGGGTTTGGGTCTGCTTTCTGGGTGGACAAAATCCAAACAACTCGCCATCTGGAGAGCTGAAACACAGACCACCCTCAAGACAGACACAGACACCAACAAACTCCGAAGACTACGAGAACGCCAGAAACAAACCCCTCCCCCCTCACAGTCACACATGAAACAAACAGTGCATAACATCTCAGATAGGATCCTCACCAAAGCTGAAACCGATGTCCTTTCCAAAGGATTCAACTTTGCAGTCACTCCCAAATACATCCCCACTGAAACCATTATATGCGGAGTTGAAACCAGCCTGACCAAAATCAACCCCGACGATGCTAACAAAATCAGACTCGAAATCACCAACATCCTCTGCACCAGCAAGCCACCCAAAAGCAAATACCCAAAGAGGAACAGACAGCACTACTTAACCTGAAAAAAGACACCAGCATAATAATCCTACCAGCAGACAAGGGCAACGCCACGGTGGTTATGAACACATCTGACTACCAAACCAAATTAACCAACTTACTCCAAGACTCTGCATACAAACCCCTAAACACAGACCCCACCACCTACCTAAAAAAAACCACTAGATCCAAAATAAAAGCCTCCCCCATCAGCGAAGAAATCCAACAAAGAATCATTCCCAGAGAGAAATCATCCAGATGCCCTAAGCTCTATGGTCTCCCCAAAATACACAAAAAAGGAACCCCACTTAGACCCATAGTCAGCTCCATAGACTCACCTCTACAAAACCTAGCCAAATTTCTCGCCAAACAACTACAGCCCTATGCAGAATCCATCACCTCACATGTAAAAAACTCATTCCAGTTCATAGAGATCATAAAGAAACAAAACTTACAGCCCAACGACCTACTCGTGAGCTTTGATGTCATATCCCTCTTCACCCAAGTGCCAAACAAAGAAGCTTTAACAGCTATCCAAAACAAATATAACCCCCCCCCCCAAGCACATCCTAGATCTGACCAACCACTGCCTATCCAACACATACTTCATCTATAACGGACAAAAATACAAACAAATAGAAGGAGCACCCATGGGATCACCCCTCTCATCTGTCATTGCCAACCTCTACATGGAACACTTTGAAACCCAAGCTTTAGAAAAATCTGATCACAAACCCAAACTCTGGCTCAGATACGTAGACGACACCTTCATAATCTGGCCACAGGGGAAAGAAAAACTTGACAACTTCCTCACACACCTCAATAGCCTACACCCCAAAATACAGTTCACCATGGAAACAGAAACTAACAACCAATTTCCCTTCCTGGATGTCTTAGTCTACAGGAAACCCAATGGCTCCCTAGGACACACCATCTACCAGAAGAAAACACACACAAACCGCTATCTGCACGCACTCTCACACCACCACCCAGCACAGATCAACTCCATAGCCAAGACACTCATCTCCAGAACAAAACGCTTAGCTGACGAACAACACCTAAAAACCGAACTACACACTCTCACTAACGTACTAACATCCAATGGATTCCAAAGAAATAAGATTACCAATCTAATCCAAAAAGAAACCCCCACTAAAATCCAAGACAGAGAACAAGAAAACGGCACAGCCCTCCTCCCATATATAAAAGGCACCACAGACAGAATCAGCAAGATCCTCCATAAACACAACATCAAGACAGCATTCTGCACAAACCGAAAAATATCCACCATCCTAAGAAACCCCAAAGACAAAATTGAGTTAGAAAATCAAGGAGTATATGAAATCCCATGCACCGCCTGCCCCACCACATACATTGGACAAACCAACAGAAGAATAAGTGCACGCATTGAAGAACACAAGAACTCAGTCAAAAAAGAGGAACCAACTTCTTCCCTGGTCCAACACCTTAAAGCCACAGGACATGATATTGACTTTAAAAAGACCCGAACTATCGCCAAAACTGAACACTTTAACAACAGAATAATCAGAAAAGCCATCGAGATAGAAAAACGCCCACACGGCATGAACAAAGGAGATGATACCTCCCGCCTACCAGCCATTTGGAAACCCGCCCTTATTGACAAACAAGTCCCTAACATGAGGAATGACACCAGACCCACACTCACGAGGTCCACACAGGATGTCACTGCCACACGTCCACCCAGAAAGCAGACCCAAACCCACACTGATGATGAAGCATGACCAAGGACCAGAAGCCAGACTGCAGCTGCAACATTAGCTGTTTCAAACCCCTCTAATCCATACATGCAGCAGACTGACACCTACTATGAAGATGTAGCACGACCACGACCACGAAGCCAAACAACAGCAATGCAGCTTACCAGCTCAAATCCCCCTGCAACTCAGACTAATCTGAGCACAACCAAGCCCCCACCCAAACAGGACACACCCCCATCCAATCAGAGCACAAAACTCCCCCATCCAATCAGAGCACAGCCAAGCTTTATAAGGTAGGTAAAATGAGGACCCAGATTGTTGGGGGCAATAAAAGTTGACTTTGTATATAATATACAAATGGATGAAGACTATTGCTTGACATAGTGTAAGCCGCCCTGAGTCTTCGGAGAAGGGCGGGATATAAATGCAAAAAAAAAAAAAAAAAAAAAAGCTCCCACCCAATCATTTCAAACCCTCACTAGCAGTTAAAAGGAAGAAACAGCTGCGATCACACATTGCTCCCAGAAGCACGAAGCTGAAGCCTGAAGATGACGAATAAGACTTCGCCAAGACATTCCAATTTTACACGGGAGAAAACCCGAACAACCAAAGACCTACATACAAACACCCGTGAAAACCTCAGAAAACAAATATATATATACGTTTTGTGTAAAATTAAATTTGTTGATGTAACTTCAAATAAGGCATATATGAAATATCTAAATACTACTATTAAATATGCAGGTCTATTTGAAGCTGCTAAAACCTTCAGACTATATTTTTCTATCAATACAAGTTTTAATTCCACATACATCAGGAAGGTTCAAAGAATAACTACACAAAATCCTTCAGATACCTGTTGCTAATCAAAACTTCTGGTAGACAGTGTATTGCATGGGATATGTATGTTTCCACTTCTCATAACAGCAAGCCTTAGAACAATGTTTCTCGTTTTTTTTGCCTGTGATCCCCCTTCTAAGCTTCTTTTTCTGCTGTGTCCCACTCCAGGTCCCATTACTAGATATGGACTATCTTGTTTTCTGGCATTGGCAACAGAGTATTTGCAGTATAAATTCTTTTTTTTTATGTGTGTGTGCCCCACTTGACATGTTTTTCATGGCATCCTTTAAAATAAACTAAATAGTCAAGGGGCCATATGACTGCAATTTGAGAACCATCATCTTAGACTTTTGTGATCATTTGTCTTCTTTCAGGAAACTACTACATTCCCTCTATTTTTTAGGGAACTGCTGTCTTTACACTTAGTATCATTTTTTTCTTCCTCTGAATGTTCATGACCCATTTCTTCTGCAAAAGTTGTGGCAACTGGTTCTCAATTTATATAATCCATGTCCTGTTTCTATTTACCTCTTAGACACTGCTTTCTTTATTGATGTATGTTCCTTATAGAAACTTGTCTTCTATGTCAGCTCTGGCTGACAGCAGATCATTCAGTGGTTGTCTTAAAATATGCAGCAAATAGAAGAGAGATAGGGCTAGATTTGACTTTAGTGTGTGTTTTTATAGCTGATACATTCAGGAGGGATCACCAGTGTTACTTTTGATTGCTTACTCAATTCTGACTATAAATAAAACAAATGCCCTAGTCTGAAACACTTCCTAGTCTGAAGAAACCCCAATCCACAAAGCATGTAGGTATTTTTATGAATCTGAATTCAATCTTAGTGTGTGGCAATAAAAATATATTATCAGTTTTGATGTCATACAGTTTTTTGTTGGAACTTGTTGAACAATTACTTTATATTTTAAAAACTATAATTTCACAATATCCATGTAACAGTAATTTCTAAAATTCTTACTTGTTTCAAAGGATCAAAGGTTTCTTCATATTATAATTTAAAACTTTTAAAAATATTTTTAAAAGACCATACTATGATTAATAAAACTAAAAAAGACTATTATGTCTTATTTGTACATTCAGCTCCCTGATATTGTTAAATACTGTAGTTTCTAATATCTAATTTCTAATGTAATTTAATAAGAAACTATTCTTAATGAGCTAATAGAGTTGCTTAATTTTCCTTTAAAGCAGTATTGCTTAATTTTGAAAATATACAATTATTCAAAAATTTATAATCTGCTGAGTTTCTAATGTTTCCATTAAACTTGAAGGGCCTAATTATAATTTTTAAATGAAAGGGAAGTTAGTTATATTATCTTATAGTACATTTTTAATAATTTTTACTGAAGTTTAAAAACTAATGCAAACAAGAGAAATATAAAAAAGAAAAAGGGGGAGGGAAAATATATAAATGGAAAAATAGAAAAAAATAGAAATTCCCCTTTCATTAAGACAGGTACATTTTCAGTAATGTTTTTAATATTTCAACAACAAATCTCTAATCCATGTCTCATTTCTTATCTTTTATTTATTGGAAGTCCATTAAGAAATAAAAAAAATATTATATATTAAGTTTAAACAAAACACTGTAATATTTTTTCCTTACTACATAGTACCTTGTCATTTTTTATAAAAATATAAAGGAAAAAATTGTTTTCTTTTTTCCTACCTGTAAATAAATCTTTCAAAACCTCATCAAACTTAATTAAGGAAAAAAACCTTTAGCACTATTAGAAATAACAGTTAAAGTTTTAGTTTTTAATCCCACAAATTAATCTATTCATCTCTTCTCAATTTTAATAGCATAGCATATCATTTTCTCTAAAAAATGCAAAAAAATTTGTCTTATTCCCATATTTTATTTAAAAATAAATTGTTAAAGTCTTATCATTCAGTTGTAGTCCAGAAAAAAACATGAAAACTGCTAGAAAAGAAAAGAATCATATATATCTTAATCTTGGTTGAATAAGTCAATATTGTAAACCTTAATTTTACTTTTAAAGATTTTAATGTTTATTCCTTTTAGGCCATATCCCCCACAATCGATCTCTTCTTTCTCTCCTTTCCCAGGAATTCCTTCTTAACACATCTCTGTTGTAAATCCAAAATAAGAAAATTGTCCAAGTCACTTTTCTGAGTTAAAATCCACATATTCAATTAACACTTCTGGTTTATTATTTATGTGTCCCTTTTAACTACTAAAACATCCACCTTTTTCTGTAAAATGTCTACCAGTATATTTCTTGTATCCTATCAATTTTAAATCCATATCCAAAACCTGTTCATGTCCCAAAGGTGCTTTTCAAAAGACAACTAGACTTTCTTTCTTTCTTTTTTGAAAATGTTTCACTTCTCATCCAAGAAGCTTCTTCAGTTTGGGACAACCATGATCTGGATGATTGAGAATCTCCATAGACATTCATTCTGATTTTCAGTTATATCCTCTTCTATCTCTTTCTTTTAAGCCCATTTTTATTGTATTAAATAGTCTGAAGGGAAGTTTCTGGGTACATTGTTTCCAAGTATCCATGACTTCTTCGAGAGTTAAAATACTTTTTCTCCATTCTGTATTAGTGAATCTGCCTAGGTTAATCAGCCTAAAAGGTCTCCTTTTATCATGTTTTTCTCTCATCCAGCATATTTTTCCAAGGCAGACATTTCTTATAATTAAACTTAAAATCTGCATATATTTTAATAAGATTTTAGCAAATTACAGGATGTATTTCAAATTTTTATTTTCAGTCAATCTGGCCTCTAGAGTATTTAAAACTAAAACCAACATTTTAATCATCTTTTTGCTGCTTATTTCCATCTTTTTTCTTTAGGTTTTTACACCTATTTAAAGCTTTTTTTTGCTACAGGTTGAAGGGAAATCACCCAGTATAATGAAACTTGTTATTCTGAAAGATCTTAATATCAAAAAAGAAATTTCCAAGCCATTTCTACTAAAGATGTTCAAGAGAAGAAGAGGACAAACTGAACACCTCTTAAAGGCTTCAAACTGTGGCTCAGGGAAAGCTGCCTCTTCCAACTCCCAAAGCTCTAAAACCCACCAGAGACCAATATTTTACAGTCTCATCACAGGGAACATCTTTAAGGAACACTGTCAGTGATCCCAAGTCCTTTCCTTTATCCGGAGAGGAGTTCGTGGCTTTACTTTCTTCCATGTTTGTTGTCGGCTCAGCTAAAAGCAAATTCACTTTCAATCTGCTGTTGCTTTAACAGATGTTCATTTTATGGTACATTTTTGAGTAAATTAGGGTTAAGGGGTTTTCTTTCCCAGAAGAATTCATGTTCCACATAATAGCCGGTTTCTGAAAACCTGCACTTTTTATTATTCCTTTTCCCCAATGATAGTCCCCAAGAATGCAGTCTTTTTTTCTCTATAGCATCCAATGTTTAAAATTTTGCCAAATGAAAAAGTCTTCTTTGGATATAAAATGGACTTGATTTTAGTGGGGTTTTCTTTTAAGCCAAGTATACATGCCAAGTCAGTTTACTGGTTTTTTTAAACGTTGCAATGATTTATTAAAACATGTTTGTATACAGTCCAGAATATTTTAGATTGTTTGGCTAAAATTTAGCAATGTAATTTGATAAGTTTTGCAAAAATATGAGGAATTGGCATTAACCTTTTATGAGTCTGAACACACTTGCCTTATAGTTTTAAAACTACTGCTCTGCCTCACCCCTCACCCAAAAAATAGGGCCAAAATGCCAATATCTATAATTTTCCTTATAGACCTACCTCTCTAATATTAGCACTTGGTTTCGAAGATTTTTATTTAGAATTGTATGGGGAAAAATTCCTTAACACTTACATATAGCAAAATATTGTTTTCATTAACTACACACTACTTTAAAGTTGAAGAGGGAGGAGAAAGATCAGTCTGTGTAACCTTTGGCTTCTTTTTCTTTGTCAAAGCTATGGTAATTCTGATTGTAACAGAAAACTATTTGGAGTTTGGACTTGAATCAGGTAATATTTTGATGTTAATATGGACAAATACAGTAAATATTTTATAGGTAATATTTTTAAAAATACCAATATTTTTTCTGTTTTCAAATCTATTTCATAATTTTTTTCTGTTACTATTACAGGCATGAAATATTTTTCTGCAAATTATAAATATTCTTAAATTAAGAGTTCGCAACTATTAAATTCAGTTAGACTATATTCTTTTGTAATAGTGTTATTTTCTAATAATTTATTGCACTTGCAAATAGTATTTTGATTTTACACATAGCAATTGATGTTCTACATTAAGCATAGCTGAATTGATATTTCTGCTTTAACTATATAAAACTATTCTATTTTTTCCACATGAGTAACCTAATACTCTGTCTACATTCTATCTACAGGTTTTTCCAATTTTTCAGAAAGTGCAGTGCAATTTTTTGAAAAACAAGGGTTGGAATCCCAGTAAGTATAAAACACAATATTAAAGATGAAAATATATTATCATCAAAAACTTCTCCTTGTAACATTTTTCAGAATTGTGGATCCTTTAATTCAGAATCACATCTGCAATATCTGAAAGTATGTCAAAAACGTACATTCTGTTCAGAACAATAATTTTTGTTTGCTTCTGTCTTAAATGCAGGAATCCTGTCATTGTATGCTTACATGGAGACATAAATGTATTTTTATATAAAAATTAATAATTGTGCATTTTATAATGACATGTATAATGCAAACAATTTAAATTATTGGCCAAATTAGAAATAACATAAATAAGTAATAAAATTATTATTAATTGGATGTTCAGCTAAATATCACAGTGCAAAATAGTTTAGATTAGAGAATCTGTCAATTACTCTTGCCTCCCCCCCCCCCACATATTCTTTTCTATTATCTGGCCCATTTTATTTTATTCCCTCTCAAATTCTGCCAGTATTTTATGCCCACTAAGAATGATTCAGTTTCTGATCCAATCTTTTAAGGCTCCTGGTTCTTGTTCTTTGGCACATTAATATGTTCTTGTGTTAGATAAGCACCAGTACTCCACAACTTTTTTAGTTCCTAGCAAAAGCCAATACACCTGTATCCATGCACAGCACACAATAAGAGGGACCTTTGTATTTGATTGTACTGCAGGCTACTTAAGCTGACTGCTAGCTGCAGTTCAGCAGATCAAATCTCACCGGCTCAAGGTTGACTCAGCCTTTCATCCTTCTGAGGTGGGTAAAATGAAGACCCAAGTTGTTGGGGGCAATATGCTGACTCTGTAAACCGCTTTGAGAGGACTGTAAAAGCACTATGAAGCGGTATATAAGTCTAAGTGCTATTGTCAGTAAAATCTCTCTTGATTATTTTCATCAGAGGATATGTAAGACACATAATGAGGAAAAATCTGATGGGGAGCCCCTACCCCTGTCTCTTTTCAGTGTAAGATCTAAAATAGTATTATTTGAGTGTGTGTGTGTGTGTGTCTGTCTGTCTGTCTTACCTATCATCTGACTATTATCTAATATATGTAGACACCCATCTTGCAGAACAAGCAACTGGGTGGCTTACAAGTTAAAACAAGAAATATTTAATCATCACAATATTAACAATTAAAATACAAAAACTGAGTTAAAAAGTAGATGAAAAGATGTTACCACCTCACTGTCCCCTGGGGGGACATCTTAAGGGACTTTTAGAGGCTCAGAAGAGATGTGGCCAACTTCACCTTAAAGGGGAGAATATTCCACAAAGCAGGTGCCACTGCAAAAAAACTACCTGTGTAGGGCCACTAAATGTAGGGAATTGAACCTATAACATACCTTCCCTACTGGATCTGGTGAGGTGAGCAGGTAAAATGAGGCAGAGGTAGTCCTTCAGATAACTTAGTCCCATGCCATGAAAGACTTTAAAGCTGAATACTTTGCATAAAGCTGAGCATAAATAGAAGCCTCTTCATGATTGCAGGATCAATTTGTGGCCAAGAAGAAAATTCTGTTACATTTAGGTGAAATGTAGACAGGGGACAGACACAGCTTGTTAGATGGGAGCCAGTGTTTAAAGACTGTGTGCATATATGACCTTTTGTTACATTGTAACCATAAGTTTGTGTAATATTTCCAGTTTTCAATTATAACCATAGACTTCTTAAAAGTTAGAATGTTCCTTGGGTGGAGTTTTTTGTTTGTTTTGCTTCTCTTTCAATCACCTGTATTGTTAGTAGAAAAAACACTATTTTAAAATGTTAAAAAAGCTAACTGTTACTCTTTGTCTTTTAGGGGTCCTGTTTCTAAGCTAACCTTCAAACTGTTCCTGGCTATCCTCTGTTCACTTATTGGAGCTTTTTTGACGTTCCCTGGTTTGAGGCTGGCTCAGATGCATCTTGATGCTTTGAGTTTAACAACCGAAAAAATCACCCAGTAAGTTAAAAGTGTATAGATTTCAACTTAAAGTATATCCTCCACTCTCAGTAGTATTATTCTTATAACATGGCTCTGCTTTTTATGCCAAATTTCAGAATGTGTTTTCTAAAATTCAGTGAATTTAAAATCTTATTAAAATGCAGTTACAAATTCATAACGAATTTTCAAAGGAAACACACTAATGAATTAAGAGTATAGAATAAAATAGGACTATATTCGGATACCTAAAATGTTGAGGACTAAACTGATGAGTTCCATCCAGATTTTCATCCGTTCACCTCTCTACATTTTAGCTATCTGAATACAGTCCTATTTTTCTCTCCTCTCCTATTATCCATTAGTGTGTTAATTTTGATTAATCTGATCTTGGGGGAGAATGATGTTCCAAAGGCTGGGTGCCATGGCAGAAACTGCTGTTCTCCTGCCTTATCCAGATGATACTCCTTAAAGTATGGGACCCTAATGTACCATTCCTGCCAAACCTATTAGGATGGCTAGATATAATTTAGGTTAGTCCCTCAAATAATCTGCTGTGTAGGGTTTAAATGTCATTCCCAGCATCTTAAATTCATTTGAATTTTGGACTCGGATGTGGTCATAAATTGAGTACTATACATGTAATCATTCACAGCATTCCCTTGTTCAAAGTGACAAGCTTCCAAACTTTCCTGCAGTTGTATCTATTAGGGAATATTTGGTAATGGCAAACAAATTAGGTTTGGGGAGTTAATTTGTATTATTTACTTTAAGCAAGACTACTTGATAAGCTTGCAAGGAATTCCAAGGTTTTCGCAAGCTCTTTAGAAACCATAAATAAATCAACATAGAATGTAGCAGAAATCAGTAAGATTAGTATTTATTTCTAGAATAGTTTAAAAATACCCTTTTCTGTAATAATACAATGTGTTTATTTTGCTTTCTGTCTCTTCCAGAACTCTGCTACATATAAACTTCCTGGCACCTCTGCTTATGGTATTATTATGGGTAAAGCCAATTACCAAGGATTATATTATGAACCCACCATTAGGAAAAGAAAATGTGCCTTTGTAAGCTGCTTTGGAAATCTTTATTTTTAAACCATATAATAAGTATATGTTTAAAATGTAATATTTTTGTGGATATTTTCTTATTTCTTAGAATAAGAATTAGAATAGAATAACCTTAGTTTTTAGAACAAATGTTTTCAGTCTTTCTGAGGGGAAAGCAATCTTCTCTATTTTTCTTTTTATCCATTCAATCCTTCATAGAGGCACAAGTAGTTCTCCTTTCTTTGATTTCTTTTCATACATCCACATTTCTCTCCTCTCATTTATTCTTTCTCACAGGAACACGTTCCCATCTGCCATTTCCATCTTCTCCCCAGTATTACTGCAACAGTGGTCGCATGTTTGCTTGGGGTTGGGGGGTTGGGGCAGTGTGTGGAATGATATTTAGAAAATTTCTGTGTTCATTCTTTAATCTACAGAATGTCAGAAGCTACATTCGATACTCTAAGATTGTGGATTATAATTCTCCTATGTGCTTTGAGGTTAGCCATGATGCGCAGCCATCTCCAAGCCTATCTGAATTTAGCACAGAAATGTGTGGATCAAATGAAAAAAGAAGTTGGAAGAATAAGTACTGTTGAATTGCAGAAAATGGTAAGCCTAAGGTTACAATAATCACAAATATATATTAAGCCATTTACGTTTTAATTAATGAGCATGATTAGACTAAGGGAGAATTTGATGTGTTTTTCTAGAAACCACAACAATATTATTTTAGTTACTTTTAAGTGTAAGTTAGTCTGGCATGAAATTCCATTTTAAATAAGAAACAGCAAATATAAGAGCATTCTTGAAATATTATCCCTTTTAGAGTCAAAATAAATGTTTTGGGAGAAGTTGGAAAGATTTTTTAAATATTGAAAGTACCTCCTTAACTCTTAATTTCTTTCCTTGGCATTCCGGCCAGTTGATTTTTGGGCCTTCCGGGCCCACCAGAAGTTGGGAAACAGGCTGTTTCCAGCCTCCGGAGGGCCTCTGGGGGTGGGTGGGAAAGGCCTGTTTTTCGTTCTCCCCAGGCTCCAGAGGCTTTCTAGGAGCCTGGGGAAGGGCAAAAACAGCCTTCCCAACCCCCTTGGAGACCGTCCGGAGGCCAGAAACAGCCTGTTTGTTGACTTCTGGTGGGACCAGAAGGCCCGTTTTTCGCTCTCCCCAGGCTCCAGAGGCTTTCTAGGAGCCTGGGGAGGCAAAAACGGCCTTCCTCACCCCCCGGAAGCCAGAAATGGGCCGTGTGTTCACAAGCAGCAAATATATTCTTAATGTAAATCACTCACTCACTTTTCAGATTACAGAATAAGATCATTTTTGTAACAGCATTGCTACAAAAACTGTGGGATTGGATTCAGTCAAAAGAGGAATCAGAAAAAAACTTTTTAGTTTTTTCAGGATTAGAAATGCGTGCTTAATGAAGAGGGGATTGAAAAGAAAGTGGGAGACTGCTTGGATTAAAGTGGCATTGGTTTCTGTTTATTCATTCTGCTAACTACAGTTTGAGTACACATTTTAGTTCTTTAGTTCTTGAGAGAACAATTATTGATGCACTGTGGGCTGACAGGGCAGGAAGTGAAAAATGTAAGCTTTGCTTCCTTTCCAGTAGATAAGTATCAGGATCTTGGATGGTTGATTGTCAACTCATTCCATGGTGCCGTCCGCCAAACAATGTCGGCTGGCGGCCCCCAGGGGAAGGGCCTTCTCTGTGGGGGCTCCCACACTCTGGAACGAGCTTCCCCCGAGCTTACGCCAAATACCTGACCTTCGGACATTTCATCGCGAACTGAAGACACACCTTTTTACTCGCACGGGGCTGGCTTGAATTGAATTTTAATCTTAAATTTTGTAAATTTGATTAATTTTAAATGGGGTTTTTAGTTCATGGCATATTTTAATTTTTTTCAGGCCAATTTTAAAATAAGTTTTTTAAATTGCATTTTAATTTGTATATTGTATGTTTTATGTTGCCTGTACACCGCCCTGAGTCCTTCAGGAGAAGGGCGGTATAAAAATCAAATAAATAAACAAATAAATAAATAAATAAATAAAAGTGTTTAATGTGGTTATACCATTAACTGTGTGTGTTGTTGGCTATGATAACTTACCTGATAATATTGTCTTGCACCCCTAATTGTGCAATATTTTTGTTGACTTCAGGTGGCCAGAGTGTTTTATTATCTTTGTATTATTGCTCTTCAATATGTGGCACCACTGGTTATGTTGCTGCACATGACTCTTCTATTAAAAACTTTAGGTAAGAAATATTCAATAAATGAAATAAAATGATTATGGGCAGTTACTGGAAAAATTATATTAGGTAAAAAAATCATTTGCAGGGTGTTCATTTTGCAAGTAGGACAGAGGTAGATGAAAAAAAGTTAATTTCTTGGTTATTCATTTCTCTATTTCCATCCCACCAGTCATCTTTTAATTTCTGAACCAACATGTGCCATGAGTATCCCTGTGCAACTGGAAACAGAAATGCTGCTGGCTATAGGGCATATTTCATATATATAATTGTTATTAAAGGTTCTTAAATAGGAAATAAAAAGTAAGACAAACTAATATAGAGAAGAGATAAATAAAAGTGCAAGAAAGGAAAATATATAAAAAAGATGGTACAGGTAGAAATAGCTTTCAATCTTCTTTACAGTACTTATAAGTGCAATCATAAATTTACCTGCTACTCTTCGGTTACCACATAACTATCTTTTTTCATTAATCTGTCCTGTCTAATCATTAAAACCATAAATCATAAGTTCATTTTTTTTTGCAAAAAACTATAAAGGGGCACCAATCAGTAATAAACACAGATATTCTCTCTGATTAAAGAAATCAATTTAGTGATTTCAGCAGTTTCTGTGATCTTCATCAAGCCTTTTTTCCATTGTGGGTAACACGGAATCTTTCCATATTTGTGCATGCAAAAATCTTAAAGTCAAATGTTGTCCTTCTTTAGCTATTAATACTATATTGAC
Organism: Ahaetulla prasina; assembly: GCF_028640845.1. NCBI lineage: Eukaryota > Metazoa > Chordata > Lepidosauria > Squamata > Colubridae > Ahaetulla > Ahaetulla prasina. The sequence goes on from NC_080540.1 coordinate 264,012,718, forward strand.
CTCTTCAATTGTCTGCAATCTTTCCTCCCTCTAGGATAGAATTCATCATATTTTGTGAAAGTTGTAAAGATATTTTATCAAAACATTTATAAGAAACTGATAATTCATCTGGTACAGGAACCTTTCCTACCTTAATATTTTTATAGCTTTAGATACTTTCCTTATTCTTATAGATGTGTCTTATAGATGTGTCTCTATCTATCTTTGTAATCCTTGGTAAATTTTGTTTCGTTAGATATTCATCAATTTTTTTCTAGATAGATATCACTTTTTTATACAATGTGTCTTTTTGCATGCCACATTGTCATCAATATAGTATCTCTCTTTTGTAATTTCAGTATCATATTTTTCTTCTTGTAATTTATATGCTAGCCACTTCCCTGGTTTACAGTATTTGCAAACTCATTTTTTTTAGATAATTCATTTTTTATTTCCATTTCCCTTGCTAGTAACATAAATAATTGTTGTAAAAACTTAAATTGTTGAGAAATGCTTATCTTTTCTGGAAATTTTTTTAACTTTTTATTTTCAAATATTTCCAAATTAATATTTCATCTTTTGAAAAATGAAGCATGATTTAATATCGAGAAAATTTGAACTCAGGTGTCTCAGGTTTCAAATGGTTGTCTTTATTCTATTCAAAATGTTGTTTGCCTTTCTTAATAAGCATGCAATTTTGTTCTTAGAAGCATGTGATTAAAAATTATTTTAAAACTTAGCAATGTTCTTGCCTTAATTATTTTTTGTAGGTAACTATTCGTGGGGCATTTATCCAGAATTACCCCCAGAGGACAGTCCACAGAGCAGTTCAGTAAGCTCTGAATCGTCATCTGATGATAGGAAGATGAAGGTAACCGTAATACAGCTAACCATGGCTCTGGCTAGCCTGAAGAACATTTTCACTCCACTGTTGTTCAGAGGACTCCTTTCATTTCTCACTTGGTGGATTGCTGCTTGTCTTTTTTCCACAAGCCTTTTTGGGCTGTTCTACCATCAATACTTGACAGTAGCATGATTTTAGAAAGCAACCATTCAAAGAAGCCTGTGTCCCCAACAGAACAGAAGAATATTAGAAGAAATAACATAATAAAGTTTCATTACTTTAATACCTCTTCTATGATCACAAGCAATGTAGTGTGTAATAGAAAAAAACATGATTCATAATACTATTGCCCAAATTTATAATCAGAATTAGGAGAGGGTTACTTTGAATTTTGTTTAAGTATCTTTTGTTTTCATGAGTTCCATCCTGCCCTGGGAGCATGATGTATTCAGTCATTGATTGACTGATCTTAGTGGTGTTAAAATAAAAAGATAATATTAATGGTGACTGCTTAAAGGTGAACTTTTAATTGAGCCATATAAGGAGTCAGAAACTTGGATGACTTTTCTTTTGAAAAGCAAACTAATTCCACAGGACAAATGAAATACTGTATATTACAGTACAGGAAACATTCTGAATAGAGTTTGTTGTAAGTGCATGGAATACAGAAGAATTGTCCTGCAGGAGGTGTTTTCATATTAGTACTGCATCACTTGTGTGAAAGTTCAAGAACGTAAGTTTCTCAGATGTTACAGCATGTGTCTCTGAGCACCCATATATTTAAAATGAATAGTGTATATAATCTTCAGGTAGTAAGCTCATGAGTTGTTTGAAAGCTTACTACATGTACTTTTGCTCCTGCACATTCACATATTAAATTACGTAAAGTGGTATAATATGTTCATGCATCTTATTATACCACATAATATAATGTGTCAAGAAATTCTAAAAATTCGTATTATAAGAGTAATATAACTATATTGTTTTGGTCTCAATCATTTTAAAAATAATAAATGGCCATATGAATCATTGAATGTTTAGTATTGGTGCTAATAATTAACTAGAAATTTATTTAGCTTTTATGATTCCATAATTTAACAAATGCCATTGTTATAGCACTAGTCGATGATGTTTGACACTAATCAATAATCACTAATTTTAACAAGTATAATTCAATAAACACTATTTGAAAACATCAGCAGTGAAATGTATACTGCAAGATGGGCAAATTTTGTTAATTATAATGGTAAGGACTATCCCAGCGCAAATAGTTTCAAGCTTTGTAATAATAATTGATTAAACCTGTATGCCACCTGACTATCAATGACTCTGGGTGGCTCACAACAATAAAATAAATTGCAATAAAATAAATAAAAAATAAAGGTAAAAGATGGCAAATATGATGAAGTGGAAGCTCTCCCTTGCCAAAGGCGAAGACCCACATCTTCATAGTTCCAAACAACAACACAGAGTCGGGCTGTATAGGTCTGAGGGTGGAGTGTGAGGCTTCATTCTAGACAGTAGATCGGACTACAGAGAAAGTACACTTCAGGGATTCTGAGATATGAGATTATTTAACATAGTGTAAGCCGCCCTGAGTCTTCGGAGAAGGGCGGGGTATAAATGCAAATAAAAAAAAATTTAATTAAAGGAACCCAAAGCATGCCAGCATGCAGGATCAAATTGGCTGGGCAGCTGTTGTGAGAGACAGGTGATCCCTCAAGTAATCAGGCCCTATGCCTTATATAGCCAAAGGTGACAGCCAACACCTTTGGCTGACATTTTTTTGTAACTACATAGAACCATTGGGTGAAGTCATCCATGGGTTTGGAGTTCTGTATCATCAATTTTACACAATCATTTCTTTTGATCAGGGCAGCCAATGAATCACAATATTTTGTGAAGTGAAAAGCTATAATTTCACTTATATAAGTTGTCTTTCCATTCTCTTTGGGGATAACTATCCTTCCATCTGACTATTGTAATCATAATATAAAAGAATAGATTAGCCATCTTTAAAAAAACATTTAAGACCATATTCTCTCAGCAGAAATGAATGGGTATATATACTAATGGTAGATGAGCAGGACAGTTCCAAATATTTGTCCAAATGGTGAATCATGACCTATAATTCCTTGATATAAAGTGAATCACATCCATGGTCCTTTTGTTATTTCCTACAACCTTAAGTTGAGATATATCCCCTCAAAAATTAAAATTAGGTCACATTATCTGAATGGATACAAAGAGGAGTGCATGTCTGAAAAAGTAAAAAAATATGCAGACAGCTTCGAAAATTTGAATGGAATTCTTTATCCAAGTACTCAACATTAAAAGTACTTATACAAACTACTCAAACTGACTCCTTGCCAATATTATACTTAACATTTTATAAGTTTTGTTTCCAATCTAATATAACAGCAGATTTGACTACCATTTCAAAATTAAGTCTTAAATGTTCCTAATTTGTGCCCAATCAGACTAATATATTATCAATACTGTTGGTTAGGTTTAAGCATTGTCAACACGCTTATTTTCCTATTGCTCTTTATATGAGAAAAACTATATATACACTTGAGGTTGATGGCCAGCTTTGCAGAAACCTTTTAACACTCCAGATTTGTAGAGTGCTCAGAAAAGTAGCATATAATTTTTAAAAACAATTGCCAGAATACAAATTTTAAATTTTGAAGTTTGTGCTCCTTTCCAAACATTAAAGTTTTTTTTAACCAAAATTAAGTGCAGTTCATTTGATTGATAGTAGATTGAACTGTGGATAGATTTCATGGACTTCTGAAGGATACACTTTTAAAAAACCCTGAATCTTCAGACATGCATGATTGGGGCTTTCCTGTCTCTCTTCCCAATCAAATTTTCATCTACCCTTTCTGAAAAGTTGGTGTTGTAGATTGGTATATTCAAATGGTAAAGAACTGCAGCAAGAGGGAGAAAGTGGTAGAAATAATGCATATATAATTTTGTAACTGCATTTGCTATTTAACAATTTTCTGTCTGAACTATTTTTGTCTCAAAATGACAGTATTTTGTGACATTTCTGCACATCACTGTTTATTCTTCTGTAAGAAACAAAACATTGTTATTGCAATGGTAATTTGATTTGGTACTTTGAGATTTTTTAACACACCCTTTACTTAAGTGTGTTTATATTCTTTTGTTGATTTCTTAATTATCAAATTACTTTTGTACAAGAATTTTCTTACATATTTGGTGGAAAAGGCATACATACATAGCTTAATCTATTAAAAGGAATATCAAGACTTTCTTCTAAAAGAAGTATACATGAGCTGGAAGCATAAAACATGGAGAAATGGCAAATGAAAGAAAGTTTAATGTTGAAAAAAGCCTTGTGGAAAATAGGTTGTAACCAGTGACTGAAAACCATTATTACCTGGACAAATGGATTAAATTATGTGAGAACAAGAAAGAAAAATATAATCCATACTGAAACTTAAGTATTCATGGAATGCTACATAGCAATCATTCTGGATTGCCACATACAATATTTCTTGTGCAAATTTTATTTTTAAAATATTGGTTAATTGCAACCTATATTTAATGAAATTAGGTTGTAACTCCTTTGATATCTATCAACAGCAAATACAGCTGTTTCCTAAGTTTGAAATAAAAGTGTTTGTTACAACATTTTTCATAATTATTTTTTTTTTTGTAAAATTGCATTATAGTAAATTCACAATGCCTTAAAGTACTGAAATGTTTCTGAAGAATTATACCATCCTTTGGTGATGAATTTTAATGACTCTCTTACATGGGAACATTGCAGCAACTATTGCTTTCCAGTTTAAATATCTTGTTTTAATCTTGTTCTAGTGTAAGAAAATATATGGCATTTGAATATGTTAAATATTTTATCAAAATATTTTCCATTTCTGTGATTTATGATAAATTGCTTCTTGACTAAATGTGGGTCAAACACTCAGTTGGGTTTTAGAAAAGCTAGTTGCAGTTGATAGGAAATATTTTTGTGCTAAGTATTGGGAAATAATTTTATAAAGTATATTCATAAGGATGAACAATCTATAAATACAGCTTTAATTGGAACAATATGTTAACACAGAATAACATTCTACAGAACCATGTCATTCTCCAATTGATATTTTTCTACTTTTTAAATATTCTACCACACTGGTAAGATATTGGTATAAATTATTTGTTTAAATAGATTGAAAGTATCTTTTAAAATAGATGACATGAAATAAAAGAATTTTGAAATCAAAAGAAATAATCCTACTTATATTGATCATTCTATTAAGAACAGTGCTAAGCTATTCAATTGAGAGAAAGTTTCAGACCCCCCTTCCCCCCCCCACCGCAGTTGGCCCTGAAACTCGCCAAATAACAATATATGGAGAAAGATAGACTCCCCAATCTACCTCATAGGGTTGTGGCTATAAAATGAAAGGAGATCCCCCCCCCTTTTCCCATTACATTGCTTTGAAGGGAGACCCTGTCTCTCCACATTACATTGCTTTGAGTTCCTTAAAAAAAAGCCACACATATAATCATCAGTTGATTATGGGCCATCAAGTCAGTGTCAGCTCTTAGTCATCATGTAAATAGATTTTCTTGGAAGCATGCACTAAAATACAGTCAATAAAGTGGCATTACTTAGATATGACAAAAATTATCTATTAAAAGAGTATAGCTAATGTTGGAATTTGAAGAAGCAATATAAAAATATTTAAGCTTTTCAATTTTGGTGTTGGACAGACTTCTGAGAAAACCATGGATAGTAAGAAAATAAACATGGATCATTAAACAAAACAACTCTTCTTACTTCAGGTATAGCTGAGCTAGCTCAAATTATCCTTTGGACATATGATGTGAAGACACAGTAGTTTTCTAGAGAACGCTCTAGTGCTGGAAGAGAAGAAAAATAATTAGCGGCAAGTGGGGTAAACAAAGTTATAGTGGCAGATCTGAAAGACCAAGTTAGGGACAGTTCATCATGGAGAAAATCTCTCTGTCTAAGAGTTGACATCAACTTGATGGTACATAATTAGTAGCTATTGGTGTAGATATCTGCTGAAAAGGAACTTAACAGGAATATATTGCCAAAAATTTTTTAATTTTATTTTATTCAAGATGATAGTGGGAAGATAAATCTAGTAGAAAAGATAAAACACATTGCACAGTGTAAAATTATATTTTCTATTTCTATTATATGAGATAGTCTAGATTCCTTTGTGTATTTGTGATAAAAGTGTAAGATGAATTTAACTCTGAAATTAATTTAAAGCATTTTTATTCCTTCATATTGTTTCAAATAAATTCATAGGATATTAAGTTCTGTGGCAGGATCATCTCAAGATTTTCACTGTAAAGTAAAATTACTTGTTGAGAAAGGTGGATATGATTTTCCATTTCACTCCATTGCAATTCTGGCAAACATTTGGAAACATGTTTGCCTGGTAATATTATTTCAGTACCTGCACTTTATGCCATAAAATGCATAAGGAAAATATTGATCACAGATACACATTTGACCCTTTTTCTGCATAAAAAGCCTCATAGAGGGTTAATCTTGAAGAGGGTATGTAGCACTAGTTAAGATAAAATAAGAGGCAATTCAGTTCTGAGAAAGTAAAAGGTATGAGAAAGAATCTCAGAATCCCCCTGCTTTGATTTTTGTTGTAGGATATAATAAAATAGCATTCCTGTAATCTTTTATTGTCTCTTTGCTTACTTGGAGTATCATGAAAGGTGAACATCCAAGTTGAAGTAGCTTTGTTTTTTAAGTAGGTCCATTGTAAATTTCACATTATCATCACTTTGGATCAACTTAGTTCTTTCTACAAAACCAGTGGTAGAATTTTAAGCCAAGTTTACACAAGACTACTACTTCCCTGTTTAATTCAGCTTTAGCTCTTGTTGTTTGAGTTCTTTGACCATTATTCCATTGCTGTTTCTGAAGTTATTCAAAGCTGATACAGGTTTTGCAGCATTAATTAACAATGCTAAACCTACAATCACTGCTGATTAAAAAATTGAAGGAAGTTTATTAAATTAATATTAGCTGTTCCTATTAGACTTGATCTCAGCCAAAAGGCCCAGAAACTGTTTTTACATTCTTTGATTTCAGGAGTATGTCCTGTCTGTTTAAACCAAGAAGTTGCTTTAAAGAATGTGAAATTTATTTTTATCTTAAAATGAAGTTCTTATAATAGAAAACTTTATTTCATGTTTATTTGACACAGAATGTTTAATAGTTGATTGCAATCAACTTTTTTTGGGAGATGCACTTGCAATGTTTGAGCACTAATTTGCATGGTTCGGACTTGTCTGTATATTGTGGGCTGAAATACACATAACTGTTAACAAGATTTGAAGCCAATTGTTATAGATAAGGATGCATATGTTTTGTCTTATTACACCTTTAATATTTATAACGCATCAAGTATTGCGGACTTTTTCCACACCGGGGGGGGGGGGATGCACAAGTATTTCCTTTACAACAAGGGAAAACTACTACTATTTTACAATAGACTACTGATGTATGTGGTCTTTACATTTGAATTGCAGGGTACGTGTTTGTTCCTAACAAGTGAGCATCACAGAGGGCTTTCTTGCTCTCTCTTTTTAAAGCAATCTAGTCAAATGCCTTGGAGATGCTTGTCTGTGTGATCATTTTCCATTTTTTTCTTTTTCCTGTATTCTTTAAAAAACACTCTTATTTTATTCTGTCATGTATGCAATTTTCTCTTGTTCATGGGTTTGATGTGATAAAAATAAATTATAAAAAAGAAATAAGTGGGCTGTCTTTTCACTATTTATTAATCAGCTAGTCTAGATGATACAACCTAACTGGCCTTGGCTAATACTGAAAAGCTAAGCAGAATTGAATCTCGGTTGTACTTAGATGGGAGACACCAGGAAACCTTGTTCTGTAAGGTAGATTGAAAAGGACATTTGACATTACCATAGTATGCTCTTATTTTTGATTCATATTAGCACTCTGTGTGTACAATATCTTATATCTAAATACAAATATGCCACAGATTAGCTCAGGCTGAGCAAACAATAGCAATCGCACTTAGACTTAATATACCACTTCACAGAGCTTTTACAGCCATCTCTAAGCAGTTTACAGAGTCAGCATATTGCCCCCAACAATCTGGGTCCTCATTTTACCGCCCTCAGAAGGATGGAAGGCTGAGTCAACCTTGAACCTGGTTAGTTAGAACAATTAATAAGTGGAACGACTTGCCTGCAGAAGTTGTGAATGCTCGAACACTGGAATTTTTAAGAAAATGTTGGATAACCATCTGACTGAGATGGTGAAGGGTTTCCTGCCTGGGCAGGGGGTTGGACTAGAAGGCCTCCAAGGTCCCTTCCAACTCTGTTGTTATATTAAATGCTCATGAGATTCGATCTGCCAAATAGCCGGCTGTCAGCAGAAGTAGCCTGCAGTACTGTATTCTAACCACTGTGCCACTGCGGCTTAAAAAACAAATTGATTTAAACTAGATGATGATTTCAACTGCAATTTTAAATTTTAGTGTGTATAAAGGCTATTTTGATCTGCAGAAGTCTTTGTATTCAGTGGATTATTTCTGGTGCTTGAGTGTAGTGGAGATTTTGTTGATTTTACCTTTCTTATGCATTTCACTGTCTCACTCCACAGCTGAATTGCTTTGGAAAATTAATTGATTATGCAACAGTGGGGGAGGTGGATGATGAGAATTGTAATAAATATAAGAGAAGTTGAATCATTCTTCTATTACTGACATTAAAAATATTACAGACACAACTCTATTCAGACTGTTTCTGCTGGTGGAATCAAATCCTAGAAATAGGTGTAGCTGCTGAAATCAAGGCATTTCTATTCTAATGCTTCTGTGAAGTGCAGCTCAGCTCTTGGTGGTTTCATGGACACATCTATATAGTTTTAAAACAGTAGCATAGAAGTGATTTGCCATTGACACTTTCTGGGAGACATCTGTTCTTATTTCGCAGTCTAGCCTACAATCCTTTCATTTCCTGAAGTTCTCTCATCCAAATACAGACCAGAACCAAAATTAGCCAAGGGCAGTTTTAAAATATTTAGCAGTTATTTATGTCAACTTTCTTATTTTCAATCTAGGATCTCAAAAATCTATACTAAACAGATAATTCCAGTAAAAGTGAGCTATTAAAAAACCAAGCACTTCCTCTGCCTATGAATGGGGCAATTTATAAACTTTGATATACAGTCATGGCCAAAATTGTTGGCACCCCCGAAATTTTTCATTTCATTTGAATGTCCTTGTTCATTCAATTGGGACTAAATGAAGAAAGCATTTAGACAATATGTTTTTTTTGGGTAATGAATGTTGCGTAAATTTGGTTCTCGACTCATTGCTTGCCGCAATGTATGTAATACTCATTTTGCATAATGAGTGACAAATATTCAGACACAAAGTAGGTGATATGTTGAAATCAATAATGATAAAAAATGGGAGATAAAGTATTTCTTCCTTTTATATTTTTATGACAAAAGTAACCCTATTGCTGTGTGTTAAGCCAGGAAGAAAAACTATATATTAATCTACAGTATATTTTTGCATGACAGGCAGCACTTTACTAATAACGGTAGGAAGGCTAAAAGGTAGTTGTAGTAGCACTTATAAGCTTTTCTACTCTGCAAGTGTTACAGAAATTACATAACCATCATTATATAATACCAGTGTAGTAAACAGTGTTCCATGAGAATTCAATGTTGTATTCTAGAAGAAACTAGATACTTCAATCTTTACTAACATTGGTTATTGGTAAAGCACCAGCCATAATGGATGTATATAACTTTTTATACCTGCTGTGTACAGAAGCAATTGTATAGTGTACAGAAACTTGTGCAAAAAAGACTCCTGTTGTTGCAAAGCCATATCAATTGTGTTAATTTTTGCTAGGCAATAGAAGATACTTCATGCTGTTATTTTGTGTGTTCTGTAAGTTGGTTCTGTAGTTGAAGTTTATATAACAGAAAACATGAAAGCAATGTAAGCAAACACCAAAATGTGCTTGTGTAAATTTATACTTTCAGATTGCAAGTATTTACCTATTGTGCATTTCTGGCTAGAGACTAGTTATTTAGATAATTCTACTTGATATGTGCATTTGTACATTACATATTGTTAAGAAAATACTGTTAATTTTTTTTGAAGTATTTCTAAAAATGATATCAAAAGCTACCTGGCCGTCAATAAAAATCAAATTATTTCCTTAAATTATGCAGTTCCTTTCTATGACAAGTTTACTCCAAATAATTCTCTGCCAGATAATCTGTACAAGATAATCTCTACTTACTGGTTTTGTTTGGTAATTAGGGTGATTTATATTGATATATTGATCATCAATTGTGTTGTAAATGTACCTTGATGAACGTATCTTTTCTTTTATGTACACTGAGAGCATATGCACCAAGACAAATTCCTTGTGTGTCCAATCACACTTGGCCAATAAAATTCTATTCTAAAATTCTATTCTAGTGCTGGAGTTAAATTAAGAGCAAAGTGTGAGCTGGTGATAGCAGAAGACAATAGGAATTCTAAATATAATGATATAAATACAATTGGGAAGTATTATCCTAAAAAAAAGTTGGAGAGAAAATGTAACTTTGCATCTATTAACTTTGTGAGGTCACTATTATAACCAAATTAAGTTTTCTTTTAGTAAAAGAATGTTCCTATCAAAGGGTCCAGGAAGTAATAAACAAGGTAGACATATCTGACCTCCTGAATTTTGTTTTAGTCTTTGTTAAACAGGTTTTTATGAATAATGTATTAAAACTTGTAACCTGAAAGTTCTACATGAGTAACTTCTTTCCATTGAAAGGTCTCTGTAGTTTTAATATACTTATATTCAATTGTGGAAGAGCAGTTATTTTACTGTCCAAGCAGGCTAAAGCTGCTTTTACAATTGCATAAAAGTTGCATAAAAAAGCTAGTAATTAGCTATCAGAAACCACATTATTGAATTTTTAGCATGTCATGGAAATTGTTGGATTAATTAAGATGAACATTCCTGACTGCAAAAATAAGCTCTTTGTTTCTTCTGCAAAGGCATCATGAAAGACACTGTTTTGTTGGGAAAAGACAAATAGAATAACGATAAGAGCATTGCCATTAACCTTGGTACTGTTTGTCTACTATTTCATTTTATGATAAAATTCTCAATGTTTGGCAGGTTGAGGTGTTTGGCCATTTGTATGGGATTTCAGATTGGAAATTTGATAATTATGTCAGACATATTTCAACTTAATGTTGTGATTAAAGGTCCAATGGCAACTTAGCTGAATTTGAATCATTTAAAGATTCAATCAAAAAAATAAATTATAATGGGGAACATTCAAAACAATGAAGGTGCTTCACTGACAATGAAGAATAGAGCAGGAGTGGTAAAGGTCATTAACTTGGCCAATTTGGATGGCTTTACTGCAATAGTATCTTTGAATCTGTTTTAGGCATGGCATGAATGAATAGTGAATAGAGCAGAACAGAACAGAATAGAATAGAGTTCTTTATTGGCCAAGTGTGATTGGACACACAAGGAATTTGTCTTTGGTGTATATGCTCAGTGTACATAAGGAGAATAAAATACATTAATCAAGAATAAAAAGATACAACACTTAGTGGACAACGTAACAGTTTTCAAATTCTCCAGCAAGGAAGTTTTAGAAAAGTTGGCTGAACCAATGAAAACATATTTTACAACAATTTAAAAATAGAACTTTCAAAACCTTTGCAAACAGTTAACTCTTTTCTTACTTTTCCAGTGCTCAGCCTGGCATGCAGTGCACAATGAAGACTGCCATGTTGTAAAAGGGTTGCTTGCCATCTATTGCCTCTGATCACTGGAGTCCACCTTCTCTGTGTCTCAAACAATCAGCACTTTTGGCCTGTCAAAATCCCAGCGCTCGGGCTGGATGCATCATGTGCTAGCCAAGCCATGCCCAGTTTAGCGAAGGGGGAAACAGTCCCGCTATGTCACGTGATGCTGCCATGACCCTGTGAGTTTGACACCCCTGCTGTACAGCATAAAAGAAATACACACATGAGTTCAAGAAGCATTACAGAGGCAATGACAGGGTGTGACTACACGTTGCCATTCGGTTGTCTTATTATTAACACTTCCTGAGGCAAATGTGTAATTTTCCTTAGCTTGTGCAACTACTTTTCAAACCCAGGAAAAGGTGTTGTTTCTTTAAAATACAGATAAGGCACCTGTACTGGATCTAAAGCTCCTTTGTCCATTTTTTATTCTGATATTGTACAGCTCTAGTAAAGGGGGTCAGACTCATGCCTGTCCACCAGCATCACTGAATTTGATTTGAGGGAAATGGTGGCAAAAGAAAGATGAAGTTTGAAAATGGCTTAGATCTAGCTAGAAACTATAATATGTACTTTTTAAAAATGCTTCCAGGTAGTTGGGAGATGGGCGGCTGGGTGGTTACTAGCTCTTCCTCCATCTTTTCTCGTTTTTACTTGACCCACAGCAAAGCTATTATTAAGTATTGGAAGGGGGGGTGTTAAGAAAAACAACTGTTTATGCTTTCACTGGCTCCTCCTAATTCAAAATGCTGGGAACTTGCAACTACTGATTTCCAATAGCATTTTCAGAAGAGATTAGGATTAATTTTGATTATTTCCCTGTAATCACCTGTGAGCATGAGGATAGGGACTTCTTCACTTGCTATGCACATCTTAAGTTAATTATTCCTAATCGCTGGTAACAATTGCATGTAGTGTCCCAGAAAATAATAAGAAAGGACAATCTGGAGAGTCCCTGACTGGAAGGTAGATTTGTTACTTCTTCAGATCAAATGCCAATCCCTCTACGTACTACTTCCCCCCAGTTTGATATTGAGAAAAAAGTTCAAGATTTATTCATTTACGTTTTTATACACGTACATATTTATACATGTACATCTACAGTTTCTTCCTCAATGCCATCACTCTGCTAAACAACTAATTCCCACAACACTGTCAAATTAACTACTAAGACTTTATTACTATTCTTCTTCTCATCCTTACTACTACCTATCTCTTCCCACTTATGGCTATTATATTCCCACATGTTGCTTGTATCTTTACAATTCATGCTTTTATTGTTTCCTAGTATGATTTGATTGCTTATTAGTATGCTATGACTATCTCTAAGTGTTGTGTCTTATGATTCTTGAGGAATATATTTTATTTTTTCTTTATGTACACTGAGAGCATGTGCATCAAAGACAAATTCCTTGTGTGTCCAATCACACTTGGCCAATAAAAGAATTCTATTCTATTTTCTGTTATAGGGAGTGGTTGAACATGGTGGGCTGTTTTGATCCTGGTCACTTCAGAAGGATCTTGCATATAGAACAGGGATGAAGCAAGAGCTAGCTTACCCTTTGCAACAGATAGCAATAGACTCTCTCTGGTAGGAGAGATTAATATGTTCTAGGAACACGATAACAGCAAGATTTCTAGATAATTTTCTGGGGCAACCTTTCTCAATTTAGTGCCTTCCAGTTATTTTTCGAAATTCTGGGACTAGTAGGAATGGTATCGTCCCACCTCAAATAATGTCTTGCTTTTTTTATTTGAATATATCCAATGAGTTTTAGTGTGCAAAAGAAATCCAAAATAGGTTGTAAAAATAAAATTGAAAGAACAATAATAAGAGCAACAAAAATAAATTTAACAGAATTTTTAAAAATGGAATAATAAAAAAATCACTGATTAACCAGGGTTGGGAGGGGAGATAATTCATTGAGGATAAAAATCAGGAGAATGACATCAGGTAGGTTGGCAGAGGTGGGCATTACGTCTATACTGACCAGCTATCATGATTCACAGAGTAGGGGCACTGCCTTTGCCTGTTCACAGAACACACAGGAGGAACATGGACAAGCACAGCAGTTAATTGAGAGAGAAGATATTTCTGCATAATGAGACTGTGCCCTGGAGCTGTTAAGGAAAATCCAGACAATGCTGCTTAACTTAGTCATTCCATCTACTACTGATGCCTAAAGCTAACTGCAGTTGAGACTATTGTATATTTTGTACCAACTATTTATAGGATCCTGTGGATTTTCTCTCACTACCAAATGCATGAGATCCCAAAGGGGTTATTAAACAGGTAAGCATACTGCAACTTGTATGCCAAGGCAGAACTATGGAAATGTTGCCTCTCAACAAAGCAAACTTTTGAATAGATTTAATAATCAGGAACGGGAAGCTTCCGTTGCAGTATTTCCAAATTTAAGCATTTAGTATATCTTTGATGCCATAAATATAATATTTATTGGAATTCCATTGCAAAAAATGTTGAAGAAATTAAGAATATTTAAACATGCATTAATGCTTGGTGAAGATGTTCCCTAGAGATTTGAATTTGCATATACCTTCAAGTCGCCCACTTACTCTGCAGCTACTTCACCTTGTTTATTTGTGCTAGGCTGACCTACTTTATCTGATCCTTTTCTCCTGCAATCATAAAAAGCATTGAAAGAAAAGGAGAACTTTTCCTTACTGATCGTAGTGATCTGTTGTTACTGAAACATCTTCTCTGTGAACCGGTCTTATGGGCCACCTTTATGGTAACCATGATTGGTCTTTGTAAAATTTTGTAGCACAGGAAAGGAAAACCCATTCTAATTCTCAAAAAACACAAAAATGAGGTCTTAAAATTTTTCAATAAATGAATTGTCTTACCTTTTAATTACACAAATTAATAATGTCCATTAATGTCAGTTTAAGGCATGAGAGATTGCTTTAATTCTAGAAATCTCTGGAAAATATTTTGAAGAAATCTGAAGTTTAAGTCAAACAGTCAACAGGTTGGATCCATTTCTGTATAGTTAAAGACTAAACTGTTTGGTCTATTTTTTGGTCTCCATCTGTTCTTTGAAAGATCATTACAGACGCTGATGAAAAGCATAGCTTCGGGGAAAAATTAAGCAGTGCTTTTATTTCTCTTACTACCATGAGGAGATAGTCAATGAAATTAAGCAACAAAGTAGATAAAACAATTTCTCCGCATGGAACAACATTGAATTAATAATTTACATGTGATTTAAATTACTTTAAACAGGTATTGGAAAAATCCATAGAATTTGAAACATAGCTTCAAGATAAATGCAGCTTATATATTAAGAATCAAAACAGTTCTACTATTTTGTGCCATTAATTTGATCTGGATTTTTAGTGACCACAGATATATTTTTTCCTTGACATAACCTAGTCTTCCAATGATTGGTAGATATTATCATATTCGATAACTTGAGCTCAAAACTGGAAGTCATCTCTGGTGATAATTTTGATTGGCAGTCAACTAAATACATTCAATTTGACTTAAAGATTTTGAGGAAATAACAGTCTTTATCAAATAAAAGGAATCCTTGTAGTCCATTTTCTCCATATTTTATAAAATACCTACATTTAATTCTTCACATAATCACACCATCTGCTGCACACTTCAGCCAGCGATGGACAAATTTCTTAAATGGTTGAATATGCAGTCAAAGGCAGACCCCAAAAACTGGAGCACAAAGGGAGAAGCAGAGGCCAGTGTGGAGACCCAATTTCACAAGAAAGTACAACAAAGGCAAAAGTTAATGCCATTTAAAATTTAGTGTTTTTACATCTATGAATAGAATATGGGAAATAAATGAGGAAAATGAGAAATCTTGACCTAGAAAGAGAAGTGCATAGATATTTAGATAAATAGATACTAGATATATGTGTGTGTGTGTATGTGTATGTATATAGATATATAATATTCTACAATATATAATTATAAATTTTATATGTAATTATAATTTAGCTCTATGAAATGGGTGGTAAATAAATTCAATAAATAAATAATAAATATTTTAGATATTACTGTAAGTTCATATTGGCAATTGACACATACTGTAGCACTGTAAAAGGCTTATTCAAATTGTTGCTGCTGGAAAGATTTGGGTAAGAATTAAAAAGGGAAATAAAACATTACTGTTGTTAGACTTTATTACAGACTACCTGGGTGTGTGAAAGATGGAGATGAGCTCTTTCAAGCATCAGATGACTTATCTTTCAAAGAACCATGTAATGCATAATTTCAATTATCTTAACATCTTCTGGGAATCTAGCTCAGACAAGAGACAGAGATATAAGAAATTCTTGTCCTTTTTGCTGATAAAAGCAAAACCAGGAGCTCTGCTGTTGAAACCTAATCCTTACAAAGAATGAGGAATTGCTTGAAGAAGTAAGGATGACTGGTACCCTGGATGTCCTTGAGTTTATGGTGTCCAGAGGGGAAGAATTGGGAAAAGTCAAACCTATATATTAGACTTAGAAAAGTGGGCTTTGATTAACTCTGATGAAAGATAAATCAGATTAAATGGTTTGAAAAACTAAGAATAAAAATTTTCAAGATGGATGAGGAAGTGTATGAAAGGAGCTACTGGAGTCTCCTACCTCATGTAGGAAGGGTTCTTCCTTCTTACAAGTAGGAAACAAACTACAGAGACTAAGGAGGCCAGTGTGAATATACACAAAAGATCTCTAAGATGCTAAACAGAAAAAAAAGGCATATACAGGTAATTCTTAGTTAAGGACCCCTTATCCAGAAACCATTCAAAATTACAACTGTGTAAACAAGTTGTACCTACGGTCTAGTCCTTGAAGATTGGTTCTCTCAGCACCCCCATGGTCAAATGATTGCAATCTGGGTGTTTGTTTATTCAGTCAATGAACTTTCCACATCCAGCAGCAGTGGCTTGACCTGTGTGCCAGCCTATTTATGAGCTATCTGAGACCTGGAATTTCCTGCTGGTTTCCCCACTGACTTTGCTTCTGGCAAGAAGTTGCAAGGCTTAATGACCAGTGATCCTCGCTTCAAGACAGCAATAGGAACTGCAGGGATTGTCATTGCTAAGTAATGCAACAACATGATGTGCTTTAGAACTGTATCAGTTAGCAACAAAAATTCTGCTTCGTTTTACTATTGTTAACTGAGGAATATCTGTATCTGAAATAGAAGGAGGGACACATTACTAAAGAATACAAAGTACTGTAATCTTCAGAAACTGTAGGAACTGGGATAGGCTAAATGTCAGAAGGACATTATGTTGTTTATTTGCATTAGAAAAAAAGGATAGCAAAGAGGATCCATTGTGTAGAGCATGGGTGTCAAACTCGCGGTGTCATGTTGCTGTCACGTGACGTTTTTCCCATTCGCAGAGCTGGGGTGGGCGTGGCCTGCATGTGATGCATCCGGCTCACAGTCCACCAGTTTGACCCCCCTGGTGTAGAGAAAGGGATACATTGATGGTGATGAGAGGCAGAAATTTTCTATTTTGTCCATCTTCTCTTAAAAGGTAAATAGGATTCCTATTAGTTAACACATCAGTGAAGTGAAGTGGGAATTGCAGCATAGGTATAGGTAACTAAGTTAATTTAGATGAATTCAAGTTTGCAAGACTAGATGTATTACATCCTAGGTTACAGAAAGGAACTTAGTGAGGTCATTGTAGAATAGCTTCTTAAAAAACTTTGAGAATCCTAGAGATCTGATGAAGTCCTGAAATACCAGAGGAACCAATATCATGCCTATATTCAAAAGATAAAGAAGGAGGGGCCCAAGAAATTACAACCCATCTTGATTACTATACTCTGTAAGGATCTCTAACAGATTATTTAATAGCATATTTGTGAGCAGGTGCATAGGCATGCTACAATTAAAAAAATCTGGCATGGACTTGTCATAAATTGTATCAGATTACCTGTATCACTTTTGACAGACTTCTAGCTTAATGGTTAGAGAATGCATAAATGTATAATACCTGAACCATGGAAAAAAATTCAATAGACTTCAGTACTCCCATGTGACACCACTATTTTATGAACAGCATTGGTTGCCACTTTACTTCCAGGGGTAATATAAGTGGTGTAAAGGCTTTCACTAGCCAATTCCATTATCCCTATATATGATGGTCCTAGACATACTGTTCTGACCTCACATATTTTTAATCTAATATAATATAACAACAGAGTTGGAAGGGACCTTGGAGGCCTTCTAGTCCAACCCCCTGCCCAGGCAGGAAACCCTACACCATCTCAGTCAGATGGTCATCCAACATTTTCTTAAAAATTTCCAGTGTTGGAGCATTCACAACTTCTGCAGGCAAGTCGTTCCACTTATTAATTGTTCTAACTGTCAGGAAATTTCTCCTTAGTTCTAAGTTGCTTCTTTCCTTGATCAGTTTCCACCCATTGCTTCTTGTTCTACCTTCAGGTGCTTTGGAGAACAGCCCGACTCCCTCTTCCTTGTGGCAACCCCTGAGATATTGGAACATATTTTGAATTATGGTATTGTGGTTAGTGACTAACTAAATTTTGAAAGGCTAGATATACTTGTGACCAAATCAGATACATACAACATCACACTTGTACCCTTTGGTCATTATTTTTATTCACATTTTTAAATAACACATTTTACTACTACCAATAACCAGGTAATTTGTTCTCAGATTGAAAACTATAGTTTTTAAGATTTACTGAAAAGGAAAAGCAGAAAAAATTAAGAAGTGGTATGACTGTGAAATACATGTATATATCAAATATTTCCAAAATCCACAATTGATCCAGCATCAGTAGCAGCAATCTGGACTTGTAGACATAGTTCCAGACTTTAAAATTCAATAAGAAGCCTTCACTATAAGAATTCTGAAACTAGAACTAACTGCCTTGTCAGGTACCTTCAGGCTAAAATTTATTGTGCTCTCCCTAATTTTCTGCACCTTGCAATTTCCCCTATGCTGTTTACTTACAACTAAATATGACCTTAATGTGGCCTCTTTCAGGGAAAGTTGGCTGAGAATGATTTTTGAGTATAGTTCACATAAAACAATGACTAAGAGAAAGATATATCTAATTTATTAATATTTATATGTTGGCCTTCAAAATAGGTAAAACTTCAATCCCGAAAGAAAGCATTTCCTTCAAGATGTTGCTTCTTAATCCTTTCAATATTACGCAGAGTGCATACTTTAATGGCATGAGGGCTACTTACGGTAATAGTTAGATAGTGGATTTTTCTTTTTATATCACCTGTTTCTATTTTGTGAATTGATCTTACGTAAATTTAGTTGTATTTTTTTAAAAAATTAGGGCTCAGAATTTTGGTCTGACCAACATAGAATGTAGACTTATGAAAAATTATTTTTATTTATGTAGGCTAAAACTGCTTCTGTCATTTTAATAAATATCAAATATTCCAACCTTTAAGTTACACAGAATTATTTTAAGTTTTAATTCTAAACCTATAATGTTATATTATTATCTTTTGGAAGATCTTTGTCATTGTCTCCTATTTGTCAAGTCTCAGTGATGTTCCTTACCTCAAAATCCAATCATCCCATAAATTTGGATATTTGTATAATATCCAAATATAATACATTTATTTGGATAACTCTGCATGTGTAAATATTGATCAGCATATATGAAAACAAGTTACAGAAATAATATGTTGATGCTCATCCATCATCTCATTTTGGAAGCATTAGTATGTTCTAAAAATATTACCCAAATGTGTCTCTGTTATTCTGTTCTGCATTTTCATCAAAACTAGTGCTGTCCATATCCATTGGACTAATTGTCAGGTGGAATTCTAATGATGCCATGGTATAAATATAGATGCTTATATTGGGTATGTGGCATTTTCCCTTTGTGATGAACAAGAGTGTCTAGAGCATTCTGTCCTGTCTTTGTATAAAGAGCCGTTTAATTTCTGAAGTAAGGTATCTGTTTTCTGTAATTCTAATGGTGTGCTTTCAGAATAGTCACATACTGGCACATAAAGCTCATGGTTTAGATCAAGATGTGTAATTGAGAAGCTTAAAAATAGCGGTACAATTTACAAAAGATTCCATTTTGTATCTTTTTCAATAAGGAATGAGAGGAGATCCAATATTTTGAAACTGAACATTTTACTGCACCACCAATGCAAGAAAACCTCTCAGGCCCAACCTTTAGGCTCCAGCATTATGCTGGAACAACTGGGCGGTTATTTAATTTTAGACTCAGGAAATGTCATCTGCACGCTCCATAATGTGCATGATCATTTTTATTCTAAATGGAGTAAATCAGTTAGCTTCATTTGGGACTCCTCTAATTCATTTAGTTGCAGATAGACTTGACTCTCTGATTCCAAGTCTTGCTCAATGCTTTGTTTTCAACCTAAACTTAATCATTTAATATCGCCAGTGAAGTAACACAAATGCACATGAAAGTTTGATCAAATGTTTGGACTGTTTCAGCATCTGTTTACATTGGGTGGCTGCACCTGTAGGACATTGCTTTAAAAAATGGTTCATACTTTAACATTTGGGGGAAATGAACATGGAAAATTTCCAGTTTCAAGCAAAATAGTACTGTTTTGGTCATTTGAGTTTGAATTCAAAGCACTTTGCTTTTACTCCATATTTACCATCAATTTAGCATCTTAAATCATGCACTGTTTAATCTATACAAGACATGATTATATAGAGTTAAGGAGCAGAAATGACTGTTGTGACTGAGGCCCAAGTAGTGGTTACCAACACAATTCAGTCCTGAACAAACTTATTTTATTAGAACATTAGAATTAATTCATTGTCAGTGTAGTCCAAAAGAAACAAAACTAACCCTAACCCTAACCCTAACACTACCTGACTCTGTGGTCTCTTCCCAAAATCCCCAAAGCTTCATCCAAAAACTATCTACCATTAACCTTACCCCATTCCTAAGAGGTCTGTAAGGGGCGTGCATAAGTGCACAATCGTGCCTACCGTTCCTGTCCTATTGTTTCCTTTCGTTATATCCAATTAATATAGTTATTACATACTCATACTCATATATATGCTTATATATTGTATAATTATTTCATGCTTATGCTTATATATACTGTGTGACTAAATAAATAAATATCCTTCATAAACAGTCCTTCGGCTTTATCAGCAACCTTTGTTGTCTTTGGCAACCTGACAAAGGCTTTTTTTTGGCAAAACCCCCACAAACTTCAAGAGACGTTGACAAGAAGCAATGGAATCAACGTTGCTTTTCTACAAAGAACCCAACAGTTCGTTACTGCTCTTTTAAGCCTTATGGGAGTGATCAATCATCTTCTGGCCTTACTCCTGAGTCATCCTTTTTGCTTCAGCTGCTCTTGCCTTCTGGCAGCTCTTCTCATGCGTGCACTAGGAACAGGCTCCTCCTGTTCCTTTGCCTCTCTGCTGTTCACCTCTGGAGGCTCCAAAGTCCGCGCCTCACTCCCAGATGGCCCTGACCCCATCTCTGCCTCTGATGCAGAGCCCTTGTCCGGGCCTTCCCCTGACTCTAGGACTGGCCCATTGTCCTCCCCAGTATCCTCACTGTCCGACTCCGCTGCCAGGTCCACAGGCTGCTGGTGGACCACAACAATGACAACTACAATTTAGCTAAGTTTAAACAGCATATAAAACTTACCGCTATTATTTTAAATGTTACAGTTCTGTGACCCCTAAAATGATAAATGAATTGCTACCAACCTGCCTTCCATTGAGGACCTGTATACTGCACGAATCAAGAAGAGGGCCGTGAAAATATTTACAGATCTCTCACATCCTGGACATAAACTGTTTCAACTCCTACCCTCAAAACAACACTATTAAGCACTGCACACCAGAACAACTAGACACAACAGTTTTTTCCCAAACGCCATCACTCTGTTAAACAAATAATTTCCTCAACACTGTCAAATTTACTAAATCTGCACTATTAATCTTCTCATCGTTCCCATCACCCATCTCCTTCCACTTATGACTGTAGGACTGTAACTTTGTTGCTGGTAATCTTTATGATTTATATTGATATTGATTGTTTCCTGATTGCTTATTTGTAGCCTATGACTATCATTAGGTGTTGTATCATTAAATGTTAAATTTGTACCCTATGACCATCATTAAGTGTTGTACCTTGATGAAGGTATCTTTTCTTTTATGTACACTGACAGCATATGCACCAAGACAAATTCCTTGTGTGTCCAATCACACTTGGCCAATAAAAATTCTATTCTATTCTATTCTATTCTATTCTATTCTATTCTATTCTATTCTATTCTATTCTATTCTATTCTATTCTAATATGAGTTAACCCTTCATAAATAACATTAATCATTTTATTGCTGTTAAGGTTGGACAACAAAAACATGTATGTATATGTGCATATATGTACAGTAAATGCAGTGAAAAACTGGTCTCTGCAGGAAAAGTAGGGGTGTTAACTTCAAACCGGGGTCAACAATTCAGAAATAGTTGTCAGAAAAGTTTAAGTAATAGTGAAAATAAAAATATAGAATGAGGTAGCACTCACTTTAAAGCGTACTAATGTTTAAGCAGTTGTGTGCTTATTTTTTGTGCTTTCTTTTCCTCCTAGCTATTATGAAGCTATTTGTATACTATTTCACTTCTTGTCTTGAATTCACATGGGTAAAGATGCAAAAATCTTTCCATCTTTTCATCCATATTCCATACTGGAACTTATAACAATGGTTAAAGTATACCATTTTTTTTTGCTTTGCTCCTATAGAAACATTCTTAAAACTGCCTGAAGGGCTGCGAATGGAGTAGTTGAAAATATCTCAAGCAATCAGTATTCATTATTCACTCATTATTCAATTTTCTCCAACTTAATTTGTATATTATAAATCTGAAATAGCTGTAAAATAAAAGGAAGAAGCAATTGCAATCTAATATTACATCATCACCATCATTACCATCATCACCATCACCACCACCACCATTAGCATCATTAGCATCATCTTATTGGTAAAATTTTGAGTGGAGAAATTTATTTATATTTTGTGATAATGTTATCTGATTTATTTTTCACTGTATTCATTGTGTTCTTGTTAGATTAATATCCTGCCTTTTCTTCAGGAGTTTAACACACTTTCTACCAATTCCTCCCATCCTCCAGAAACATTAGGAGGTCACTGGGTTTGTTTATTTTTTATTCTTTTTTTTATACCGCCCTTCTCCCGAAGGACTCAGGGCGGTTTACAGTCAGATAAAAACATAACAAGATAAATACAAGATAAAATACTATTTAAAAAACTTATTCAATTTGACCCAGATTAAGATAAATTTAAAACAATAAAACCCATTAAAATTAAAACTATATAAAATCTAAAATCCTATGCCAGTCCTGCACGAATAAACAAATATGTTTTCAACTCACGGCGAAAGGTTCGAAGGTCAGGAAGTTGGCGAAGTCCTGTGGGAAGTTCATTCCAGAGGGTAGGGGCCCCCACAGAGAAGACCCTTCCCCTGGGGGCCGCCAGCCAACACTGCTTGGCGGACGGAACCCTGAGGAGTCCCTCTCTGTGAGAGCGCACGGGTCGGTGAGAGGCAATCGGTAGCAGTAGGCAGTCCTGCAGATAACCCGGCCCTAAGCCATGGAACACTTTAAAGGTGGTAACCAGCACCTAGTTACTGTCGTGTCCCACTCCTCCGCTGACGGCCGGGTCAGGGAAATCCGAATCAGGCGTGCCTCTGCAGCTCTGCCAAAGTCCTAGCAAAGTCCTCAGGGCAGGCAGGAGACCAGAAAGTGACTTCAGCAAGATATGTTTAGACTTTGCCTGACTCAGAGAATGCCAGAAAGCAGGTCCTTTATATAGGCCATGGGGTGTGGCTCCATGACTCAGCACTTATCCAGGCCTGCCCCTCCCTTCCTTCTGATGCCGCCGCCTATCAATTCTTCTGAAGCGAGGGTCACTCCAGTCGGCAGCTGTTGGTAATTGACCTCCCTCAGGCTCACATGCTGTGGGGGAGGGGGAGGGGTCTAGTTGCTCCGTTTGCCTGGGCATGGAGCCAGGGTTGGGGCCGGGAGGTGTTTCCTCCTGTCTGGGCATGGAGCCAGGACTGAGGCCGGGAGGTGTTTCCTCCTGTCTGGGCATGGAGCCAGGGCTGGGGCCGGGAGGCATACTAGGACATTCCTCAGCGTTCGGAAGCAGATAAGAAGGCCCCAGCTGCGGTGAGAGCGGGCAAGACACAACAGTTACTACCTTTAAAGCGCTTCATGGCTTAGGACCAGGATACCTACGGGACCGTCTACTGCCAACGTCTCTCTCCCAACGACCGGTGCGCTCTCACAGAGAGGGGCTCCTCAGGGTGCCGTTAGCCAAGCAATGTCGGCTGGCGGCCCCCAGGGGGAGGGCCTTCTCTGTGGGGGCTCCTACCCTATGGAACGAGCTTCCCCCTGGAC
Organism: Ahaetulla prasina; assembly: GCF_028640845.1. NCBI lineage: Eukaryota > Metazoa > Chordata > Lepidosauria > Squamata > Colubridae > Ahaetulla > Ahaetulla prasina. The sequence goes on from NC_080540.1 coordinate 264,036,808, forward strand.
TCCGACAAATACCTGACCTTAGGACCTTCCACCGCAAACTTAAAACCTACTTATTTCGTCTTGCTGGACTCGCTTAAATTTTAAATTATCAAATTGATTTTATGGATTTTAAATTTTTTGTAAATTTTAAAGGGTAATATTTTATCTATAAGTAGCCATATCAAATAGGTTTTTTAAGGGTTGTTTTTAGTTTTGTATTGTTGTTTTCTTTCTGTATTTTATTCTTGGCTGTACACCTCCCTGAGTCCTTCGGGAGAAGGGCGGTCTATAAATAAAAATATTCTATTCTATTCTATTCTATTCTTGAAGTGCACCCGAAAGACCACAGGTAGCCAGTGCAGCCTGCGCAGGATTGGTGTCACATGGGAGCCGCGAGCGGCTTCTTCTATCACCCGCGCAGCTGCATTCTGAACCAACTGGAGCCTCCGGGTGCTCTTCAAGGGGAGCCCCATGTAGAGAGCATTGCAGTAGTCCAAGCAAGAGGTAACAAAGAGCATGAGTGACCATGCATAGGGCATCCCGGTCCAGGAAGGGGCGCAACTGGCAAATCAGGCGAACCTGATGAAAAGCTCTCCTGGAGATGGTCGTCAAGTGATCTTCAAAAGACAACTGGCCATCCAGGAGAACGCCCAAGTTGCGCACCCTTTCCATCGGGGCCAATGACTCGCCCCCAACAGTCAGCCGCGGCTGCAGCTGACTGTACCGGGGTGCCGGCATCCACAGCCACTCCATCTTAGAGGGATTGAGCTTGAGCCTGTTTCTCCCCATCCCGACCCGTACGGCTTCCAGATACCGGGACAGGACTTCAATGGCTTCGTTGGGGTGGCCTGGGGTGGAAAAGTACAGCTGCGTATCATCAGCGTACAGTTGGTACCTCACCCCAAAACCACTGATGATCTCACCCAGCGGCTTCATATAGATGTTGAACAGGAGAGGTGAGAGAATCGACCCCTGCGGCACCCCACAAGTGAGGCGCCTCGGGGTCGATCTCTGCCCCCCTGCCAACACCGTCTGCAACCGGTCAGAGAGATAGGAGGAGAACCACCGATAAACGGTGCCTCCCACTCCCAAACTTCCCAGACGGTGCAGCAGGATACCATGGTCGATGGTATCAAAAGCCGCTGAGAGATCTAATAGGACCAGGGCAGAGGAGTAACCCTTATCCCTGGCCCTCCAGAGATCATCAACCAACGCGACCAAAGCCGTCTCCGTACTGTATCCGGGCCGAAAGCCGGACTGGAACGGGTCTAGATAGACAGTTTCATCCAGGTATTGGGGTAATTAACGTGCCACCACACTCTCTACAATCTTTGCTACAAAGCGAAGGTTGGAGACCGGATGATAATTTCCTAAAACAGCTGGGTCCAGGGAAGGCTTCTTCAGGAGAGGTCTCACCACTGCCTCTTTCAAGGCAGTAGGAACAACCCCTTCCAACAAAGAAGCGTTGGTAATCCCCAGGAGCCAGCCTCGTGTCACCTCCTGCGTGGCCAGCACCAACCAGGAGGGGCACGGGTCCAGTAAACATGTGGTGGCATTCAACCTGCCCAACAACCTGTCCATGTCCTCAGGAGCCACAGGATCAAATTCATCCCAAACAATCTCAACAAGACGATTCTCTGACCTCTCACCTGGATCTACCCAATTTTGATCCAGACCATCCCGCAGCTGAACGATTTTATCATATAGATAACCACTAAACTCCTTGGCACGTCCCTGTAATGGGTCATCCTGGACCTCCTGTTGAAGGAGAGAGCGGGTCACCCGAAACAGGGCAGCCGGGTGGTTATCTGCCGATGCAATGAGGGAGGAGACATAGAAACGTCTCGCGTCCCTCAATGCCACTAGGTAGGTCCTACTATAGGACCTAACTAGTGTCCGGTCAGCCTCTGAACAGCTGGATCTCCAGGAACTCTCTAGGCGTCTTCTCCGGCGTTTCATCTCCCTCAGCTCCTCGGAGAACCAAGGAGCTGGTTGAGACCTACGCCGGGTCAGAGGCCGCAAAGGCACGACACGGTCTAGAGCCCCAGCCGCGGCCAGTTCCCAAGCCGCGACTAGTTCTCCAGCCGTGCCATGGGCCAGATCCTCAGGGAACGGCCCAAGCTCCGTCAGGAACCCTCCGGGTCCATCAGGCGCCTGGGACGGAACCAACGTATTGGTCCCGTCTCCCTGCGGTGTTGAGTGGCGGTCCGAAAGTCCAGACGAAAGAGAGAATGATCTGACCATGACAAAGGCTCATTAGCTAGGTCTCGCAAATCCAGATCATTCAACCACTGTCCAGAGATGAAAATCAAATCCAGCGTGCCTCCCCCAATGTGAGTAGGGCCATCAACTACTTGCGTCAGGTCCAAGGCCGTCATGGAGGCCATGAACTCCCGAGCTGTTGTCGATGACACGCTGGTCGATGGCAAGTTAAAGTCCCCCATGACCATAAGTCTGGGGGTCTCAACCGCCACCCCGGCAAGCACCTCCAACAGCTCGGGCAGGGCTGTTGTCACGCAGCAAGGAGCCAGGTACGCGACTAACAAGCCCATCTGACCCCTATGGCCCACTTTACAAAGTGGGATTCACAACCGGCAATCTGAGGAGCAGTGGTCTCCCTCGGTTCTAGACTCTCCTTAATAACAACCGCCACCCCCCCACCCCTACCTTGGGCCCTTGGCTGGTGGAATGCTCAGAAACCCGGTGGGCACATTTCAACAAGGGGCACCCCCCCCTCCGTGCCCAACCAGGTTTCCGTAATGCTCATAAGGTCCGCGGAGCCCCCCTGTATAAGATCACAGATTAGGGGGGCTTTGTTAACCACGGACCGTGCATTGCACAACATCAGCCGAAGATCCAAGCCCTGGGGATACTGGCCGCTCGGGGAGCGGAAAAAGTCTGAGGGGCCGGAGCGCGCAATCACTCTTAAACAGCGGGTGCGTGCCCCCTGAATATGATACAGCCCCTCACTTCCGCCATATCTGCCCCGCCATATGGGTTGAGGGATAGTGATCAATCTCAGCTCATCCAGGAAGCTTTTGCAGTTGAGCAGAAACTCAAAACTGAAGGTTCTAATCCTAGTCTTACATAATAACCACTAGACACCACTGGTATTATATCAACATGGTATGTTCACCTCAGTGGTGGGATTCAAATTTTTTAACAACCGGTTCTGTGGGCGTGGCTTATTTTGGGGTGTGGCTTGGTGGTCATGTGACTGGGTGGGCGAGGCTAGCTGCTCATGTGACTGGGTGGCCCTGGCTATGGGCATAGAAACTACTCAGAGGGCTAAAAAAAAGTCATTTCTGACCGGTCCTCACACTTATGACCATCCTCACATTTATGCCCATTGCAGCATTTTTAACAACGATGTCACTCATTTCACAACTGCTTCTCTTCACCATGGTTACAAGATAGGGTGCAAAATGTAAAATGTGAGGACAGTTGTAGGTGTGAGGACCGGTCAAAAGTGTGAGGACAGGTCAAAAATAACTTTTTCAGCCCTCTGAGTAGTCTCTATGCACAAAATGCTGCAACAGGCATAAATGATGACCGGTCATAAGTGTGAAGACTGGTCAAAAGTGCGAGAACCTGTCAGAAATCACTTTTTTCAGCCCTCTGGGTAGTCCCAGAGGACTGAAAAAAGTGATTTCTGACAGGTTCTCGCACTTTTGATCAGTCCTCACACTTACGACCGGTCATCATTTATCCTGGTTGCAGCATTTTTAATAACCATGTCACTCATGTCACAACTGCGGTGCTTCATGTGACCGGGTGGGCATGTCCAGGTGGTCATGTGACATAGCTTCTTTGCCCTAATGACTGTTTGCTGCAATGTTCATAAGTGTGAAAAACGGTCATAAGTCACTTTTTCAGTGCCATGCTTGTTAAACCAATTACCAGAACAAATCCATTCTCCCTCCCTCTTTCTCTCCATCTCTTTCTCCCCCTTTCTCTCTTTCGCTCCTTAATCTCTTTCTCCCTCCCTCTTTCTTTCCTTCATCTTTCTCTCCCCCCTTTCTCTCAATCTTTCTCTCCTTAATCTCTCTTTCTCCCTCCTTCTCTTTCTCCCCCTTTCTCTTCTTCATCTTTCTCCCCCTTCTATCCTTCATCTCTCTTTCTTTCCTTCATCTTTCTCTCCTTAATCTCTCCTTCTCCCTCCCTCTCTTTCTCTCCCTCTTTCTCCCTCCTTTTCTCGTCTTCATCTTTCTCCCCTTCTATCCTTCATTTCTCTTTCTCTCCTTCATCTTTCTCTCCTTAATCTCTCTTTCTCCTCCCTCTCTTTTTCCCCCCTTTCTCCTCTTCATCTTTCTCCCCTTCTATCCTTCATCTCTCTTTCTCTCCATCTTTCTCTCCTTAATCTCTCCTTCTCCCTCCCTCTCTTTCTCTCCATCTTTCTCCTCCCCTTTCTCTTCTTCATCTTTCTCCCCCTTCTATCCTTCATCTCTCTTTCTCTCCATCTTTCTCTCCTTAATCTCTCCTTCTCCCTCCCTCTCTTTCTCTCCATCTTTCTCCCCCCCTTTCTCTTCTTCATCTTTCTCCCCCTTCTATCCTTCATCTCTCTTTCTCTCCTTCATCATTTTCTGCCCCCCTCTTTCTCTCCATCACTCTTTCTCCAGATGGGGTAGGGTAGGCTGGTGCTGCGTGGGTGGGAGGCGGCCGCAGGACAGTCCTGCTGTGTGGGTGGCAGGCTGAGGTGATTGACACACGCTTTGCTGCCCACCCGATCCAAGCTCCTCGCTGGCCACGTGGCCAGCGAGGCGCTTTAATCGCTGGCTAGAGGCGGCTTGGATGCAGGCAGGCTTTGGTCGGCGGCGCATGGCGCTGGCTCGGGTGGGCAGCGAGGTGAATGGATCGGGTGGGCAGCGGCCTGCTGCCCACCCAATCCATGCACCTCGCTGCCCACCCGAGCCAAGCGCCATGCAGCCGCTGACTGAAGCCTGCCTGCATCCAAGCGTCTCTCTAGCCAGTGATTAAAGCGTCTCGCTGGCCACATGGCCAGCGAGGAGCTTGCATCGGCTGACTAGCAAGAGGTTTGGATGCAGCTGGCCTCGGTCGGTGGCCACGTGGCGCTTGGATCGGGTAGGCAGTGAGACACTTGGATTGAGGCAGGCTTCGGTTGGCGGCTGCGTGGCCAGCGAGGTGCTTGGATGGGTCACGGCCAACAGCCGGGTGGGCGCAGGTCAACCATCTTTCCCAGTCCCGCTTCCCCAGGGGCAGCACTCGGCTGTACTTGCCTTCTGCTGCTGGAGTGGTCAGGGCAGTCCGAGGTGGGCAGTCTGAGATGGGGAACAGAGTGGTAGGCGGCTGAGCCAGACATTTAACAAGCGGTTCGGGTGTGCTCCCAGGAGGGAGGAGAGTGCGAGCCAGCAATTTTACAAATGGTGCCGCGACACCGGTAAGTAATGGTGGGGAGGGGAGGGGCAAGGGGTGGGGCAAACTGGAAATTTAACAAACGGTTCGGCCGAACTGCCTAGAACCGGCAGAATCCCACCACTGGTTCACCTCATCCTATTGATTATATCCCATCTGGTATCAGTAACATAGGGAAAAGAGGATGGGGATGGGGCAGATCTTTCACTCCCAACATGACTATGAGGGGTTTCCCTCCACATATTTGTCCCTTTTATTGGCATTTTCTCACTCCAGAGAAGATAGGAGCAGCAGCAATATAGCTGCAAGTCATGGCAGAGATGCTATCTGGATGGCATGTGGTAGAATTAATAGAATAGAATAGAATAGAATAGAATAGAATAGAATAGAATAGAATAGAATAGAATAGAATAGAATTTTTATTGGCCAGGTGTGATTAGACACACAAGGAATTTGTCTTGGTGCATATGCTCTCAGAGTACATAAAAGAAAAGATACCTTCATCAAGGTACAACATTTACAACACAAATGATGGTCAATATATCAATATAAATCATAAAGATTACCAGCAACAAAGTTACAGTCATACAGTCATAAGTGGAAAGAGATTGGTAATGGGAACGATGAGAAAACTAATAGTAGTGCAGATTTAGTAAATAGTTTGACAGTGTTGAGGGAATTATTTGTTTAGCAGAGTGATGGCCTTCGGGAAAAACTGTTCTTGTATCTAGTTGTTCTGATATGCAGTGCTCTATAGCGTCATTTTGAGGGTAGGAGTTGAAACAGTTTATGTCCTGGATGTGAGGGATCTGTAAATATTTTCATGGCCCTGTTCTTGATTCGTGCAGTATACAGGTCCTCAATGGAAGGCAGGTTGGTAGCAATTATTTTTTTTGCAGTTCTAATTATCCTCTGAAGTCTGTGTCTTTCTTGTTGGGTTGCAGAACCAAACCAGACAGTTATAGAGGTGCAGATGACAGACTCAATAATTCCTCTGTAGAACTGAATCAGCAGCTCCTTGGACAGTTTGAGCTTACTGAGTTGGCGCAGAAAGAACATTCTTTGTTGTCCTTTTTTGATGATGTTTTTGATATTAACTGTCCATTTTAGATCTTACGATATGATAGAACCTAGAAATTTAAAGGTTTTTAAATTAGGTACTAAATGGAGAAAACACATCAGCCTTCCTTATCCTGGAGGCTTCCCAGAAATGAGGATTCTGCATTCTCAACTCTAGCAATGGCCCAATGCCCATTGAAGGAATGGAACTTTACTTTGTTTCAATTTATATTATAATTTTGTGAGATTACTTATTTATTCTGCAAATGTATGTGGTGGCCCATCTTAATTAAGGTGCTCTGGAAATTAACAAAGACATAAAATGAAACCAGACATAGAGAAGTAGTAAAAATGAGCAATAAAAGACAGCAGGTATTATTTATTATTTGAATGACTCTAGAAATTTTTTCTTAGAAATGGCAAATCAGTAGCCATGTTCTGGAAGGGGAACATTTTGGCAAAGGAAGCATGTCTTTCTTCCCCCAATATTTTTCTCCCCCAGTCTCTGGCTGAGAATAAAGTTATCATTCTGACTATGAGTCAAGGAAAAAAAACACACATTGGTTTTTATTCAGAAAGAAAGAAGTTAAAAGTATGAATTTCCACAGAATCTTGAGAAAGCTGGTTCTTAAAAATATGAAGAAATTTAAAGCAATGATCTTTGGCATATCTGTTTAAGAATAACAATAACATTATAGATAGTCCTTAATTTGTGACCACAATTGGGACAAGAATTTATTTTGCTAAGCAAGATGGTTGTTAAGCAAATTACATAGTTGTTAAGGAGAATTGGCTTTCTCTATTGACTGTTTGTTGGAGGTTGGCTGGGAAGGTCGCAAATGGTGATCACAGGATGCTACAACCATCTCATGATCCCGTAAATACATGTTGGTTGCCAGACACCCAAATGTTGATCATATGACCATGGAGATGCTGCAATGGTTGTAAATGAATCGGCTGGTCATAAGTTACTTATTTCAGGGCTGTTGAAGTTTGTTAACTTCAAACAGTGACCCAGTGTGTTTTGCATTCAAAACTTCTGGCAACCTGGATCAAACAACATGTTCATGCGTTTTGCTAAGAATGACTTTCACTGCAGATAAAAATAGGTATGTGTGTAGTAAAGTTGGGGAAAGCACTTATGCATGAGAACTTGTAGAGGCTTTTACAAGATAGTCCACCACAACTTTTCTTTCTGCAGAAGTGTTTATCAGCCCAGTCAAATAAGAAGGAAATACTAAATAGCTAGGTTATTTTAGTGTATTTGTCTGTTCCGCTTGCACAAGATGTCTACCAAGGGGAAGAGAAAGCTTTTACAGAAAATGACTGCCATTTATGTAATTTAGTGCATTCCCAAACAAAAAATACATTTTGTTTTTCTGAAATGCCTTTTACAATTCTCTGAGAATAAAAACCATTCATTAGAAACTTTTAGCCTGAAACTAAAGCTGATGAATTCACTCTGGTTTTGAAATTACTGAAGAAATACTAACATGGGGTTGAGTTCATGAATTAGAAACTGAGAATAGCCTTTTAAAGCTATAGTGTTGCAGTGGTTGTGTGACTGTAGACCAAGGCTCTTCATCTGAAGTCTGAAGCCTTAATTGAGGCCTCCAGAGCAGGGCACCTGAGAATTGGCTCATGACCACACGAGTGAAGCCTCATACGTTTTCTTTTTTAAAAACATGCAATATCCATAAAAATGGATGAGGTTCCACTGACACAGTTCTGACTGCTATTTTGACTTTGATCTCTCCTGTGTGTAACTCTTCTCCACAGAGTTGCTAAAAAGTTTTAACAAATTGCATGTATAATGTTACAGAAGGGGAAAAATAAAGCACTATTGGGGGAGCAATCATATTAGTTGTAATTTGTAATCTGCGTTGTTTCTCTGTGTCATATAATATATGTGGGTATACGCATAATTTTGTATTTATTTATTTTTTCATGTTTATGTAGTGTATATTGGAAGTGGGGACCCTTTGAGAGCTGTATGCAATGAAATTTCATTTTAATGTATGCCGATTAGTGTACATTTAAAGTGACAATAAAGTTATTCTAAGTTCTACGTTTACTTTATTTTACTTTATTTAAATTAAACCAGTTTTAATATTCAATAATATCTAGTAGGAAAGGCATTTTTCAAATCCCATCTTTTAGCATTTTCTGTCATCAGGGACTAAGAGTCCATGTCTTTTTGCAGACCCCCCCCCTCTTTTTTTTTTTTTTGAAATAATGTTCCACCCTAAGTCAGATCAGTACTAAATCTGTTGGCACTCAGAAAAGCACCATGACTTTAGCTGTTCCAGAAAGTAACTGATGATATTGTATATCTCCTCCCACCTCCTCTGTCCTCTGTCCATCTCCATCAGAAATTATATTGAATTTTCCTCATGAAAAATAACAAACCTTTTCCTTGCTGGATGTAGTCAGCCTGCCTCAGCCACAGGGAGACTTCATTGTGAAGTACTTAACCACACAGTAAGAAGATATCTCAGAGCCAGGCTAAAGAGCCTGCAATGAGAACCTTGAGAAATCATGGAGAATCACTGAAGAACTGGATGACTGGAAGACAGCAACTATTCCTATTTTACAAAATGTATAAAAGGAAATACTATGGAACTACAGACCAGGCAGTATGAGACCGATACCTGGGAAGATTCTAGAGTAAATCATAAAGAGATCATTCTGTTAGCACCTTGAAAACTATGCAGTAATTGCCAGAAATCAATATGAGTTGACTTGACAAGAACAAATCTTGCTAGATTACAGTATTTCCCCCCTCCCGGCATCCGAATTAAATTCTTAAAAGATTGGGAGAATGCTTAAGACACAACATACTGTATCTGGTCAGCAAAGTAATTGACAAAATACAATGTACTGATTAGCAAACTAATTATGGGCTGAACGGCATTACAATTAAATGGATACCTAGTTGGTGCAAAAATCATTCCCAAAAGTGTTTTTCAATGATGCTTTATCAAAGCGGAAAGAGGTATTGAGTGGAATACCGCAAGATCAATGTCAGTATTGATATTGATGACTTAGATGATGAGACAGAGGAAATGTTTTCAGTTTTGCAGCTGAAACAAATTTGGATGTGATAGTAATACTGTACCTTAGACAAAAGAAATTAAATTAAAAATAATTTTAATAGGCCAGTGAAATAGTCTTAGAATTGGATAAAATTTAACAAGCAGAATTAATTGCATAAAAAACAATCAAATGTATATACAGGGAGTGGGGGTATTTGCTTAGAATAATACCCAATTATAAACTGATTATAAACCATGAGTGTGAGGTAGCTGCAAAAAGGCTCAATCACATCAACAGAAGTATAGTTTCCAAATAATGGAAATAATGTTTTTCAATATATTCTTGATCCAAGTGATCAAGTCAAATTTTGGCTATCAATTTTGGATTTATCTATTTTATTTATTATGAAATTTAGAGGCCACGTTATTCCAGGGTATCCCTTGGCAGCTTACATTTAAAAGAGAAAACAGTAAAAAGGAACCAATAGACAGGAAATCCCATGTGGCCAGGCATGAGATTAAAACAGTACATGATCTGACTTGCATTGGCAACTACATTTTGAACAATTGAAATACAAATGCAATGCATCCTTATATAGAATACAGAATGAGATTTTAATGATATATGATTGGAACGACAAGTCATTAGCCCAGATAAGGGCTTAGCTAGCACACTAGCCAAAATTGGTGAAGTAACGCACTCCACAGATAATTTGGTTAGTCTCCCAGTCTCCATGAATAAGGTGAATTTTGATTCACCTAAATAATTTAATATCATAAACCCAGTTTGAGTCACAGTTTCGCCTCCTGCCTGTAAATAGTCATTGAAAGAGAATAAGATTCCAGAAAAGTTATTCTGAATAGTGTCTATAGCTGAGAATTTCACACAGTTATCCCATACTTGGTCTCTGTATGCCTGGTAATGTACCCCCAGAGTGAATATTCCCAGCCATTTCTAAAAGCACCCAATTTTGACACTGTAGACCTTTCCCATGAACTTCTACAAGCCTCTGCATTAACTGAAACAAAACATTTTTCGATAGCCTAAAGAAGGCTGAATCGCTCTCCTGCATTTCACACAGTGCTTGCAGAGCTACAAAGAAGTCTCTCTGCCCCGTTTCATCTCTGTAAACCAATACTACCATACCTGTAAGAATGGGCAGCTGTGAATAGCCAGTTTTTCCATAATAGCTTGTTAAATCTTTTCTTTAAAAAAAAAAAAAAATCATAGCCAACCTACCGAACATGGAAACTTTTGATTAGGAATATGGGTGAATAAACATCACTAGGATCTTAACTCATTTTATACCAAAAATGAAAGATAGTATATAAAGATTGTGCATGTTTTCTTGAATAAAGATTGGAGATTTAATCTAATGTTAAATCTATACCTCTGAACAGAAATAAAATATTTTACAATATTAACAGCTGTCATATTCTGAAAGTGCTTTTAAAAAAAATAATGCTAGAAGTTTTCAAAGTGGTTGAATTTGAATTAATCTCTGTTTCATTGTAAGCCCCCTTTTAATTGTAATTATCCCAAAGATGTCAGTGAAATATTATTTCCTGAAACTCTAGCCTAGAACCATAAACTACAATTGTGTCACTGACTTCAGCTGAATATTGAAATAAGATCAAACAGAAGTTATTGGCATTTTCTAGAGAATATATTAGCATTTGGATGTACGTTCCATTTGTTTTGGTACAACTGAATTGAAATAGTTCAGTTTCTTGGCTTTAAAGTAGATCATTGTAAAATGTTTTGATATTTTCTGTTTGATAATATCCAGTTTAGATTATTATCTATCTGCTCATATGAAAATATACTTAAATACTGTCCTCCAGTGATTCAATACATCTAGTTTTTTTTTTCCTCAGGTGCACCTACCTTACCAAAAGCAAAATAATCAGCAGCAACTAATTAATCTGCATATCAATCAATAGTCCATTTGGCATGTTCTCTTGATGTCAGGTATTACAGAAATTATTCTGATTGGCTTTTATTTTCTGCATTCTTATGGACTAATTTTCTAACAAGCAGCACCATGGCAGAAAACAGAGTCCTTACGTTACTCTTTTGATCATTGACTGTTTTAAGCCAAATCACGTCTCTATGCTGAAGTACAAAGGGCAAACCTTTTATAATGGTCAAGTTGCTCAGTAGTGTTTATATCATATAGACAGGTTCTTTTTGGAAAGGTTATAAATTGACATTTCTTATTTAGGACTGCTGATTTCATCTGATTAAACCTTAATGGTGCTTCTTTCAACAGTGATGAGATGGCTTAATTAATATAGTTCTGTTTCCAGTTGAGAGGTATGAAAGCTCCAGTTGATGGACATTTTAAGGCACTTTACAGAAGCCCTGTTCACTACAATAAGCTCCAAAATGTGAAGAGAGAGGGGCAGCTATAATAAATCTTTTTTTTTTTAGTAGTAGCTTTTTCAGCATCATTTGATCAGCCTGAGATTCATCTGAGCCCATAGATCTCTCTAGCCAGAAAAAGTTGATGAAAAGGGAAACATTTGAAATGAATTCTTTCTGGTAAAACTTACAACTCTGTGTAATTTAGTTTATGTTAATTTCAGTACTGGCCTTGAAATATTGGAATGGATAAATTATGGAAAGTTTATTTGTGTAATTTGCTAATTTGAAAGAATTCCAACAAGCAGTCAGAGATGCCACCTGAAGCTGAAGTAGAAAAATGAATAGGATGCACCCTATCACAATCAATCAGAATGAAATTTAGTCTGAAAGCAGCTTGGTTTAGAGAATTGTGATTGATAGTACCCAAATTAAGCATTCTGGCTGCATTTTTAACATTGCATGGTCTTGTAGGGTCATGAGCTACATTACATTAAAGAATAATGCTTGAATTAATTAGCTGAAATAAAAATCAGGTGCTGTTTGGCTTTGAAACCAAACTAACAACAAACTGACTCTTGTGTATAGACAGAATAGAGGGAGTTTTTGTGAGTTCCAATCAAATATTAAATAAAATCTTCATTATGGTCTTCAGGTTAGAAAGCACAACATACACACACACACACACATGTAACTAGTGCAAATAACAATGGTAATCAACAAAATTTGGGCTAAATGTCATGTGTGGGTAGGTAAAATACAACAAATGGTAGCACAATATTGGGCAACTGGGAAAAATATATCAGGGTCCTGGTGAAATAGAAATAGTGACAGATAGACATTGGGCTTTCAGAAATTTAGGAATAAATATTATGAATGACATTACACTCCTCCATAAGAGGCTTGCAGTTCAAAATTGCTCTTGGCTCCTACTATATTCCTGACTACCTAGAAGAAAGTTGGGGATTTTGGATTCTGTGACCTTTTGCAGAAGAATAACAAAAGATTTGGTTGTTCATGATATAGTCAATTGAAGATCAGATTATTTAAACTAGAATGTACTCTGTATGAGCTGCTTATATGGTCAAATCTGAATTGGTTCAGAATACTGTTACTATGGATTTTAATTGAGCTCCACATGTTTCATTATCTAACTGAAACATGTCTTCTTTTGTAACTGAGGTGAGCAGATGTGGAATATCTCATGAGTGAGGATGGCATATAAATTCAATAAATAAATAAGAAAGTAATTGTCAGGAAAATGGATTCAAATGCAGAAAGTAAATGTGCATGTAAATGTGCTCCAACACTGGAAATTTTTAAGAAAATGTTGGATAACCATCTGACTGAGATGGTGTATGGTTTCCTGCCTGGGCAGGGAGTTGGAATAGAAGGCCTCCAAGGTCCCTTCCAACTCTGTTGTTATATTATATTAAGTCAGTAAATAATATACTATATTATTAGGTATAGTCAGCTATCAGTCTGATTTCAGTCTCTTTCAAAACACTAAATAGACTACTTTCAGGATATATTAATATCTTAATATCTATGTTCCCTTTCATATATCTATTTTAATAATATATTAAGCACTTTGAATAATTTATCTAATAAATAGTGTACAAATATACTTGTGTTACCTACTAGCAGAAGTTTATCTTGAGTATAGTTATAATAGTTACATGATCTGATGCTAGAATTTTATTTTTAGGTTTGTTTCTAGTAATTTGATTCTTTGATGGAGTAATATAATTACAGTAAGAAACTGTTATTTTATTTATTATACTTATTTAACATTTATCCAAAATATTCTTATTCTTAAACCTCATGGTTAAAAAAATTATATATTAAATGTTATATATCTCTTGTGCTTTTTTATTACAACTTTGCACCTACCCCTATCCCAACTTAACCAAGCCTTCTACATTTAGACATTTTTTGATGTTACATTCTTCACACAACACTATTTTGTAAATGCAACAGATAGTTCATGTGATTTTAGCATACTAATTTCTAGACCAAGTCAGTTTATACTAGCAGAAAAACATCAAATTCTGGTTGTAGTAAAAACTGGAACAATAGCACTGATCAATACTTTCTATACTGAAAAAATGATTTTCATTTAAAGCTTTACCATAAAATATCCATTAATTGATCATACATTAATTAATTTATGATAGCCTGGTAAAAGGAGCATGTCTTTTTAAGTCCCTGAAAAGCAAATATGTGCCTCAAAGTTGGCTGCTCTTTGTTACTTTTATGTCTGAAATGTTAATTTTGTATACAAATCCCGTTGAATTTAATGGAAGTAAATTTCTGAGGGGATATGTGTAGGTTACTTTAGTTTCATATATGGCCTTAATCTTAAGGTGGGAACTTATACTTTACTGTATCTGATTGATTTTTAATCTTGGATAAAAGGTTTTTCTAGTAACTTGAATCTTTCACAACTTTTCCTAATCTAATAGTCTCCAAGAGTTCTAGACTCTGGAGGAATCTGCCCCATTCCTAGCTACATGCTGCTCAAGAGATTATAGAATTTTTAAATGAAGAGATCTTGAAGTCACCAGGTTGTGGATTTTGTTAATTAGCAATATGTTAGGACTCAGAGCAGGAGAATCTGGGTGAAAAAACAGGTGAATATTTCAGATTCCTCTGTGTGAATGAACCACAGGGTCCTTCTGAAGATGCTGTTCTCTATACCTAATTATCTGTGAATAAGAGCCTTTAAAACCACAAGAAGCATATTTGGATAGACATGCATAAAGCTCATGCCGTTATATCATAAGCTTGCTTAACCTTGGAAAAATGTAGATCAGCAATTCAAGATCCAGAATTATTTTAATTTTTTAATAATAGGTTCTGGTTTAATTTTGAACTAAATAAACTATAATGATTTTTCTGTGTTGTAATTTGGGATGGGGGTATATTACAGTTACATGTGTCGGACACTACTTTTACATGAACATCTAAAGTTCTGTTGATTGTAACTGGAGTAATGAAGAGTTTCTAAAATTCAGGTCTTATATATGTTTAATAGATCATGTCCACTCTTCTATCCTTTAACTATGGGTCAATTCCTAGTCTACTAGTTTCAATTGAAGCAATAGGCTTTTTTTAACGTGTCAATAGCTTTCAGTTGCTGGGAATCAAAGATTTGTCATTCTTAAGTATCTTTGCCTTCTACTTTTATAGTAATCAGCAATGCATTGTAATTTATTTAAATAATATTTTATTTTATTTAAATATTTAAATATAATTTAAATATTTTAAATTATATTTAATAATTTAAATATTATTTTAAAATTATTATTTAAAAATAATAATTTAAACTTTCTGCGCCAACTCAGTAAGCTCAAACTGCCCAAGGAGCTGCTGATTCAGTTCTACAGAGGAATTATTGAGTCTGTCATTTGCACTAACTGTCTGATTCGGTTCTGCAACCCAACAAGAAAGACACAGACTTCAGAGGATAATTAGAACTGCAGAAAAAATAATTGCTACCAACTGCCTTCCATTGAGGACCTGTATACTGCATGAATCAAGAAGAGGGCCGTGAAAATATTTACAGATCCCTCACATCCAGGACATAAACTGTTCCAACTCCTACTCTCAAACCGACGCTATAGAGCACTGCACACCAGAACAACTAGACACAAGAACAGTTTTTTCCTGAAGGCCATCACTCTGCTAAACAAATAATTCCCTCAATACTGTCAAACTATTTACTAAATCTGCACTACTATTAATCTTCTCATCGTTCCCATCACCAATCTCTTTCCACTTATGACTGTATGACTGTAACTTTGTTGCTGGCAATCCTTATGATTGATATATTGACCATCATTTGTGTTGTAAATGTTGTACCTTGATGAAGGTATCTTTTCTTTTATGTACTCTGAGAGCATATGCACCAAGACAAATTCCTTGTGTGTCTAATCACACTTGGCCAATAAAAAATTCTATTCTATTCTATTCTATTTAGAGGACATAGCATCTGCCATTTTTAAGCAAATATTTTTGAACAATGGCTGCTAAAAGAGGTCACAAGATTGGATATAGAAAGGATCCCACATTTTTTTAAAAAAGAACACTGTTGATTAGTAAGGGTGATGAATTTTTCAGCTGTAAAAAATTTAAAAATGAGTTGTACTGATTTATTCTATCTATCTATCTATCTATCTATCTATCTATCTATCTATCTATCTATCTATCTATCTATCTATCTATCTATTTAGAAATGAACAAATCTATTACTAAAAGCCAACATGGGTTTGTTAAGAGCAAATCACGCCAGACAAGCCTAATTGTCTTATTTGACAAAGTGACTAAATTAGTGAATCAGGGAAATACCATGGACATACTTTATTTAAATTTCAGTATGATGTTTGACAAAGTAGACTGCAGTCTACTTCTTGGTATGATTGTAAAATGGAATAGACAGCATCGCTACCAGATGGATTCATAACTGACTGACCAATCAAACTCAACATATAATCCTCAATAGAACTACATCTGATTGGAGGGAAGCATGCAATGCAGTATTTCAAGGTTCTGTTTTAGATCTAGTGTTCTTAAACAACTTCAAAAATGATTTAGAAAAGAGGCTAGAAGAAGAACTCAGCAAATTTGCAGACAAAACCAAGTTGGGGGAAAATAATCAATACTTTAGAAGATAGACTCAATATATAGAAGGAACTTGACAGTCTTGAACACTGGGCCCTATCCAACAAAATGTAATTCAATGGTGAGAAAAGTAGTGTCCGACACATAGGCAAGAAAAATCAAATGCACAGGTACAGAATAGGTAGTATCTGGCTCAACAGTAGTAACTATGAGATGGATCTAGGCATTCTAGTGGACAATCACTTAAGTATGAGGCAGCAGAGTGCTTCAATTGCCAAAAATGCCAATGCAGTCCTAGGCTGCATCAACAGAAGGATAGTATCATCACACAAAGTGATTGTACCACTTTATATTGCAATAATACAGTTAGTTTGGAAGCTAAACCACTCGATGAAAGATTGAGGAAATTAGGTATATCTAATCTAAATAAGAGAAGGACTACAGGTGACACAATGGCAGCCTTCCAATACTTGAGAGGTTCTCACAGAGAAGAGGGGGTTGACCTATTCTTCAAAACACCTGAGGACAGGATAAGAAGCAATGAATGGAAGATTATTAAAGAGAAATCCAATTTAGAATTAAGAAAATAATTCTTTTTTTAAAATTGGATTTTTATTTTTAAAGATACATCAATATGAACAGTGTGGCCTCTGCGTATAATTCATTTTGATACAAACAACAACAACAATAATGACGATGATGATGATGATAGTTGTTACATTAATCGAACTTATACAATCCTACTATTGATATACACGTTTGTTTAGAGTAATTCAATATTTCAATGTTCCATTTTAATGGCAATGATATTAAGCGTACATACTAATACCATCTTTCAACCTCTAATCTTTCCAACTAATTATTACTTATATTCTATTATATAAAAATTATATCTGCTAATATTCCCCCTATTTCTTACTTCTACCTCTATTTTAGCTTTTAGTCAGGCCACCATTACTAATCCTAATGTTAATAGTCCTTCATTATTAAGACATAGTCCTTCATTAGTCCTTCATAGTCCTTCATTATTAAGACATAGTCCTTCATTATTTGGTTATTCAAATACGCCATTCTAGTACCAATCATCCTATTATTTTAACATACCTAATAATACCATAGTGGATGCAGTGGCTCAGTGGCTAAGATGCGGAGCTTCTCAATCAAAAGGTAGGGAGTTCAGTGGTTCGAATCCCTAGTGCCGTGTAATGGGGTGAGCTCCTGTTACTTGTCCCAGCTTCTGCCAACCTAGCAGCTCGAAAGCACGTTAAAAAATACAAGTAGAAAAATAGGGACCACTTTTGGTGGGAAGGCAACAGCATTCCATGTGCCTTTGGCACTTAGTCATGCTGGCCACATGACCATAGAGACGTCTTCGGACAGCAGTGCTGTTCGGCTTTGAAATGGAGATGAGTACCGCCCCCTAGAGTTGGGCACGACTAGCACATATGTGCGAGGGAAATCTTTATCTTTAATAATACCATCTTTCAACCTTCAATCTTTCCATCTAACTATTGCTTTATATAAAGGTGTGTATTCTTATTTCTACCTCTATTCTAGTTTTTAATAAGTCCATCATTATATTAGAAAAAAAGGAAAAAAGAAATAATTCTTTTCTATCCATCATTTCTTGCCCGTTTTAATACTTCAATTCTTATTTGTTTTTTAGCTTGCCTCCCATACTCTTTTCTTGGATCTTTGTTTCTACCAGTATTTGTGTCTTCACTGTTCAGTCTGAATGTTTCTCCCATCTCTATCCTCCTAAGCTGCCAGGTCTTCAGAGTGTTCACCCAAACCCCTTTCTCTCTTTCAAAAGTATCTTCCAAGTTATCGGGTTTCATTTTTAAATCTGTTAAAGTACTTTTACTTTGGTTTATTTCATTGGTCATTATTATCTTTATCGTCTTCTCCTTCTCATAATCTTGCTTTACTTGCTGGTTTGTCTGTTCTATCTTTTCCTCCATACTTTCTGCTGTCTCCTCTCTTTCTTGAACTCTTTAATCTTCATTCATTATTAGTTGTAGGATATCTTCTATTTTCCCATTTATGCCTTGCAATAGGCTCATGTCTCTGTGATTCTTTGTCATAGTATCCCTAATGGAACACAACGCCATTTCTTTTGAAATCTCACTCATTTCCCCTGATGGAGCATCTTGTCTTATTTTAGTAAGTCCCACTCTTACTCAATAGTCCAAAAACAATGTATTCAAGTCCAATGTTGCTACTCAGAAAATTCAATAATCATAATCCTTTACATCTCTGGATTATTAATCAGTTCCATTTAAGTAATCCAGGAAGCTTCCACAAACCAAAAGTCACTTTACTTTACTTAAGAGTCTTCCTTATTCTCACAACAGAGTATCCAGTAATCATAAAGTAGATAGTTTTAGAACAGTAAGTATCACCACAGTTCTCCAGATGAATGTTGTTTATTTCTTTTATCAGGAATTTTCCTAGGCTTGTAGGGGTATGGTATATTTTCCATTCACCAGTAGATGGCCCTCAGCTTAGGTTTAGTGTTCTTTCAAGTCTGATAAATTGATTAATCCAATTTTAGTTCGATTTATGAAAGCAAAGTTTGCTATTCAAGTAGATAGTTCCAGCATTTTATGTTGTTTCTGAAACAACATCTACCCAGTTAAAAAATCAAATTTTCTATGTTTTAAAACAGTGGTAGTCAACCTGGTCCCTACCGCCCACTAGTGGGCATTCCAGCTTTCATGGTGGGTGGTAGGAGTTTTGTCCAATACTGAAGCACTTTTCTTTTTTTTAATTTAATTGACTTTTAAAAATTTTTTCATAGCATTATTTAAAAACATTTTCATTAGGTTTTCATAAAATTCCCTGTGACAATTTAAATTTCTGAAAATATACTATTTGTATTGCCCGCGCATAAGTTTAGTTCACGTTATGTAAGTGAAACTAAATGTTTCATTATAGTGTGACCACAAACAAAACAGCCTCATCCCAGAATAGCTCACGCATCTCCCCCCACACCATCCAGCTGTAACAGACAAGCAGAACTGGTAGCCGGTGCCCCCCCAAACCCAATCCACGATGTGCGAGAGGCATGCGCAGACGATGATACACGTGCATGACTGTGGAACCAGTGGACGGTTAGAAATTTTTACCACTAACAGAGATACAAAAGTGGGTGGTAGGTATAAAAATTGAATAAAATAAAAATAAATAAATAAATAAATAAATAAAAGGTTGACTACCCCTGTTTTAAAAGGTCTTTAGCTTTTTTCCCCTTAGTTCCTTTCTTTCAGGTCTAGGATTTTGCTCTCTATGGTTGTTTGCTGCTTTAAGAAATAGTTCTAAGAGTCTCTTTTCCTGGACTGTCCTCTTTTTTTTTTCTTTTAAGGTTAGGGTCTAAATAAAAAAGGAACCTTCTCACCCAGCTTCAGTCACTCTTCATCTATACCCCTCCTAGACATTTCTTTGTTGCCTCGGCTGTCCCAGCTTCATGGCATGACTCTTCTCCTTGTCATGAATGAGAGGGAAGAAGCCCTGGGTCAGGCAGGAGAGTTGCTGCTCTCTAAGACCTGCAGGGGACCCCTCTTTTCTTCACCATCTCTACAGGGTGTCTTTAGCTCCTTTCGGAGCCCTCCAACAGGGAGAACCCACTCCTCAGGTCCGATCTTGCCATGATGTCAGCCGGAAGTCTCAAGAAAATAATTCTTGATAATAAGAACAATTATCTTTGGAATGGCTTGTCACTAAAAGTTGTGGGTGCTGCATCATTGGAGGTTTTCAAGAAGAGATTGGCCAACCATTTGTCCAGAATGGTAGTGCCATGATGGTGAACCTATGGCACACGTGCCAGAGGTAGCACACAGAGCCCTCTCTGCTGGCACATGAGCCATTGTTCCAGGTCAGACCTCCATGGTGTTTCTTTCGTGAGCTTCTGCAAATGACGAAACTGAAACTGATGAAAGAAAAAGATCTTACCTCTTGCCATCCTGCCAGTGTTGGGATGCCCCGCCTCCTGCAGGCCAGTTGGTGCTTGGGTCTCTGCTGCACATGCACACATGTGCACATCTGCGCATGTGCATGCATGCATACATTCACACATATCCGTGCGCACCTTCCAGTTTGGGCATGTGTGCACACGCAGTTTGGGTACTCAGGGTCTAAAAGGTTTGCCATCACTCCCTCCTGCTCGAACAGGGAATTGGACTAGAACATTGATGGCTAACCTTTTTGTCCTTGCGTGCCAGGATGGGGGGGGGAAGGTTCACGCGCATGCCCATACCCATAATTCTATGTGCCCCACCCTGCGCATGTGCACACAACCCCCGTCTCCCCCCATTTCTGGCACATGATGGCCTGGTAGGCCCATTTTTCTTTCTTAGCTGGCTCCAGATCCTCTCTATGCATTTGGGGAGAGCAAAAACAGTCTTCCCCACCCCCTCGGAGGCCCTCCGGAGGCCCAAAATGGCCCGTTTCCCAACTTCTGGTTGGACAGGAAGTGACATTTTTTGCTGTCCCCAGCCTCCAGAGCCTTTCTAGGAGTTTCTGGAGGCTGGGGACAGCAAAAAAGTCACTTCCTGTCCACCTGAAAGTTGGGAAACAGGCCATTTTGGGCCTCCAGAGGGCCTGGGGAAAGCTGTTTTCGCCCTCCCTAGATGCATAGAGAGGATCTGGAGCCAGGTGAGAAAGAAAAACAGGCCCTCCCCACCCACCACAGGCCCTCCAGAGGCAGGAAACAGCCTGTTTTCCTACTTCTGGTGGGCCCAGAAGGCCCAAATATTAGCTGGCTGGCATGCGCATGCGCACCGGAGCTGAGCTGAGCTGGCATGCCCACTGATATGGCTACATGTGCCACCTGTGGCACGCGTGCCATAGGTTCGCCATCATGGGACTTGAAGATTTCTAAGTGTCTTCAAACTCTGTTAGTCTATGATTCTACAATTTCAGGGAAACTGTTTTTTTCAAAACTTGCTCCATAAAATACAGCTTTTATTATTAACAAATTACTTCCTTACCCCATTCAAGTAATAGGAGATAAGGTTGCCTTTACTGAATTGAATTTGTTTTCAACATAAGCTATGATATTTGGGAGGTAAGAAATAGTTTCCATCAATACTTGGCTCCTCTGCTGGAGACTACTCTGTGCCTAAGTTATGGGATCATAATAGACTTTACTGGGATTTCAGTGATCAGATGCCTCAGTCTCGCTGATTGGGGTTTCAAAATCAAATGAATTTTGGATATACTTTTGGTAACTCAACATATTTTCACAAACTATTTGATCTTTGTCTGTGCATATCTGCTTTGAATCAGGTGGTTTTTATATGACCATAAATACGTATCCCTCTTTTGCCATGTACAGACCAATTTGCTATCTAGCTTCTTGATTATGGCACCTTCAATTTAATTATATTGCAATAAAAACCACTTCTGAAAGACATAAAAAGATGGGCGTTGGTGGAGGGTATGGCTCACATTGCTTCTAATTGATTGTGAACTAGCTAAGCAAAAAATAGCCAGGTAGTAGGAACTTAAGTTTTCCTAAATCAAACTTGTCCCTACACATGAATATGTAGAAGTGAGTTCAATTTAATTTAATCCAAAATAAATTTATGAATTAACCTTCCCTAATCTTCCTTCAGGTAAGTAGAATCACCAAAAGTAAACCAGGCTGGACGGGAGTGATAGGATTTGGAAATCACTACGTTGGTGATGACTATTTTAGAGGCCTGTTGAAAGTCTGAACAACTGAAACAGAGTTCAAAGTAGTCCTGTTTAAATCTGCTTGCAGTCCTTTCCCCTGTATCTCCACAACCCATGTTAGCCCAACTAATTTTATAGAAGGCATTGCAGAGGGTATTGGAAAGAGGGTATTGCTTTCATTTTCTGAGATCTCAGAATGTGCTTTGCATTACCGAGACAAATCTGGCACAGGTCCTTCAACTTTTATAAAGTCCTTCACCTATATTATGATCGTTTCTTTTGGCTACCAAGTAGCAGAACCGCAGAAGTTGTGGGATTTGCCCGAAGGCAAACAATTCTCCTTTTTGAAGCGACCGTTTGGCCAGTCGGAGACTCTAGAAGAGAGTCCCAAAGACTGTCTCCCTCGCCAACCCCCATTTGCAGCAGATTCAAATCGCGGCGGTTCTTAACGTGCTTCGAAGACCAAAGCAGCTGGTTGTTGAATAGAACAATCGCCGGGCGGTAAGTAAAAGTTGGGGCGCCCTAAATGCGCCCAGTATGGCAGCGCGCGCTGGGCGCAGTCTTGACGCTGAACTTCAGGACTTCTGGAGGTGACAGCAACTTGCCTGACAGGCTGGAATCAGAGGGTGCGAAACTCGATATCTCGGGGAGCCTTTGCAATGTCGCAGGCTAAAAACAGGTGGCCATGCGCTAAGACTAGGGGACGGGGTGCACTTTTGGTCCTGTCTAAGAATGTCTCCTGAACTCCAGAAAAAAAAACAATCGGCGAGCAATCGGCGTGAAAATAGCTCTGACTGGAAGGTAACCATATATGCCTTCTTTGCCTTCAATTAATTGCCTTCCATTTCCCGCTGTTAATTCATACATATATACCCTTCATGTCTTGGCAGAGAAACTGGCGCACAGGCATCATTTTGTATGAAGTAATATACCTAATCCTTCAGTTCATCATAGTGCACAACTCTGAGTTTTAACTTGCGAGCAACTACGAACACGGTGGCGTTGCTCATGTTCTCTTCAGTTTTCCGAAAGTTCCACTAAGATCCATAGGAATTATTTACTCAGTCGAAGGTGGCGGAGAGACGCTATGATTGACCTTAGCTTGAAGCCCGGCTTTTCAGACACCCCCCCTTCTTTTTGAAGAAATGCTTAGGACTCCGTTATCACTAATAGCAATTAAGCCATTTATTAATTAATGGGGAAGGGGGGTGGTATACAGATTTTTGCAGATATAAATGAACAAATACTCTACCAGGATACACACCCCTTTTCCTTGCTAGACAAATAACGAACGGTAATAACTGAGTTATCCATGATTTATTATTTTCGGGGGGGGGAGTTATCAAACATTTTTTAAACAATTCGTTTGATAAAGCTATTTTATTTACTAAACATACATAAAAATATTCATATCTTTGTTTATCTCAATTCGGCCGGCTGCCTACAAGAGATGGTTTTTAAAAAAGTAAGGGGTGGGGGGAGAGAAAGATAATAAGAAACACTATTTGAGACTTTAATTTCCTCTTCCCGTTCAAACTATAGTCATAGATTTTTTTCAAGTTGAAAAGGTTTTTTTTAAAAAAAAAATCTGAATTGATGTGACCATGACTTAAGTAAGTGTCCCGTCATTCTAATTACATCAGGCTCGAACTAGAAATTCTATCTAGGGATACAGCTGGGATCTCTCGTTTTCACAGAAAACGCTTTGCTATGAGGCGAAGCTTCTTGGTAAGTACATGCTTGCCTCCGAATCGGCCTGACACCAAAAGTTGCACTTGTGTGGGACTAATAGCCAGAGAAATTAATGGGATTTACTGCCGTACAGGCATGACTAAAATCTGGCACTGTGTCGGCTCCCTTTGAAACCAGCTCCCTTTTAAACTTCGTTGACGTCAGGCTGCTGGTCTTCAAATAGTTTCGCGCCAAGTTTCGCCCAAGATGAAGGTATTTACTTCACAGGAGCCACCATTTAATTTGATTCGATTGAACTGGGCAGTTTTCGGCCGTCTTCTCTTAATACAGAATGAAAACATGTATTCTTTTGGTGATAATTAATAAAAAGATAAGATTAACTTAAAAATAAGTTGGAAATACAACTTATACACAATAAGGGTAAATCAAGTCCAAACCAAGTTCTTGCCTGTTCCATTCATTTCAATTGGGAAAAAGTAAGCAGAGACTAAAACGCTTCATTAAAACCGGCTGGACTTCAAAGGACTCCATTTTGACTGG
The DNA here is from genome assembly GCF_028640845.1 of Ahaetulla prasina. Lineage (NCBI taxonomy): Eukaryota > Metazoa > Chordata > Lepidosauria > Squamata > Colubridae > Ahaetulla > Ahaetulla prasina. The sequence continues at coordinate 264,061,150 of NC_080540.1, forward strand.
GTCGTTGCCCATTTCGATAACATGTTCACTATTCCTTCGTAATAAGTGGTCTCTTTTCTTCACCTCAGGGTCTAAAGGGAACTACTTAGATGGCTTGGTTGCGGGCGGGTTTTTTTTTTTTTTGTTTGTTTTTTACAGCAAGTCTAACGCTTAATGTCTGAAGCGGGACAACCACCACGTCAGGGCGCGCCTATTCCCAAGTCCCATTAAGTGCGGTGAAAAGTTTGACATTAAATAAGTTTCGGATCTCCGCCTGAGTTGAAATTTACACCCATTAGGCTCAGTAGGAGTCCCCGTAGACAGTCCTCTTGGAGTGCCGAGTGTGTGAGTAAACAGAAAGCCGAACAAAAGCAGGGTTTGCAAAGGTTCGACAACAACGAGACGGTCCACGGAACTATTAAGAATGTGACGCTTTCGCTCTGCACGCAGACACCTCAGGCGTTCCCAAGAGCAGGCGGCTGATCAGAGGCGTCGGTTTGCTGTGAGCAAACAAAACGAGTCCCCCGGGAAAAGAAGAACGCCGAGATTGGCGCCTCCCGCTTTCCCCCCCTCAGTCTCTACCCATCCTCGAGAAGTAGACAGTTCCATGGAAAAGGGCGATTTATTTTCCTAAATCTCCTCCGAACGTTATCGTCCATCAAAAGCAGAAAGAAACCCAACGGTAAAACCAGCTCGATCCACAAAGGCTGGTCTTTTTTAAAACGTTTGGCAAGTTTGGGCGCATTCAGTGGGAGCCCTTACTCAAGCGGGCATAAACATTGATCCTGAGGTCGTCGAGATCTTAAAGCCCATTTTTTTACCCTTGCTGACTTTTCACCTTCGCCATACACCCTTCCCGCCACCCCCGCTTTTCTATCGTCCATGCCAACGCATTAAAATCAAATCAATTAACAAGAGACTTTCCCAGCACTGCCTTATAGGCGAAATCTTGGATGACCGTCAGTGCATCTGATGAGGCATCTTTCTTATCTGTAAAAGCTGATGACCCTGAAATCTAAACTATATACTGTATGAGACGTAGGCATGTATGTCAGGACACATTAAGCGGCTGACCTTCTGAACTAAAAGGTCTCTGAGAGATGTTTTTTTGCCTACCGTCAAGCGATTGCACTTTACGCTTGAATGTCAAGTACGTTCAACTAATTGCAAAGGGTGCTCATACTTAATTCACTACCGAAATCAATGGAACTTGAAAATGTTAAGCAGTGGTTGGATCTCGCCTTGTCTGATCCAATCCTAACTCCCACGCGGGCTTACTCAATCTTCACACCATTAAATTTAACGGGGCCTCACTTCCAAGCAAGTAACTACTCTACCCAATGAAGAACATGGGGTGAGGTCAATAGTAGACAGTTTTTGGTTAAAGCTTTGGGGATTTTGAGAAGAGACCACAGAGTCAGGTAGTGTGTTCCAAGCATTAATAATGACAAGATCTAGCTTTATGATGCCCTCCTAATGTAATTTCCTGAAAAATAAGATACTTGAGGCGACCGCTCATTCTTTTTTTTGGGGGGGGGTAGTTATTTCAGGGTTTTTTTTTTCGTGTTAATTGATATAGACCCTTCTCCATCCTTAACTGTGACCAAAAAGCTTGGGCGTATTGTCTGCCTAGGATCTATCGGTGTGCTAACGTAAAAAGACCGCAATGGCCGACCGCACATTGAACCAAAGTTGATGCAGTCTGGGAACTATTTTGACTTTTAATAACTCGTTAGATACGTCTAACGCTGCATCGCAAACGGACAGGCTACAGCCGCCTCCTCTCTCAGCATGTCATGCCTGCCGCTGGAACTCTGCGCATGCCCGTTGAGCCGCCAGCAGTAGCTGTTTTGCCAGGGTGGCTGCGGATTCGCCTCCCCTCGCCACCAGCCAGGGCAGCTCTGACGCCGCGCGCCTGATTTGCTGCTTCGGTCGATGGGAAACGATCCGCGCTACTTTGTGATCCACCCTTTCCCTGCGCGTGCTCACACACGCACGCGCTTTCCAGCAAGGTGAAGGTGGTCCGCCAGCTCTCTCTTTCCCCCCCCTTCTTTAATTAACATTTTCTCTAGGAGGGGAAATTCGGAGAGGCGAAGGCGGGGAAAGGACAACAAAATTGGGGCACCGCACCCCCTAGCGGCGTAGGCGAACAGTGCTCGGTTTGTCGCTTTTTTGTGCAGGGGGTGGGGAACGCCCCTTCAAAGCGAAGGCAGACCGGAGATCTTGCCGGCACGCCCTCCCATCAGCTAACCAATAATGAGGGAGGATGCACGTTAATTCATGAGTAATTGCGTGCACCTGACGCTTGGCTCCTGCTTTTGTCCCCGATGAATCTGCCTTAAGGGCAGGCATTTGCGTTGGCTCTCGTGCAAATGTTCCGTAAACCCCTTTCTGCCTGCCTGCCTGCCTGCCTGCCTGCCTCTCTGTCTCGGCACTTGGATAGGAATCGGCGGGTTTTGCAGCCGGTTGCCTGGTAGAGGAATTGCGAGGCTTTAAAGAGAAAAGGGTGCTTGCTGTAGATGTTGGCAGGGAAGTCAAGTTTGTAGCCTTGTGGGGAGGTGAAAAATGGAGGCGTCTTGTCGATGAGCCCTGGCTGGGAAGCTTTCTGCAGACATTTTGTTTTGGGGAAGGCCTTGTCGCTTTGTGTGCCTTCTCCCTGATTTTCAGAACTGCGGTGATGTATTAGCTTATTACAACCAGGGGGCGGATTCAAGAGGTAGACACACAAAATGCAAGTAGATTTACAGCTTGGCCACAGCTTCATTGTTAATGTGGAAGGGATCTCTGCTTTGGAGGTTAGGATGGGATGTTCTAGCATTGCTTCCCTGTGCAGAAGATGCCCTAACCATGGTGTACAACTTCAGATTACCTCTACTGGGGTTGAAGAGTGTTCCTTACTGGGTAATCCATTCCGCCCTTAAGGCCCATGGCCTTGTTGTGTCTCGTCCGATCTCACCATAGCCGGGGCCTTCTTATCTGCTTCCGAACACGGAGGAATGTCCTAGTATGCCTCCCGGCCCCAGCCCTGGCTCCATGCCCAGACAGGCTGAAGAGGAGGAAGTATCTCCAGCCCCCAGCTCTGGCTCCATGCCCAGGCAAACTGAGCAACTAGACCCCTCCCCATCCTCCACAGCATGTGAGCCTGAGGGAGGTCAATTGCCAACAGCTGCAGACTGGAGTGACCCTCGCGTCAGAAGACTTGATAGGCGGAGGCAACAGAAGGAAGGGAGGGGCAGGCCTGGATAAGTGCTGAGTCATGGAGCCACACCCCATGGCCTATATAAAGGACCTGCTTTCTGGCATTCTCTGAGTCAGGCAAAGTCTAAACATATCTTGCTGAAGTCACTTTCTGGTCTCCTGCCTGCCCTGAGGACTTTGCTAGGACTTTGGCAGAGCTGCAGAGGCACACCTGATTCGGATTTCCCTGACCCGGCAGTCAGCGGAGGAGTGGGACACGACAGGCCTCAGGAACCACAATATCTACTAATGTAATAGAAATTATTATAAATCTATTGAACAGGTTCCTTTGCTTGGCTTTGAATAAAGCTCTTACAGGTAGTCCTTTACCATTATTACCATTCATTCAGCAGTCATTCTTAGTTAAGAGAGCTCAAAAGAAGCGTACTTATGACCACTCCTTGAAGTTCCAGCAGTTGCTCCCCTTCCACTGTCACATGATTGTGATTTGGGCACTTGTGAAGGTTGCAGCATCCTGTGGTTAATGATTGCCATTTGCAATTGGGGAAGCCAGCATGAAAGTTGCAAGTCGCTCCCATAGATTCTCCTGCTGCTTTTTCTCTGGAAGATCCCTGATGTAGAGAATGAGATCCCACTGTATTCCATTGTACCTCCTTGTCTGCCTGCACTCCATATCATACTCCTTCCCTTAGCAGGCACCACTCACAGCATGCCCACTGGACTGTGACACCTACAAGCCAACCCATGCCCTTCAGTGCCCACCCATCGTTCCCCTGCCAACCCACCCACAGCCCTTGTCAATCTCCCTATGCTTTGTAGTGCACACCCATGGTCCCCACCAATCCCCCTTTGACCCTTGTTGGCCCACCTGTGTGTCCTGCTGTCCAGCCCATGGCCTCTGCCAGCTTGCACTCTGTAGTGCCTGCCTGAAGCACCCCCATGCATATGTTGCCTGGGACTCCTGCCTCTTCCCATTTAACAATCCATAAAGTCCTGGAGTTATGGCAACTGGAATTGCTGGGACTACCATTGCTAAGTGATGCAGTCATGTGACATCATGTTTTATGATTGCATTACTTAGTGATGGAAATTGCAGTCCTGAGTGTAACTGATCAAAGATATTAGCTGGGACATCATACTGCAAAGCAGAACAGGACAGAATTTTATTTATTTATTCCAATTTCTATACCGCCCTTCTCCCAAAGGACTCAAATAACAGAGTTGGAAAGAACCTTGGATGTCTTCTAGCCCAGGAAACCTTTTACCAATTCAGACAAATGGTTGTCCAATCTCTTCTTAAAAACTTCCAGTGTTGGAGCATTTACAACTTCTAAAGGCATTGTCCCATTGATTAATTGCTCTAATTGTCAGGAAATTTCTCCTTAGTTCTAGGTTGCTTCTCTCCTTGATTATTTTCCATCCATTGCTTCTTGTCCTGCCTTAAGGTGCTTTGGAGAAATAGGTTGACTCCCTCTTCTTTGTGGCAACCTCTGAGATATTGGAACACTGCTATCATGTCACCTCTAGTTTTTCTTTTAATTAAACTAGACATACCCAATTCTAGCAACCGTTCTGTATATGTTTTAGCTTCCAGTCCTTTAATCATCTTTGTTGCTCTTCTCTGCACTCTTGCTAGAGTCTCAATACCTTTTTTACATCCATGCAACTAAAACTGGATGCTGTATTCCAATGTGGTCTTACAAGGCATTATACAGTGATATTAACACTTCACGTGATCTTGATTCTATCCCTCTGTTAATGCAGCCTACAACTCTGTTGGCTTTTTTGGCACCTGCAGAACACTGCTGGCTCATATTTCAGCAAAGAAGGTTCTTAAATAGATGAGTAAAGCTTTAAAAGTCATCTGTTCTTTTTTCCTTGTTACTTTTCTAACTAGTACTACAGGTAGTAGTACTACAGACCTTTGCTTTGCAATATGATAACGGATATCCCCAGTGGATATTATTTTGTAAAAGTCAGCGTTTCTTGCTGTGTTCAAACTTACACTTAAGGACATGAATAACATTGCCTGTGCCTTGATGTTCAAGCTAGTACCTTTGATTACAGTCACAATTAAAACACCCTTCTTGCTTCTCTTTATGGGGCAAAACAGCCTTTAGATTACACTGCTTATCTAACTTCCAACTTTGGAGGGGGAGGTTATTGTTGCATTTATTATAACTGGATAAATTTTCCTAAGACAGCTTCTTTGGTGGTGACAGAATCTCATCACCAACTCATTCTTAAAAATGAGATAACCATTAAAGTAACAGACTAAAACTAGAAAAAACCTAGGGTAGGTGTTATGTTTGGGTATTGACGAGGCAGGAGACCAGGTTAGTGACAACAGCTCTTTAATATAGTGTGACCCAGCAAAACTCTGGAGAAAAACCTCTCCTTATATACACTTCAGCCTGAGGCTGCATCCAATCAGAGACGAGATATTTCCCGCCTAAAACTCCCTCCAAAACTTACAGTAATACATTACACTCCTTCCCTCCCAGAAGGCACTTTGCCCATATTTGCATACTACTTCTCTACGTAGTCCTGCAGGTACGTGGGGCGTCTCCTGACTCTCCCGGACCTGCGCAGTTCACTTTCTGGAGTTGAGTCGAGCGTGCCGGAGGGACTTTTCGTTCCTCTGAGCTCCTCCTCCCGGCCATCCGGCCCTGGATTATTCGCTGGCTCGGACCTGCTGTCCTCTAGAGGGACCGGAGGTGTCGCTGGACCTCGCCTGACTCAGATAAGTCTCTGTTTGGTTCTTTGCTTACGCTTTCTGTTTGTTCTCGGCTCCAGTCAGCTGTGGGGTTAATTAAATCATAGTCAGGGCTGGTCTCGCCTAATTCTGCCTTATCGCTCAATCTGTTTCTTAATTGATCTATGTGGCGCCTCCAGATTCTGCCATCGTCTAGTTCCACTAGATAAGATTTGGGGCCCGTTTGTCTATGATTCTCCCCTCTTCCAGCTAGGGCCGTCGCTGTAATTATGTGCCCACACTGAGTCTCCTATGTTTAATTCCCAGTTCTATCTGGTTTTGTTTTGAACCCGTCCTGTATGTAGTTGGGTGTAGCCGGTCTAGTGGGCACCGTAGCTTTCGCCCCATCAGTAGCTCTGCTGGGCTGCGGCCAGTGGCTACACAGGGGGTCCTGTGTTGGACGGTTAGGAATGCGTCAATTTGTGACTGCCAATCGCCGGGCCGCTTCGTGATAGCGCTTCTTTCGCACTCGAACAAAGCGTTCAGCAAGGCCGTTCGACGCAGGGTGGAACGGCGCTGAGAGGGCATGTCGGATGCCCTCTTCAGCCAGGTACCCTTCAAATAATGCTGCGGTGAACTGTGGGCGTTATCGGACACGATGGTGTCCGGTAGCCCATGTGGCGAAAAGGTGTTTTAGTGCTGCAGTGACAGCTCCAGCGGTTGTGGATTTCATTAGATGATCTCCAGCCATTTGGAGAATGCATCCACCACAATTAGAAATGTTTGGCCGTGGAAGGGCCGGCAAAATCAATGTGTATGCGGGACCAAGGGCCTTGGGGTTTCTCCCACTCCAACACTGGGGCCGTGGGAGGTAGTGGTCTGGATTCCTGACATACTTGGCATCGGCCAACCCTGTCACTGATTTCCCTGTCCATTAGGGGCCACCAGACATAGCTCCTAGCCAAACCCTTCATCCTCACAATTCCTGGGTGACCCTCATGCAGGAGTTCCAGGACTTTTTCTCAGCTTCTCTGGAACTACCACCCTATCCCCCAGAGCAGGCACCCCTTGTACAGACAATTCCCTTTTTCTTTACAAACTCTTTAAAGCGTCGCCCGGTGGGCCATCCCTTTGAACCCATCCAATCACAGTTCTTAAAACAACGTCCCGGTAGGAGGCCCGAGCCACTTCCTGCGATGTGACTGGGCCAGAGTCCAAAGAGTCAATTAGTAGAACGGGGTGCCCGGGTGGGGTCCTCGATTTCCCTGGCAATGGGCATCTGCTCAATGCGTCCGCATGCCCCAGCTCCTTTCCAGGCCGATGCTGCAGTTTGTAGGAGTAGGCGGCCAAAAAATAGTCCATCTGGTCAGTCTAGGTGAGAGTGCTACTGGCGTTGGGCGGTCGCCAGCCAGTAACCCCAATAGCGGTCTGTGATCAGTGATAATTTCAAAGTCTCGCCCAAAAACGTATTCGTGAAATTTTTCACCCTGACACTATTGCGAGAGCCTCCCTATCTAGTTGGCTGTAATTTCTTTCAGCCGGGACATCGCTCGTGAATAGAACGCTATAGGGGCTTCAGTGCCGTTTGGGAGTCTGTGGCTAAGTACAGCTCCTACTCCATAGGGGATGCATCACAAACCAATACTAACGGCAGTCTGTTGTTGTATTGTATTAACAGGCTATCGCTTGATAGCAAACTTTTACTGCCTCAAATGCCCTATTCTCTGACTTCCCCAAGACCAAACAGTGTTTTTCCAAGCAATTTATGCAGCGGTTCAGCAACGGTTGCCTTGTCTTTTAAAAACAGCGTAAAAGTTTACCAGACCCAGGAAAGCCTGGAGTTCTGTCTTGTTTTTGGGTGCTGGGGCTCTCTTTATCGCTTGACTTTGCTCTCAGTGGGTGAATCCTTTTTGTCTATTCTATATCCCAAAAATTCAACAGATTCGACCCCTATCTGGCATTTTTGCTTTAACTTTTAATCCTGCCGACCTAAAATGGCCAAAACTTTCCTTAATCGCTTCCCCAGTTCTCTTAAATCTTCCCCTGATACCAACACATCATCGAAATAGGGCACGACTCCCGGTAACCCTTGTAGGAGTCGCTCCATCAAATTTTGGAATAGCCCAGGGCCACGCTCACCCCAAACTGTAACCGGGTGCATTTAAAGGCACCCGGTGCGTTACAATGGTCTGGGCTTCAGCTGTGCTAGCATCTACGGGTAGCTGTTGGTACGCTTGTGCCAAGTCTAATTTGGCGAAAACTTGTCCGTGCCTAGTGAGTGCAATAAGTGTTGCACTACTGGAACTGGGTAGGCGCTCTTTTGCAATGCTTTGTTCAAGGTAGCCTTGTAATCAGCGCAAATTCTTATGGACCCGTCTGGTTTTATAGGGTGACGATTGGCGTCTCCCATTTGGCATGGTCAACTGGCACTAGTATCCCTGGCTGACTAATTTATCTAACTCTTTGTCGATTTTAGGTTTGAGTGCAAAGGAACCCTCCTTGCCTTTAACCTAATGGGAGCTATTTGGGGTCTAAATTGAAGGAGATAGGGGTCCCTTGTACTTGCCTAAACGGTCCTCGAATCGTCTGCGAATTCCTCCATTAGGGCGTTTGCAGGTTGCATCCGCTCCGGTGGGCGCCAGTCACCCCATTCCCAACGCCCGGAACCAGTCTAGCCCCAGCAAGCTTGGCAAGGTTCCTCGACTAACGTGATGGGCAGGGTCTTTTCGTATGTCCCGTACTTGACCTCGACGGTCGTTGTCCCTCGAACAGGGATGCGGTTGCCCTGGTAATCCTGCACCCGGAGCCGTTGTTTCTGTAGCTTGCGCTTTGCGATGTGGCAAGGCTTTCACAAAAGTGTCCCAGGACATGATTGTGATAGCTGATCCTGTGTCTACTTCCAGTCGGCACGGTACGCCTTCAATTGTCGGGTTTGTGAAGATCTTTTCTTGATGCGGGTAGCTGCGTGGTCTATGGTAACAGTCATTCGGTTTGACTTCGCTCTTTCTTTCCTGGCCAATCGCGGTCGCCTCGCCGATCTCGCTCTGATTGGCTGGTTTGAAATTTCGGAATGTGGGGTTTGCATCTCTGACTCAGAGCCGCTCTGATTGGCGATTTGAATTTTCGGCGGGAAGGTTGGGGTGCTCGGCAGACTTGAGCCAGGTGCCCTTCCTTTCACACCGCCGGCAAATGGCGTCCCTGAACTTACATCTTTGGCGCTGATGTCGCCCGCAACTTCCGCATTCCTCCGGGTCTTCCCTTGTCGATTTTCCGGTGTAGTGGACTTCTTCCTCCTCTTCGCTGGTTGACTCACGATAGGTTTCTTCGTGGTGGACTGTGCTCGGCTTTGCGCCCGCCATCGGCGTGAGTCGCTTTGTAAGGTGTCTGCTGCATGGTTGGACATCTCATGGGCTCTGGCTTCGCCCAGAGCGTTTGCCAATGTCAGGTTGCTCTTGGCTAGCAACCGTCTCCTCAAACGGATGTCTCTGACCCCCCGTATAAGTTGTTCCAGCAGCTCTTCGTCCAGATCGCGGTACTCGCAATGCTTGGAGGCTTGTCTCAGGGCTGCCATGTAGTCGCTGATAGACTCGCCTTCTTGTTGCCTCGCTCCCCAAACTCGTACCCTCGACCGTATTTGGACGGGGCTGGTGCGTAGTGATTCTTCAGGAGGGTCTGAAGGGTCTGCCACGATACGGAGTGTAGCGGTGTTGGCTCCGCTAGGGCTTCTGCGACGGCGATGACTGCGGACCCACAGTGGCTTATGAAGTAAGCCCGTTTGCGGTTGTCGGAGGCTCCCTGTAGCTCGTTGCCTCCAGGAAACTTTCGAAACGGGTCATATATATTCCCCATGTTACCTGGGCAGGGTCAAACGGAGTGGGTGGCGTGTAGCCGGTCATCGCTGCATTCGCCGTCACCTTGCTGGGTTTGATTCTCGTAGTGAGTTCAGCTCTGTTCTGGTGCTCTGCCTCAAAATCCCATCCTCGTCGCCAATGTTATGTTTGGGTATTGACGAGGCAGGAGACCAGGTTAGTGACAACAGCTCTTTAATATAGTGTGACCCAGCAAAACTCTGGAGAAAAACCTCTCCTTATATACACTTCAGCCTGAGGCTGCATCCAATCAGAGACGAGATATTTCCCGCCTAAAACTCCCTCCAAAACTTACAGTAATACATTACAGTAGGTTAATATCATTGGTTTAGGTAGACTAAAGCATACTTATTTGAATGCTGGATTGATGCACATTTTCACATTACTAACTTTTTGTTAGAATATACATTGTAAAGCTTATTTGTTGCAATGAAAAGACTATTTTTCTAGAAATTCTAAGGGAATTGTTAGGGCCTGTTGCTATAATTCTGTTCCCTCAACCTAGTTTTTCTTGGGTTCTCTGTAAAGCAGCTCTTTGCTACTTTAACCCTTTCTGTCCCAGCATTTTTCCTATAAGCAGACAGCTGGAATTGCAGGAAGGCTGCGCATCATGAAGTGGGATGGTTATTCTGCAGTTGTTTTGTTTAATAAATGGATAATTCTCTGCATCCTTCAACATATGCATTCCAATGTTTGCATGATATTTATTTCATTATTTGTAACTGATGGATCTGTTAAAAATGACCTTTATCAGAAATGACAGCAGTTTTAAACTCCCATTCCTAGGAATAAATCTCATTGAACTCAGTGGGATTTGCTTCTACGCAGGCAAATATAGAATTGCATTATGTATTATTAGGCCCAGGAGATGAGGGGTTTTTTCCTTTAAAAGAAGAAAAACCCATCACGCTGGTAAATTTATTTAAAAACAACAATTTTGTGGCACTTATTATTGTGTTAAATGTCCATGGATCACAGTCAATGAATCAGATCACTGCATGATAATATATTTGGTTCTTCAGACAGCTGTCACAGTTTAACTACTTTGGCACCTTACCGATTTCAGAAGGATGCATTCTAGGATAAATTTCTTCTTGAAGCCTCCTGAAGTTTGTATGGCTGTATGGTCATGAGCTACAGATTCTAGGCTTGTCACATGAATCTACAAAATATGGAATCAAAGGTGATTTTAATGAGCAGACTCCCTCCTATGCTCATTTTCACAGAAGATGCATTGCTGACGCTATCAAAATAGCGGTGTCCAAGTGATACTGATCTTTCAAGCTGCATGATATCTATGTTGAGTTATATAAGTAGTCCTCATTTAGCAAAGCAGTAACTTGTTCATTAAGCAAAACGATCATTAAGTGAAACTGTGACTGTGCTTCTGATCTTACTTCACCTTTCCTTTGCTTTAAAGGTAAAGGTTCCCTCGCACATGCATGCTAGTCGTTTCCGGCTCTAGGGGCAGGGCTCATCTCCATTTCTAAACTGAGGAGCCAGCGCTGTCCGAAGACATCTCCGTGGTCTTGTGGCCGGCATGACTAAATGCTGAAGAGTGCTGTTACCTTCCCACCAAACTGGTTCCTTTTTTTTGTACTTGCATATTCTATGTGCTTTCAAATTATTAGGTTGGCAGACGCTGAGACAAGTAACGGGAGCTCACCCCATTATGCGGTGCTAGGAATTTATTTATTTATTTATTTGTCACAACAATATATATAAGCACCACACAAAAGATTATATAGTAGATAAACATATATATGAGGAAATATAAGGAGGTATAAGCATATATATATATATAAATAATAAGAAAAAAGAAAAACAATAGAACAGGAACGGTAGGCACGTTTGTGCTCTTATGAACGCCCCTTATGGTCCTCTTAGGAATGGGGTGAGGTCAATAGTAGAAAGTTTTTGGTTAAAGCTTTTGAGATTATGGGAAGAGACCACAGAGTCAGGTAAAGTGTTCCAAGCACTGATGATTCTGTTACAGAAGTCATCTTTTCTGCAATCTAGATTAAAGCAGTTAACATTAAGTTTAAATCTATTGGTTGCTCTTGTATTATTGCAATTAAAGCTGAAGTAGTCTTTAACAGGAAGGACATTACAATAGATGATTCCATAAGTTAAACTTAGGTCTTGTCGAAGGTGACAGAGTTCTAAGTTTTCTAAGCCTAGAATTTGAATCTCTGAATTTCCTCCTTTGTTTTATAGATCTGCAAAAGTCACAAAAGTGAGGATTGATCATGGAGTTACTTTTTCATCACCATCATAACTGTAAACAGTCCCTGTTCTATTGCTAAATGAAGACTATCTGTAATGCTATCTCTAAGCAGAACAATTATAATAAGAGTAATAATATATATATTCATTCTTTTTCATTTCTTAAATGCAAAATCACTTTAGGGTCAGACTGTACTGTATTGCATTGATATACAGGTGAAATATGGATGTGTGTCTACATTGTTCCTATATTTCTGATGCTCCATGTAGCCTAGCAACTTCTTGCTTCAGTGTAATACCATCCAACACATTCATCTACCCAATGCAGCTAAATTATTTTGAGATGAGATTGGCTGTTTGACTTTTTCCTTAATTTCAGCACTAATTGCACACACTTTGGCTTTTTGCTCAGCATTATTCAAACAGATCTGGGGATGTTTTTTTGACAGGACTGGAAGATGCTTCTGAAATGGTTGTTCAGTTTATTTTCTGGAAAGAAAGGAAGTCCGGAACTGGTCATTGAACACGATTCACCACTTACAACAGCTTACAAAGTGGGACAGGGTAGAATATGCTCAGCAACACATTTTCACCCAGTGACAAATATGCAAGTTCAAAATGTTCTTGCAGAAAGAAACAAGGTTAGGTGTTTACTAAATTAAGATTTTGTGACAAAGGATGATAATAATATACTGGAAAGTGTTCAGATCTGACTGAGTGCAGGCAGGATTTTTTTATGCTTCAAAATAGACTTGAGCAAAACTTGTTAAGACCAGGAATTAGCTGACCAATGTGATTCAGAGGGATATGCTAAAAGTTCACTGCATTAGGCCAGTTCTGGGACTAATTTTGAAGATTCTCTATCACAGGAGCAGGAAGATTTGAACACTCTTGAAAGCTATTTCAGTTATCATCTAACACAGGTAGATGAGATTGTTTTTTGGCACTCTTTCTTAATTGAGCCAAATTACTTTTCTGATCAGAACAACAGGACTTCGCCCATTGGCTGAATTTGTCTCCAGTCTGTTAAGGTGATTTTGCCTCAGAGTCACAAACTAAGGGCTAAGAAAAGGCTTGTGAGGAATGAGTGCTGGGGAGCTCAGAGTTGGTTGCCCAACTATGCAATTGTCCTTGAGAGACTTCAACTGTTGATGAAGACCAATACTTAAATAAAGTCTTGTTAATGTAGCCCAAAGCAAAACAACATGTATGTGTCACTGTGGCCCGTTTTGATTCCTTTGGAATCAGAAGTTGACGCAACACTATCATACATGCAGCTGACCACTGCTGGCTATAGACACCACTTGGGCTTCCAGATGTATAATTGAATCTATAAGAACTCTGAGATTTTGAATCTGGTTTTTCAAGATGACCATTATCCCATTCAAAGCAGAGCAAAATCCTATTCCAGATTTCATATGTTTCCTGACTAGGAACACCTCTGTTTGCTTACTTTAAGTGTCAATTTATTAACCCTTATCTAGTCTATGATTGCTGCCAGAAAATGATTCATAATTTCAGCAGCTTCTCTTGAAAAGTCTGTTGATGTTACCCATCAGTTTCATCTTAACATGGGAAAGAAGATTATATATATGGGTACATTCATCACACCATTCTCTTTGGGAGCAATAATGTTATCCAAGACAGAAAAATTGTAAAAAAATGATATGCCAAATAAATTAAGGGCATAGGACAAGAAAAAGTAAAAAGCTAGAACTAATTGTCTCCCATTTTTCAGCCTCGTGCTTTACCACGACACCAAATTGATCTTCTCAATTGATGTATTTTCTCAAATAATTTTAGTGCTATCCTGCTGAAATCAACGGAACTATTTTAAAGTAAATCATTTTAGGTTCAATATCTTTAAATGGGTTTCCCACCTTAGTGCTCTAAGCTGGTGTAGTTAATTTGAATTCTTTAATATGTTTTTGTTACTTTTCAGACAAAGCAGAAGAGCACATATAGACATATACAAAGATATTTACACACATACAAAGATACATACTTCTAAGGGAAGTTCTGGAGGGCAGAAAAAAAAAGTCACATAACCAGGGAAGGTTTTTCTCAGCATGGTAAATTGAGCTTTCTTGCAGGATTCATTCAACAATGCATTCAAGTCCCTGTGCTAATCAAGAGTTTTTCCTGTATTCGGTTGTTTCTCAAGAGATCAATTAAGGACCACAAAGAATCAGGAAATAGACAGAGAGGAGCCATCTTAAATTCTATGTTTTTTCAAAATACTTACCATTACCTAATAAGCTTCATTATTTATGTCAAGGAACAGTCTTTTAAAATGATATATTTTTTCAACAATAATGAAAATCAGTAGCTACATACAATATGCAAAGAATGTTGCCTTAGTTCAAAGTTTCTCAACCTTAGCCATTTTAAAATATGTGAATTTTAACTCCCAGATTCTCCACCCAGAATTGCTAGCTGGGGAATTCTGGGAATTGAAATCTACACATCTTAAAATGGCTAAGATTGAGGACATTACATAAGATTGTTGTTTTTAGGGAGAGGAAATCTCAAAATATGAGATACGTTCTTCAGCTTTGTATTTCTTTAACAAAATAACTGGCAACAGCTGTAGTTCTGAATTGGAGTGTAGAATTCATAGTCCTGCCCTTTGTCCTTCAATTGTGTGGATTTCAACTATCACAAGTCTCAGGAATGTCTATGTTGGGAATTTGAAGAGTTGAAGTCTATGCATCTGTGCACAGGTTGGGGAAAGCACTATAGTCAGAAAGGAACTAGTTGCTAATTTGAAATATAGAAAAAGTACAAATGTTGTTGAAAGGAAGGAGGCTGTAGGAGGGATTGCCAGCCCTTGCCCCCAAATTATTTTTTTTAACTAATTTTTTCTGAAGCTAGCACCATCAAAATTCCACAGTGAATCACCTTAAAGCAGTAATTCTACCTCATTCCAATGGAAACCTAAGGAAAGCCAAAGCAGTCAAGCAGTCAGTCAAAATAAAATTTAAAAATTCACCCTTCAGCTCTCCATCCGTTTATCTGACTTTGTGTCTTTACTGTTCCACATTTCTGACTGCTGAAAATAATTTTTTAAAATACAGCTGTAAAAAAGTTAATCATCTCTACTGTACATAGAAAGATGTATATTATGTAAGGTTTTATGGACACACAATTATACAAAAACATGTTTCTCTCCTAAAAGAAGGGAACATCAGCAGAAATTCTATGCAATTAAGTTTAATGTGACCTAGAGACATCATCAAACTATACAATAACAGTATTCATTTTTTTAAAGTGACCCTTTTTCATAGAAGACATACAATTTGGATATCCTGCTACTTTTGTTGTGAAAGAGGCAAATGGTGAACAGCAGATGTATGCAAAAACGGTTTGTTATGCCATGGTTCTTGATGGAGTGATGGAGTGATGGAGTCAATTTATTTTGCCTCACAAACTATTGATAAAGGGCCTTAATAGTCATATAAAAGTAGGTGCATTTTTTACACACCCACAGAAGAATGCTGAAGAACCAGGGAAGTATTTGAAATTTCAAACTAAGTGACTGAACACAAATAGCATGACTGTATATGATCTGATAAATAAAAATGCCACGTCTTGGATCTGCTTTATTAGAGTGAGTTGAGTCATTCACCTTCAAGTGCAACCTCTCCATTAAGGTTTATATATCTTTTCTGGGCAAGGATATTTTCTCTCAGTTCTCTCCGTTAATGCCTCAAAACGGTCAACTCTGCTTTTTAAAGGACATACTGTTGTGCAAATGTCCTTTAGGACAATTTGTAATTGTAGCTAGTGTAGAATGTGTGGTCTATGCTGGCTAGCTGAATAGCACATATTTATTTAATTTTCCATTATACATACTGACTGCTGGTAAATTTCAGTGATCAGTTCAAAATGGTGGTTCGTGCTTCTATAGCCTGAAATTGCCCTATCCATATAATATTGATCATAATCAAGAGACTTGTTCTGAGTATCTTGTTTTCAGGTTATTTAGGACACATGTGGTATTTAATATACAAGATGTTTTCTGTCAAGCCAGAAATTCAAGCATTGGGCTTTGAAAAGCACAGTTAGGCAACTTCCTTGGGTTATATGTTCTGCTTGTATGGCTCTGCCAGCAGTTAAGCATCACATTCTGCACCAAATGAAGTTTATGCACTCCGTTGAACTCATTGCAGTAGTTTAGCCAGGATGTGATTAGTACACAGCTAATTTTGACAATAGTTTCTCTGAATAGGGTAGTACTTAATAGCATGCAGAACAATTATCCAGCATGTTTTTCTACATTTGCTCAATTAATTTGATTGAAAGGTTTTACTTTTACATTTTCTTTCAAAGAAGAAGAGAACATTGGTAGAGTTTTAGGAGTGGTGTGTGATGTGTGTTCATTTATTACAAGGTTGAGAAAAGCTATGGCATGTAAATGACTTGTTTTTCAATGTCTAATCATCTCTCTAATGTCTGACATTTCCTTGGTTTTCCACTAACTCATCCAGTGACTCCCTTAGGATGATGCCGAGAGGGAACCTATCTCATCAAGCTTGTTCAGATTAGGAAAGGTAGACAGGAAGGAAGCGTGATTGAAAGCTGTGTTACAGTAAAGGAAAGTAACAAATACTAGCTCAATTCACATGCTAAAATAAAGTATGCCCAAAATCACCTTAAAGAGAAATCTGTAATAAATTTTCCAATACTCTGATTATAATATAAAAAGAGAGGGAAGATACTTTGGGGAAACCACAAAGCAGTTGTGCACCCATCTGGGTTGATAAAAAGTATTATTGGTTATTACTGGTTGTCAGTTCAAGAGAACCTCCACATAGTCTTCAAGGGACCTACAACTTAATCCACTTCTCCACACGATGACCTATTTTCCTATCCTGAATAGCTCCACCTTGTCTGGTTTAAAATTTGGCTTGTTGATGTGATAAGAAACACTGTGTACTCTATGCTGGCTAGCTGAATAGCACATATTTATTTAATTTTCCATTATACATACTGACTGCTGGTAAATTTCAGTGATCAGTTCAAAATGGTGGATCGTGCTTCTATAGCCTGAAATTGCCCTATCCATATAATATTGATCATAATCAAGAGACTTGTTCTGAGTATCTTGTTTTCAGGTTATTTAGGACACGTGGTATTTAATATACAAGATGTTTTCTGTCAAGCCAGAAATTCAAGCATTGGGCTTTGAAAAGCACAGTTAGGCAACTTCCTTGGGTTATATGTTCTGCTTGTATGGCTCTGCCAGCAGTTAAGCATCACATTCTGCACCAAATGAAGTTTATGCACTCCGTTGAACTCATTGCAGTAGTTTAGCCAGGATGTGATTAGTACACAGCTAATTTTGACAATAGTTTCTCTGAATAGGGTAGTACTTAATAGCATGCAGAACAATTATCCAGCATGTTTTTCTACATTTGCTCAATTAATTTGATTGAAAGGTTTTACTTTTACATTTTCTTTCAAAGAAGAAGAGAACATTGGTAGAGTTTTAGGAGTGGTGTGTGATGTGTGTTCATTTATTACAAGGTTGAGAAAAGCTATGGCATGTAAATGACTTGTTTTTCAATGTCTAATCATCTCTCTAATGTCTGACATTTCCTTGGTTTTCCACTAACTCATCCAGTGACTCCCTTAGGATGATGCCGAGAGGGAACCTATCTCATCAAGCTTGTTCAGATTAGGAAAGGTAGACAGGAAGGAAGCATGATTGAAAGCTGTGTTACAGTAAAGGAAAATAACAAATACTAGCACAATTCACATGCTAAAATAAAGTATGCCCAAAATCACCTTAAAGAGAAATCTGTAATAAATTTTCCAATACTCTGATTATAATATAAAAAGAGAGGGAAGATACTTTGGGGAAGCCACAAAGCAGTTGTGCACCCATCTGGGTTGATAAAAAGTATTATTGGTTATTACTGGTTGTCAGTTCAAGAGAACCTCCACGTAGTCTTCAAGGGACCTACAACTTAATCCACTTCTCCACACGATGACCTATTTTCCTATCCTGAATAGCTCCACCTTGTCTGGTTTAAAATTTGGCTTGTTGATGTGATAAGAAACACTGTGTACTCAATGCATTTCTTCCAGGATTGGCCCATAAAAATGGAGCTTCTGTTGAATAGCATGAAAACCTTTTCATTGCGTTTGTTGCTGTTGGCTGCCTGACAAGTTGGTAAATATTATTACTGGTACTGCATACCCTGGTGAGCCTTGTAGGGCAACGGGGGCTAAAAAGTATGAATACAATGTACAGTCTGTCTGGTAAATGGCCAGGGGGCAGCCTCAGTGCTGAAATCCACTCCATTCTGAAAAGAAGACGACAACCGAAGAAGAATACATTTGGCTTTGTAAGACTCCGAGCATTTTAGAAAGCAGGGGTCCCGTATGCCAGCTTTCAGGCAAAGTTTTGAAATTGAAAGCAGCGCATGACAAGAAAAAGAAACATTTTTTTTGTATCAAAGTCACACAAAGTACAAAAAGGAATAAAAGCTCGACCACCCATGGTGAGCGTGTTTTCGTTAAAGCTACAGTCAACTGACCTATGCGCCAAAGGATTTCTCTTGCTGAGGCTGTGGGATGCTGATTTGAACTAGTCTATCACAGTCTGAATGTTGAAGAATCCTTGGGGCATAATAAATCCATGGAACTTATATTTGTTTTGTGAGGAAAAATAATACATGTATGCACACACACCACAGAGGAAATGTAAGAGTAAATCAGACCAATGAAAGACCCAAAGGGAAATTGTCTATGCTCAATATTGGAAACTAGAAAATATACCAGCCAATGAAATGATTATATACAAGATACTAGAATGTGTTGAGATGGATAGGCTCATGTTAGAAATGAAAGACAAGGAAGAAGCAGGATTTTATGAGGTGTGGGATAAGTGGTATAAACGGTTAGAACAGAGAAACGAAAATATATAGGAATAAATACCTGTAAGAGACACATAACGCAGTACTGTTAAATTTTTTTTATTGTTATGTAAATTGAAAATAAAAAATTAAAATTAAAAAAAAAAGACCCAAAGGGAAGCGATCTTTGGTTTTAATGTCATATTAAAAGTATTTCATACAAATCTGATCTATAAAATGTTAACTTAGTTTTCCAGTTGACTTTGATTTAACATAGGATTTTATTTATTTTATTTATTTATTTTATTATTTTAATTTATATACCGCCTTTCTCCCGAAGGACTCAGGGCGGTTCACAGCCAAGTAAGACAACAATCACAAAAATTAAAAACATTTTTTAAAAAACTAATTCAATTTGGCTAAGAAAGATTAAAACTCTAATAAAACCCCCATTAAAATTATTAGGCCAGCCCTGTGCGATGGTACAAAAATGTCTTCAGCTCGCGTCGGAAGGTCCAGAGATCAGGGAGTTGACGTATCCCTGGAGGAAACTCGTTCCAGAGGGCAGGGGCCCCCACAGAGAAGGCCCTCCCCCTGGGGGTTGCCAGTCGACATTGTCTGACCGACGGCACCCTGAGGAGACCCTCCCTATGGGAGCGCACTGGTTGATGGGAGGCAGTTGGTAGCAGCAGGCGGTCCTGTAAATAACCCGGTCCTATGCCATGGAGCACTTTAAAGGTGGTAACCAGCACCTTGAATTGCACCCGGAAGACCACTGGAAGCCAATGCAGCTTGCGCAGGAGAGGTGTTACATGGGAGCCTCGAGTTGCTCCCTCTATTACCCGCGCAGCCGCATTCTGGACCAGTTGAAGCCTCCGGGTGCTCTTCAAGGGGAGCCCCATGTAGAGAGTGTTGCAGTAGTCCAGGCGGGAAGTGATGAGGGCATGAGTGACCGTGCATAGGGAATCCTGGTCCAAGAAGGGACACAACTGGCGTATCAGGCGAACCTGATAAAAAGCTCCCCTGGCGACGGCTGTCATATGCTCAAGACAGCCGTACATCCAGGATGATGCCTAGATTGTGAACCCTTTCCATAGGGGCCAATGACTTGCCCCCTATAGTCAGCGATGGAACCAGCTGGCTGTACCGGGATGCTAGCATCCACAGCCACTCAGTCTTGGCAGGGTTGAGTCGAGCCTGTTTTTCCCCATCCAGACCCGCACAGCGTCCAGACACCGGGACATCACTTCAACGGCTTCGTTGGGCTGGTCAGGGTGGAAATGTACAGCTGTGTATCATCAGCGTACAGGTGACACGGCACTCCAAGGATGTTGCAAAGTTGATCAGAACAGATCATTAAACAAACATACACACAGCAGTTTATGGTATAAGAAATAGTTATATATATTCTGCCACATTTTCAAACTAAAATAAAATTAGAGCTGATTAGTTAATTAAATAGATTTGAGCCTTGATTATGGGTCAAGTCAATGTTGATTTATGCAGTCCCACTTAGTGGCCAGATAAATAAATTTTCTCCAAGTTTCCTACCATGTGGTTGTCTTGATTAAAATATAGGAGTTTACCATTGTCCTCTGCACAATATGAATTCATGCCTTTGCCATTGTCACTAAAGTGCATCCAGCATTGTCCTATATTAGTCCCATGTTTCCCAATATAACTACTTGCCTATGTTGGTGGGTACCTGGAATAGATATCCTTGACATATCTGACACACTCTATTCATCCCTTCATGGAACCCTCCGCTGCCATAAGGAGGCAGTGGAACAGGCCCTGATCGGGGTAAGGATAATTTATTTATTTATTTATATATTTATTTATATTCTGCCTGATTCCGCAAACTCTGGGCGATTCACATTTAAAAATAAATAAATATTATTTTAAAAGTTTTAAATTAATTAAAATAACCCTGTGACACCACTTCAGACCTCCCAAAGTCACCCAAATAACAATATTGTCTCTATCCTCTAAAGTCTAAAAATGTGGCGTTCATCTGGATTTCAGGGGGTAGAATATTTATAATGATGGAGTTGCCTTCAAAAAGGCTAGTTTTAACTTCTAAGGATATATATGTATATATATATATATATGTGTGTGTGTGTGTGTGTGTGTGTGTATAAAGCCATTTTGGTAGAGTGCAGGGCTGTCCAATCTTGGCAACTTTAAGACTTAAAAAAAACATAATTATTATTTAAAAAGTTTTAAATTAATTAAAATAACCCTGTGACACCACTTCAGACCTCCCAAAGTCACCCAAATAACAATATTGTCTCTATCCTCTAAAGTCTAAAAATGTGGCGCTCATGTGGATTTCAGGAGGTAGAATATTTATAATGATGGAGTTGCCTTCAAATAGGCTAGTTTTAACTTCTAAGAATATATATATATAAATATATATATATATATATATATATATATATATATATATATATATATATATATATATATAAAGCCATTTTGGTATAGTGCAGGGGTGTCCAATCTTGGCAACTTTAAGACTTGTGGACTTCAACTTCCAGAATTCCAGTGCTGGCTGAGGAATTCTGGAAGTCTACAAGTCTTAAAGTTGCCACGATTGGAGACCCCTGGTATAGAGGTTAAGCATCAGGCTAGAAACTAGGAGACTTGTGAGTTGTAGTCCTGCCTTGGGCATGAAGCCAATCACTTTTTCTCAGCTCTAGGAAGGAGGCAATGGAAAACCGCTTCTGAAAAATCATGCCAAGAAAGTTGTAGGAACTAGGCAAGGTTGGGGGTTATATACACCCAAAACTATTACATAAGAATGATAAAGAAAGCAATGTAAATTGTACCATAACTTTTACAGGCAGAATAATCATACAGTTGAATGCTTTAGAATGGTGAGACTTGGGGCCTCTAAATTCGACATTCCTCCAAAGATTCCAAGCCCTCTTCAACGGATGTTAACACCTAAGATGAACAGTGTCCTTTATTGTGCCCATGTAGTGTCTTCTTGCACACCAGGAAAAGGATATCGAGCTGATTTCTGTTACCTGTCTCTTTCCCTTTCAGGATTATCAAGCTGTTTCAGTTTTTCTGCTCTGTGCAGTAAGGAACCATATGGGAAGGGTAGACTATTGTTTGTCTCCCCTGCTCAAAAAATTCACATCAAGCAGCCTGAGGTTGGCCTACACAGAAAATGAAAAGTTGCTTCTAAGGGGAAGATACTTTCAATTCTGGTCCTATGCAACTTCAATAGGCACAGTATTTCTACTGTGCTACGTCTCCCTTAGAGTACTGGCTCCTTTGGCATTAAACAATCTTTCTTTTCCAAAATGTGGCATTTAAGACTAATCAAGCTCAAAGAAAGTCAGTATGACTTTCAGACCTTGGTTGATTATACCAGATTCTCAATTGGCCTAGATCCATTTTGATGAACTAGGCTAGGTCAACTATAATTTCCAAGTCCTCAGGAAGTCACTAGGTTAGTCATTAATAGTCATTAATGACTATTATAAGTACTGGAGCTGGACCCAGAAGCTTCTTCAGGATCAAATACCTTTAATTGATGAAAATAACACTACAACACAACTTTTCTATAAGCATCATTATATTGTGCATGCAATGTAATGATGCATATACCAAAGGGACAAAGCTTGCAAATGCAGTCTACTTCTGTTGTTCGTTTTGAAGAACCTCTGCAATCAAGCTGCCAAAATCTGATGAGCACTGAATATCTAGAGAGAACCAGATTGGAAACTCCTTCTCTAATTCTAAAATAACCAGAAACTGGATAGATAGGAAACCATTCAAGAGTGCCTTGTCTTTACATCATTACCGTAGTTGGTCCCTGTCCTTGATCAGGTTCTTTAAAATATGCTATAAAGCTGCCTTTTTCTTACTGGTATCTTGCTCCTTTCATTTCTGTAATCCGAGATAGATTGCTAAACCTGTAACAACCTAGAAGATTGAGGTTGATCTCCACCTACTCATAACTGTAGAAAGAGAAGTGAGATTGTCTCTGGCTTCCCCTCTTCCTCCACTTTTTTTTTTATTTCCATAAACATTTTTACAAACAATTGAAAGCCTGCAATCACAAACATAGAAAAGCTGTTTATCATCAAGCTGTTTATCATCAATTAAATAAAAGCAATTCATAAGTAGTGTTTTTTCTCTATAAAAGAGGAGAGAAAATAAATGAGGTAGCTAAACATTATTTTGTGTTTCAAACTCTTATTTATTCTGTTTATTCAAGGTGGGTCTGACTTCATTTGAGGCCTGCTGCTTGTGCTTTGATTCTTTTTATTCCTTTGGTGATACTTTACTTATCTTTCCCATTTGGATTTTGTAACTTCTGCTCTTCTGCAGGAGTTCTGCTTTCTTTTTTGGGAACAAAAAAGAAAATAAATGAAGCCAATAGAGAAGAAATCCTGCATAACATAGGAGAGTTCCCCCCCCTCAGCAAAGTCTGAATTTAAGAATGTTGATCTATGCATTTCATGTCTGTATCTTGATTATTGTAATTTGTGGTATCTAGGTATGATGCTCTTGACCTTACAGTAGCAAAAAACCAGTCCAGAACACCTCGTTCATGGGCTCCCTGCCAAACAGCAAAGTAAATTGATGGTTTTCACCCTTATCCGAAACATTTCCAATGCAATATTAGGCAGACAGGCTGGTTCACCATGCGTGATCATGACCTACAAAACAACTACCTTCTTCTAAGCCACATTACAATGTCAAGACAGACCATTTTCCCAGCAAGTAAGTATATCAGAACTCTGGAAATCATACCAAGAAGGGGTTAGGATAAACACAACACAGAAAATGGAAATCTGATCTTGAAGGTGATGCACAGTACTCAAATCTCTGTACATGTTCACTAAACATCGTGACAGAAATACTGTTAATATTTCTTCAGCTGAAGACATTTTAAAGAAATCAGAATTATGCATAACATGCCTCCCAAAGTCAGTGTTATTCAAAATGTACTGTAAATTCTGCAAAATATACAAAATATATACTTAATCAAATTTGCTGAGTTTTCATTTTATTTTTATTAGTCACAAGCAGTTTTAATTGATACCTGACCACATCTTTCAACTATACTATCTAGTATACCCCTTTGTTCCTATAACAAAGCCCTAGACCTAAAAATTTTTAGTATAATCTACTCCAGGGCTAAAAATTCATAGCTTTTGATTATTTCAACTGAAATTCAAATATTGCTCTAAGTTTTGCCAACAAGAAGTCATCTTGGCATCTTTCTCAGTAACTGGCTGCAGTTTTGAACTGCTCTTACCCTCAGAGAATATGTTTTAATACTCAGCTAATATTTATGCATCATCATAGACTGATCTCTATCCCTATTCAGCTTTTCATACTTTTCTGACCATATGCCCAAAACAATCACAAGAATGTACACCAAAATTACCAAAACCAATAGTTATCAATTATCTGGTAATGCAGGGCTGAATGATGTGGTCAACCTGATATTAGGTTGTCTTTATCCTTTACCTTTGGCTAAACTGCCTCTAAGCTTATGTGAGCTAGAATTCAGCACTATCTGGAGGATCAAATATTGTCCATCCATGTTTATTAATGCTCCATAATACCTACTCATTTTTCTCAAAAAAAAAAGCAAAACAAAAACCACACACACACACACACACGTAAATTGTGCCACTTGTAAAAGCTAATAGGAAATTGAGTTGTTAATTTATCCATATTGCACTATTTTATTGACTTTATAATTCTGATTAGATATTAAAAGCTTTATGGCAGGTATAGTATGCTTGTTTGTATGATAGAGAATATGAATGGGCAATGGTGCAATGTAAACTCCTGTGCACAAAACTGTTGCATGGGGATTTTCTGCATAATCCAAGAGACACATGCAGCTCAGGTGATGCCTCTCTTGGCATTAACTTCACTATTAAGAGACTACTAACACAAGGCTTTAAAATCAGTTATTAGAAGATGACTTGTGATAAAATTACAATTACATGCCATGATTCTTTGTCTCATGTGAACAATTTTGTCTGATTTAATCTGATTCCCTTTCACCGATTGGGTTGGAAACTTACTACACGCTGTTTGCTGTGTGTGTGTGTGTATTCTTAAAATGTCTTGCAATTATTATTCAATTTATTTGTATGATGATCTCGAAAGATAGATGTGGAAATTTCTGCAGCATTTTGGTCCTGTGTTTTAGAAATCTGATTGGTCAGCTTTTCTACATTTCCTGAATTTATGAGCAAGCAAGTAAGGAGCAGGGAGCATTTTTATTATAACGCTGAGGAAATCATTCTAAATCTCAAAGCAAATAACACAGATCTCTGAAATTTTGCTAGGCTTTTAAAATCTAGCTGGCTTGAGCAAGCTCTTAGAACTAAAACATCGTTTTTCTTTTTTCTTTCCAGTCTATCTTTTTGTTCTTTCTTATATGCACCGTGGCCTTTTGTTTACTGATGATTTTTAAAATGTTGCTTGCTTTTTTGCACTTATTTGTAATGTATCCAGTGGTGGGATTCAGCCAGTTTGCACCACTTCGGGAGAACCGGTTGTTAACTTTCTGAGCAGTTTGGCAAAGTGGTTTTTGGAAGAAACCATTAGAGCAGAGAACCGGTTGTTAAACTACTTGAATCCCACCACTGAACTTATCTATATAACTTTAAAAAAGTGTAAGTATACTAGCAAGTGCACCTAGTAACTTTAAGTAAGAACCATGGAGAGAGAAAAAATAGTATATAAATGACTATGTGGCACCATTTTTTAAGTTTACAAGTGATTTATAAGTTCAGAAACAGAATCTGAATCAGAATAGAGTTGGAAGGACAATTCCCCTCCTCCAAAAAAAGTTCAACTTAGTAGACTCTCAGAACTTCACTATTTCTTCACAAAACAAGATGTTATCTATTATTTCTATTCTTCATCGAAACAAGAACTCAAACAAACTTTTCTCCAGTCCATCAAGCAACCCAAAAGTATTCCAGCATAATTCTCTATCGTAGTATCAGCCAATATCTATTCTGCCTCTGTAACAAAGCTGGCAAGTCTTTACAGTACAAATATAGGAGAGATTAAGGGCAATGATTGATTGCTGTGTTTACCGCCCTATTAGCAGACCTGCTTTTATTTTCGAGGTGGGGATGGGGAATAGTTTCTAAACTGTCCTTTGCATTCTGGTAGGATGAGATTGGGCAATGGGAATCAAACCTGGAACTCTTCCTCTTTTTAGATTAATTTAATCATGACATTAAAGTACATCGATAAAAATAAATGTTTGAACCAACATTAGGGGGACATGTTGTAATGATATGTGGGAAAGACCTTGGGAGATGGGCAAAGACCTGCCTAGGGAATTGTCAGATTAGAAAGCATAACGTGGAACAAAAGGCCCATTAGTGACCTTTTCTAGTTTCTCAAGCTATAAAATGAATGTGGGTGAGGGGAGGACTGTACTTCCAGGCTTGCAAAAATCTTTACATTAAAATAGAATTGGGTTATCTGGTCGTGTTTCTTGTTTGATCTATTTGGTAAAGCTGACACATGTGAATGAGTCCTAGGTCTCTCTTGTCGTAGATACACTATCTCTGAAGTACTTATTGTAATGTATCTTTAAAAGTTTTGGCGGGAAAATAGCACGTTGCTGATTGGTTGAAGCCTCCGGCTAAACTGTATATAAAGAGAGGTTTTTCCCCAGCACTGGCTGCTGGGTTCACCATATAGTAAACAGCTGTTGTCACTATCCTGGTCTCCTGCCTCGTTATTGCCCAAATTTAACACTGGCGACGAAGGTGGGATCTCGAGGCTAAGAGCGCCAGGAAAAGAGCTGAACTCACCAGGAAGATGCGAACCCAGCAAACAAGGGGCGGAAAGCAGCGATGTCCGGCTACACACCGCCAACGCCATTCGACCCAGCTAAGGAAAAATGGGGGTCATACATGGCTCGTTTCGAGTGTTTCCTCGAGGCGAATGAACTTCAAGGAGTTTCAGACAACAGGAAACGAGCGTATTTCCTGAGCCACTGCGGTCCAGAAGTCTTCGACACCGCAGAATCCCTGGCGGAGCCAACGCCGGTACAGTCGGTACCGTGGCAAACCCTGAAGACCCTCTTGAAAGCCCATTATGCACCAACGCCGTCCAAGTACGTGCAACGGTTCGAATTCGGGGAGCGCAGACAGCAAGAGGGCGAGTCCATCAGCGCATACATGGCCGCCCTGAGGAAAGCCTCAAAACATTGCGAGTACCGAGACTTGGATGAGGCATTGCTGGAGCAACTCATCCGTGGGGTCAGGGACATCCGTTTGCGGAGGCGGCTGCTGTCCAAAAGCAACCTAACGCTGGCAAACGCCTTGGACGAAGCCAGGGCTCACGAGATGTCTACCCAAGCGGCGGAAACCCTACAAAAGCCGCTCGCACCAACGGCTGGTGCGAAATCAACCCCGGTCCACAATGAAGAAGTCCAGGCCGAATCGGACGGTGAGGAGGAGGAAGGAGTCTTCCACACCGGAAGGCCGGAGAAAGAAAACCGGGGCGACTGCGCGAGTTGCGGGGGGCAACACCAACGACAACAATGCAGGTTTAAGGATGCCACTTGTCGGCGGTGCGAAAGGAAGGGGCACCTAGCACAGGTCTGTCGAGCACCCCAACCTTCCCGCCAAAAATTCAAACCGGCCAATCAGAGCGCGGGAACGGCGAAGCAGCCCGCGATTGGCCAATTCAAAAAAGGCGCGAAGTTGAATCAGACTGTCGTGAGAGTGGGTCACGCAGCAACACACCTAGAAAAAAAAATCTTTACGAAGCCAAAGATTGAGGGGGTGCCGTGCCGATTGGAGGTGGACACCGGCTCATCGATCACGATCATGTCCTGGGACACTCTCGTGAAAGCCTTACCCGCCATCGCAAAGCGCAAACTGCAACCACAGAAATTAAAGGTACAAGACTACCAAGGAAATCGCATCCCTGTTCGAGGGGTAACGTCCGTCCACGTCAAGTACGGACCATACAAGAAAACTCTGCCCATCACCATAGTCGACGGGACCCTGCCAAGCTTGTTGGGACTGGACTGGTTCCGAGCATTGGGCATGGGAGTGACTGGAATCTTCAGAAACGAGATCGACCTCAAAGACGCACTCGTGAAAGAATTTGGGGACGTTTTCAGAGACTGTCTGGGCAAGTACACGGGGACCCCTATCTCTTTTAACTTAGACCCCCAAGTTGCCCCTATCCGTCTAAAGGCTAGGAGGGTCCCGTTCGCCCTAAAGCCCAGGATTGACCGGGAACTGGACAAGCTAGTAAACCAGGGAATCCTAGTGCCAGTTGACCATGCTAAATGGGAGACCCCTATAGTCACCCCAGTCAAACCGGACGGGTCGGTCCGGATTTGCGCTGACTATAAGGCAACGCTTAACAAAGCGTTGCAAAAGAGTGCTTAACCCGTCCTGGTGGTACAGCACTTACTGCACTCAATGGGGCAAGGGCAAGTTTTTGCCAAGCTAGACTTGGCCCAAGCCTATCAACAGCTGCCCGTAGATAGCAGCACAGCCGAAGCGCAAACAATTGTGACTCACAGAGGGGCTTTTAAGTGTACCCGGTTACAGTTTGGGGTTAGTGTGGCTCCAGGGTTATTTCAGAACCTAATGGAGCGGCTATTGCAGGGCCTACCAGGGGTGGTACCATACTTTGACGATGTACTGGTATCCGCCGAGAATCTAGAGGAATTAGGGGTAAGGCTGCGAAAAGTTTTGGGCATTTTCCGGTCTGCCGGTCTCACAGTTAAACTGAACAAATGCCAGATCGGGGTTGAGTCTGTGGAATTCCTGGGCTACCGGATAGACAGGAAGGATTCACCCACTGAGAGCAAGGTACGGGCCATCAGGAAGGCCCGGTTCCAAAGAACAAAACGGAGTTACAGGCATTCTTAGGTCTGGTCAACTTCTACGCAGTATTCTTAAGGATAAGCAACAGTAGCCGAGCCGCTGCATAAATTACTAGCAAAGACGGCTGCATGGTCTTGGGGAAAGGCGGAAGCTAGGGCATTCAAGGGTAAAGAATCTCCTATCGGTGATAGCCTCCTTATCCAATACAATGGCATGCTGCCATTAGTGTTAAGCTGCGATGCATCTCCCTATGGGGTGGGGCTGTGCTCAGCCCCAGGTTACCAAATGGCACAGAAGCCCCTATTGCATATTACTCCCGAACCATGTCATCAACTGAAAGGAATTATAGCCAGCTTGATAAGGAAGCCCTGGCTATAGTCTCCGGCGTAAAGAAATTCCATGAATATGTATTTGGTCGTGATTTTGAAATCATCACGGACCATAGACCTTTGCTAGGTCTGTTGGCAGGCGACCGCCCAACGCCCGTGGCACTTTCGCCCAGACTGACCCGATGGACTATCTTCCTGGCAGCGTATTCTTACAAATTACTACACCGGCCAGGGAAGGAATTAGGGCATGCAGACGCCCTGAGCAGATGCCCGTTACCAGAGACTATCGAAGACCCCACTCCGGGGATACCAGTTCTGCTAATTGACTCTTTGGACTCTGGCCCAGTCACATCCAAAGAGGTGGCTCGGGCTTCGTACAAGGACATTACAATAAGAACTGTAATTGGTTGGGTACAAAGAGGTTGGCCCGCTGCGCCGGGCGAGCATTTTAAAGAGTTTGTAAAAAAACGTGGGGAACTCTCAGCTCAAGGGGGGTGCCTGCTATGGGGGGATCGAGTGGTGATCCCGGAGAAATTGAGGGAAAAGGTATTGGATCTCCTTCACGAAGGCCACCCAGGGATCGTGAGAATGAAGGGTCTAGCGAGAAGCTATGTGTGGTGGCCCTTAATGGACTCGGAAATTGCTGAAAGGGTAGGGAAATGCCAGGCCTGCCAGGAGTCCAGACCGCTACCCCCAACGGCCCCTATTCGGGAATGGGAGAGACCCCAGGGCCCCTGGTCTAGGATCCATATCGATTTTGCCGGCCCCTTCCACGGCCAAACCTTTCTGGTAGTAGTCGATGCCTACTCCAAATGGCTGGAAATCATTCTCATGAGATCCATGACAGCCGATGCCGTGATTTCAGTCCTACGGCACCTTTTTGTAACCCACGGGTTGCCCGACACGTTAGTCTCTGACAACGGCCCGCAATTCACGGCAACCAGTTTGAGGGGTACTTGGCAGAAGAGGGCATCCGGCATGTCCTCTCGGCGCCTTTCCACCCTGCGACGAATGGCCTTGCAGAACGTTCCGTTCGGAGCGCAAAAGAAGCATTGTCCAGAATCAAGCCAGGCGACTGGCAAACAAAAATCGATACCTTCCTGGCCGTCCAACACAGAACCCCCTGTGTCACAACTGGCAGAAGCCCGGCAGAACTATTAATGGGTCGGAAGCTCAGGTGCCCACTAGACCGTTTAAACCCAAACTACACACCAGACGGGTACAAAGGGGTACAGGGTAAAACAAGAGGGATGGCAGTAGGCGACCTAGTGTGGGCACACAACTACAGCGAGGGTCCGACCTGGGTAACAGGAAAAATCCTAGAGATAACAGGACCAAAATCATATTTAATAGAGATAGAGGATGGCCGGGTATGGAAGCGCCACATAGACCAGATAAGAAAACGCATAACCGGTAAATCAGAAACAGACGAAACAGGCCCTGACTACCCAACGAATGAATACATAGCTGACTCAAACCCGGGGCAAACGCGGGACTTATCTGAGTTCCAGGAGGTCCAGCGACGCCAATCGGTTCCTTCGGAAAACAACAGGGACGACTCTGCAAATAATCCAGGGCCGGATGGCCTAGAGGAGGAGCTGAGAGGAACAAACAGTCCCTCTGGTCAGCTCGACTCACTCCCAGGGAATGAATTGTGCAGGTCCGAAAGAGTCAGGAGACGCCCAGTCTACTTGCGTGATTACGTTGAAAAATAAGATGTTAATTTTATGTAAATAGTGGTAAAGTGTTTTCTGGGAGGGAAGGAGTGTAATGTATCTTTAAAAGTTTTGGCGGGAAAATAGCACGTTGCTGATTGGTTGAAGCCTCCGGCTAAACTGTATATAAAGAGAGGTTTTTCCCCAGCACTGGCTGCTGGGTTCACCATATAGTAAAGAGCTGTTGTCACTATCCTGGTCTCCTGCCTCGTTATTGCCCAAATTTAACACTTATGATCTTTCCTATATACTTTTAGCAGCTGTTTTCCTGCTGTGAGAACAGCTGGCAGTGACATCAGCAACTCGTGTTCCCCTGAATCACAATACTCGATAATTAAGAAGAGTTTTCAACTGAGACCATTTTATTTATCTAGATCCCTTCTAGGTATCCCTGATGAAACTGGTTGCTTAATTTGTTACATTCCTGACAATAATTATAGTATGGAGAAAACGCTTGGGCTTAGCAAAGCTCCAAGATACACGAAGGAAGTAATTAATTGATTACACAAGTCCGAAATATTATGTTGGCTGAGTCTGTTCATTTGTCATGACATTTTTGGAGTCATTTGGAAAAGAGAAATAGGAAATGGAGAGAAAGGATCAGCATACAATGTAGCTTTCACATCTATAGTGGAATAACTCTGCCCATTCAACTAATTCTGATCTTGCGGCCTCTTCCCCTTCATTCCTGGAGCTTGCTTGCTTTTTTATTTATTGATATCATATGCTACTTTGGGTTGCCTTTAGTTACCTGGAAAGCAGGTAGTTTGTTTATTTATGTAGCCAATTTTGGCAGGTATTTCTTGACTCCTTAAAGAAGCAACTAACAATTTTTTAAATTCAAAATATTACCTGTAATGCAAATCCAAAGTCAAATACCATTTATAATTTCCATATTGAAAATAGTGTTTTCGCCTAAGCTTGTTTAGCCATAGATTCAGAAGTATGCTGAATCATTTAATTGCGTTGTGCTGATAATAACAAGAAATTCCACAGTCAGTCTTAGCTGCAACGGGCCAGGCTGTCTCAAAATTTTCAGATATATCAATTTTACTTTTGTCTTGACAGCAATCATGAATGCTTTCCAGTGCCAAAATTGATGAGAGTTGTAGCTCAAAATGAAAAAGATTTTCAAACCTTGAGAAAGTGTTGGGGATTTATTTGTCATTGTCAAGATTTTATTTCCATCACCAAGTGTAGCACTTTTGTTTGCAGATTGTACAGGCTTTGATGTGATATTGTCACAAATTTCAGGAAACATCTTCTTGTCATAATATTTGCTTTATCTGCTGTTATTAAATGAATATATTTTGTATATAATAATATATAATCTCTCTTTCCCTCTTTCACACATGCTAATGCACACACACACACACACACACACACACACACACACACACACACTAATCACTTTCAGAACTGTCTGTTGTCTCAGAGAATTAACAAAAGGCACTGCTTGTTCCCATTTTACTTCCATCTATGCACAACACTGTGAATGGAAATGTCTCATGGAGAACTCTCTCCTCCCCAGGCAGTCCTCCAAATAAAAATAGGTTGCTGTAGGGTAGTAGTGAAGGTGCAAAGCAGGAATGGAAAAAAATCCAGAATTAAATTCAAGCCACCGATTGCCTCCCACCGACCCGTACGCTCTCACAGGGAGGGACTCCTCAGGGTGCTATCAGCCAGGCAGTGCCGGCTGGCGACACCCAGGGGAAGGGCCTTTTCTGTGGGGGCTCCCGCCCTCTGGAACGAACTTCCCCCAGGACTTCGTCAACTTCCTGACCTTCGAACCTTTCGCCGCGAGCTTAAGACACATCTTTTTATTTGCGCAGGACTGGACTAGGATTTTAAATTTTTAAATTTGGTTTTAATGGGGTTTTTATTATTCTATTGGGGTTTTAATATTCGGCCGTATTTAATAAGTTTTTAAATTGGGTTTTAATTTGTATTTATGTATATTTTACGTGGCTGTTAACCGCCCTGAGTCCCTCAGGAGATAGGGCGGTATATAAATATGATTAAATAAATAAATAAATAAATAAATAAGGATCAAGGAAAGAAGCAACTTAGAACTAAGGAGAAATTTCCTGACAGTTAGAACAATTAATAAGTCGAACGACTTGTCTGCAGAAGTTGTGAATGCTCCAACACTGGAAATTTTAAAGAAAATGTTGGATAACCATCTGACTGAGATGGTGTAGGGTTTCCTGCCTGGGCATGGGGTTGGACTAGAAGGCCTCCAAAGTGCCTTCCAACTCTGTTGTTATATTATATTATATTAAATTCTCCCCAATCATGGAGGCTATTGGGTGACTTCAGTTGAGTCCTTTTAGCCTACAAGAGGGAATACCTATAGGGATGAAAGGAGAGGCGAATCCCTTCCCATATATGTTATCTTCTAAGAGAGGAATGGTAAACTATTATTTTTAAGTAATAATGACACAAATAGGGATGTGGTGGCTCAGTGGCTAAGATGCTGAGTTTGTCGATTGAAAGGTCGGCAGTTCAGTGGTTCAAATCCTAGTCCCAAGTAATGGAGTGAGCTCCCATTACTTGTCCCAGCTTCTGCCAACCTAGCAGTTCGAAAGCATGTAAAAAATGCAAGTAGAGAAATAGTGGGAAGGTAACAGCATTCCGTGCACTGTTGGTGGGCTGTTCCTACCTTTGGTGGGAAGGGAAAAGCATTCCATGCGCCTTTGGTGTTTAGTTATGCTGGCCACATGACCATAGAGACGTCTTTGGACAGCGCTGGCTCTTTGGCTTTGAAACTGCCCCCTAGAGTCAAGAATGACTAGCACATATGTGCGAGGGGAACCTTTACCTTTACCTAAGGACAAAAATAAGTGAATAGGAACTGAGTTATATTATAATGGACAACTTGCAATCTGGAAAAGCTTTCTATAAAATCTTGTAGCCTTCTACCCAAGGAAAAGAGGAAAAGGAGAGAGAGGAGTCAGATCAGAAAGGAAGCAGTGGGAGAGGGGGGGTGAATTGTCAGAAAAACAACAAAAAGCATTTGTGTATGAGAGAGAGGATTATGGGCACCCACTTTTTCCTCTGGTCTCATTCATGGGTGTTTAAGTCCAGCCTGCAATTGTCATACAAAAGATTTCCAAGAGAATAGCCTTAAAAGGAGAAAAAAAGTTTGCTTAATTCTGCTTTAAACATTGACTTTTATATAGGAAAATAACCCAACATTGGCAATGATCACTATGAAAAATTAGGCATAGCCCACAATAATCTTATATACTAAACTGATTAGTAGCTTTAGAAGGATTCCCAGTAATTTCTATTTTATTGTTTGAAAGGCAAAGTATTATCAATATTATATTTCCTTTTTGATGCTCTGCCCCTCTAATGTTTATCCAGTATACTTGCATGGTATTGCATGAAGCTCTTTCAGACATACGATCAAATCTGTTATTTTTTAGATATGGGAAGCAATTTCATTTAGAAACCTCTTGGGTCAATGATTGGTATCAGCTCAGTTCTTGAGCAGTGATGGTCATCATTTTAAGTCATATCCTACAATGGAATTCTTTCTTTCAGGCAGAAGGAAGGGACTGAATTTAGTCCAAAGGGTGACTTATCCCAAATGTACCTTCAGAAAAAGATGAAATAAGGCTGCTATGAAGAGATGTCCTTCATCTGCAGTTCACCTTTTGTTACAAACCCCTGCTTTCCTAAATCTTTATTCTGTGCAGAACAACAAAAAGAACAATCCTGTCTTCTGAAGTTCATTCCCCAATTCTCCTGCAGAGAGAAAGGAAACCTTGCCAGAGAAGTTGGACAGTGATTGTTCCCTGACTCTACCTGCACAGAGCATCTATAGGGAAAAAGGATGTGGTTTTGGAGAGAAGGCTTCAGGGAAAATAGAGGGCAAAGCTGCCTAGCATCTTTATGTCTCCAGAGGGCTTTTGCTTGCTTACAATCCTTTGAGAAATCAAGATGATGGACACAACTTTCTGTCCAGCAGTGCAGGTAACCTTTACAATTTTTTAAAAAAATAAAGAGACAAAAAGACATTGTTGCATGCTAATATGGGAAGAACATCCTTGGAGGCTTGCTAATAAGCTGGATGTTTATGCAAAATAAGTGCATGCTGAGAATGGATGGGAGGAAGAGGTGAAAGACCAAAGTGAAAGAAAGAAAGAAAGAAAGAAAGAAAGAAAGAAAGAAAGAAAGAAAGATATTCTGTTAAGAAAATATGTGTAGGCAGTGGTGAAATCTTCCCTGGTTTGCCAGCGGTTCACTGCCTGCGCATGCACAGCATGCTCCAAATGCATGCTGTGCGCACACATGCACATTGCACACCAAACATATGCTTTGCATGGAAAAAGGAGGCTTGGGAAGGTAAGTAGAACAGTGAGGAGCAGCAAACAGCTGTGCCGTGTGATTTAGATTCACTGGAAAGCAGGAAAGCCTGCTTTTAAATTGCTTGGCACAGCTGATCGTTGGAAATACCAGTTCGGAGGAACCAGTAGCTTTTTTTACTACTTTTTTTTTACTAGCGGTAGTTTTTATCACTACCGGTTCTCCCAAACTGATGCGAATTGGTAGCATTTCACCGCTGTGTGTAGGGCCCCAAGTAATCAGTATCCTTAGCTTTTTCAACACTGGCAATATCAGGTGGTTCCTAATTACATGCTCTTTCAGCAGCAGTCTTGTTACAATTTCTATTATCCCCATCCCACCCCGTTTTTTTGTTCCCACAAAATACTACTCAAAGAAAGGTGATCAGACTAGTTGCAGGATTCTTTCTGGTAAGAACTGGTAAATGTGGTGAGAATAATTAGTCTGGAAATACAAAAAAACCCCCACACAGAATTCTGTATCCTTTCACCACGACCAGCTACATGAGTTATGGTATTAAGAAAAAACAAGGGAGAAGATCAAGAGATCACTCACTCTGGCTCTTTTAGAACCAAAACTCATTCATTCATGCTATTTATAAATCTCTTTGCTTCAGGGGTTCTAGGCAGTACAGGTAATGCACAACTTATGACAATAATTGTGACCAGAAAGTTGGTCATTAAGTAGCAGTCATTAAGAGAAGCATTGTATGACAATATCCAATTTTTCGATTCCCTTTGCCATGATCTTTAAGCAAATCACCATGCTTGTTAAATGAGAAATCACATGATCACGATCTATGAACTTTCCTGCTGACCATCAGTCAAGTGCAGAAGGCAGCTTTACTTGGAACAGTTTACACCCTGCGATGATACCTTTAATACCATGAACCCATTTCTGACTGTGTGACTAATAATAATAATAATAATAATAATAATAATAATAATAATGATGATGATGATGATGATGATGATGATGATGATGATGATGTACAATTTATTGACATTGCAGTACCAGGAGATGCCAGAGTTGAAGAAAAAGAACTGGAAAAAATCATGAAATATTGCGACCTGGCCATTGAAACTATGGCTATGGATGAAACATGTAACAGTGATACCCATTGTCATCAGGGCACTTGGTACCATGTCCAAGAATTTTATAAGACGTCAACAAATTGCAGCTTCTTGCAATAACACCAGAAGAACTGCAAAAAACTGCACTACTTGGAACATCATACATCTTAAGAAGGTACTTGGTTGATACCTAGGACACTGGCAGCAACCCGTATCAACCATTAGCACCAGTCAATGCTATTTGTGATGTATTTTTGAATGTTCAGTTGACTGAGTTTCATTTTTAATGAATAAAGTTAATAATAATAATAATAATTTTCCCATGACTGGACCTGGACAGCTATTTGGGTGCGGTCCCTATGCTGGTGTTCGGATTGGTAGTGGCTTAGCCACCATGAACCAACCCAGGCACCTACCATCACCAATGAGGAAAAGAAATCAACAAAATTCCATACTGGATTGGTCATCGCCCGCGTCAACAAGGACCGTGTCAGATGCTATGGCTCCTGGACATCTGCTGAAAAATGGGCTACAGGGCTCAGTTGCTACTGCTGGAGAACCAGGTTGTGCAACTGTAAAGTGACTGGGACAAAAGCACAAAACTTGGACAACTGAAGAAAATTGAGATGCAACAGTGATATCGATTGTCATCGGGGCACTTGGGACCATGTCCAAGAATTTTACAAAACACATCAAGAAATTGCAGCTTCCTGCAATAACACCAGTGCAAAAAAATGCGCTACTTGGAACATCTTATATTTTAAGAAAATACTTGGTTGATACCTAGGATGCTGGCAGAAGCCCATATCAACCATTAGCAGCAGTCAATCGTATTTGTGATACATTTTTAAATGTTCAGTTGACTGAATTTCATGTTTAATGAATAAAAGAGATAATAATTTCTATTGAACATTTTTACATTGTGCAACAATACCTTTAACACCATCAAACAACATCTGCCTATCCAGGGTCCTGGGGAACAATTCAGTAGATGTATAAAAATAGCAAAACCAGTTTAAGCATCTGGCTGACTGTGTGACCAACCATAGTAATAATACCATATTTCTCTGAAAATAAGACCCTGTCTTATATTTTTTTTGAACCCTGAAATAAGCGCTTGGCCTTATTGCCATGCGCTCAAAAGCCCGATTGGGCTTATTATTAGGGGATTTCTTATTTTGGGGAAAACAGGGTAATAATAATAATAATAATAATAATAATAATAATAATAATAATAATAATAATAATAATAATAATAATAATAAAAAAGTTAACATGCTGGCTGAGAATGACAGACAGTATTTAATACATTTTAGGTTATAAGGTTGGGGAAGGATGCTAAAATTATTCTGTAATAATAAATTATTCTAATGATTAAGTTTAATGTTAATTAAATTTGATAGAAGGTGAAGTTATTCCTGTTGTATTAGTGTTACTGAGTTGAGATCCCCCTGCATAGCTTTAAAAAAAGCCTTTGCTTCATTGAACTCTCTGATATCTTCAATTTTCCCGTGCAGACAGCCTAAAAACCCCTACATTTAATCCTTCTTGTTTTCTCAATGCCATGTGGCTAGTTTGGTTTTAGTACATATTTTAAATGTAACTCTAGCCCTAGCTGGTTTTTATGTATTCCATGCAGTATCAGACCTTCAGATTTCAGAAATGAGTTGCTTAGTTTCTGTGAACCGAACGCCCTTTGCTCAGCACCAGTATTATATCCTTCCAAGTTTGCAAAGAGGTGGTTGTTTAAAAATGTACATTTTAAAACACATACATTATAAATTGCCCATTTACGTAATCTACCTAATAGTAAGGGGGCCAAAATTGGCTGTGCTCTGTCTATCAGGGAGCTGGCATGCATTTCAGGAAACTATAGAATATTGGCTCAATAGCTGCTTCAGTCTGGTAGGTAGAGCATAAAACTCCCAGTGATATGATGTTTTAGTCTCCCTTTGCTGTCTTTCTCACCACAATAGAATTGGTAAAGCCTGAATTGCCTGTTTCGGTTGTGTGTTTCCATGCATTTGTCCATTTGTGTCAAATTCCAAACAGTTTAAAAAAACACAACACAGAGTACTTTGTATTTATGAGCTTAAATATTCTAGTTCTTTCTCTTTTTCATCATTCTTAGAAACTGCTGGAAAGGGAGAAGAGAACAACCACACAACACACACTGTATATCACATCTCATTGAGATGCAGCAAGTGTTTTCTGCATCTTAATTCTATTAGAGCCTGGACAATGAATGTATTTGTGTTAGTAACTTTCCCACTTTGAGCTTAAACAAACTGCTGAATGGAAGTCTGGGTGGTAGAGGAATGACATATTGCAGATAGCAATACAAATCAGTAAGATGGTAAATGAAGAGTTTCTCACCAAAATACCAAATTTACTTTCTCCCTTGATTCTACAGCTTTTCATTCATATGGAATCAACAGATGTATGTGAAATGTTATCCACTGCCTGATTTGGCCTTTAATTTTGCTAGTTACTACTTTTACTTTTGGAAAGAAAGAAAGAAAGAAAGAAAGAAAGAAAGAAAGAAAGAAAGAAAGAAAGAAAGAAAGGTAGAAAGAAATGCCCCCTATGACTACATGAATTAACTGCTGAACATTTGTTCTGCCTCTCCTTGAATAATTAATATGCCTTATTGGCTGACTGAAGTTACAGTGTATAATGGCTGCTAGATTGAATGAGACATCGTAATTCTTCCACCCATCCCACCACTGGCTTTCCCCCATGGATTTGATTAGTTTATCACAGGGCTCTTATATTAAAACAAAAAGGGGCCTTCCCCTTTCTGATTATAAAGCTGCTCCAGTTATGGGTCTTCCTTGATTGTACCACCCATCTGTTGTTTGTGAGATTTGTTTTCCCTGAAGAGAGATGGTTATGTACAGGCAGAATGTACCACCTGTCAATTTGCTCCCCAAATTTTTTCTTCTTAAGCAATTAATCAGTGCTATTGGGACGCAAATGGTTTCTAGATAAAAACCTGAGGATTACGTGATTAATTTACTTGTCTTCCTGAAAACTGATCTTCATAGATAAGAGTAGCTTGTTTTCAGAATTCACAGAATTAATTGAGAGACATCTTTTTCTGATTCAGATGCTCTGTATTTTAAGAATTTTGAAATGTATATGTGTGTTTCTCCTGTTATCTATCTGTCTGTCTGTCTGTCTGTCTGTCTGTCTGTCTGTCTGTCTGTCTGTCTGTCTGTCTATCTATCTATCTATCTATCTATCTATCTATCTATCTATCTATCTATCTATCTATCTATCTATCTATCTATCTACCTATCTATCTATCTATTATCCATCCATTCATCCATCCATCCCTTTTGTTGCAATGGATATATTCCCAAGCAATTGAAATTAAGCAATGAGACATGTAAACAGTTTCTTGTAAAAAAAGAAATTAAAATGTAAAATATGGTAGGAAATAGGACACTATTAAAGGACACCTTTCACATTTATATGTAAAAAAAAACCCATGAAGACTTTTATCCATGTTACAATCAGGATTAAAGGAAATTCAGACATTAAAGTTGCCTTTGATTCTAATATTCTAACTTTATTGTCACAGGCCTTCTGGTTACCATAATAGCATGAGGTGGCAAAAGAATTATGATAAACAGAGCTAATGGAATAGCCAATAAGACACATTGGACTCATGGTCTACCTGTTTCCATTTCACTATATTATTACTGGTTATTTAAAAGTTGTCTGCTGCTTGCTATCTTTTCCCTTCCATGTCCAAAGCCTGTTCTGGAGAGTTCATCCAAATTTTTGAGAGATATTTGAGAGATATGAAACCCTTAAATATGTGGTTTCTCTTCTACTGACAGATTACTAGATTGGGTATTGCATACATTCTACAAAAAATAAATCTATAACTACTGAATAACTTAATGAATGTGGTTTGTTTGCTTGCTTCTTTCTTTCTACCTCATGCTTTTTTCTGTTTATTTAAAATCTCAATTCAGATTATTTCTTTGTACTGACTATCAAACAAATCAATTCAAAAGTCACATCATATTAAGATCAGAAGAAAAAAACTGTGGCTGCTAGGAATTCAGTCTGATGGAATGCTATATTCAACAGTTATGAAAATCCCCTCATATGCTTTAAGGGAGTTTTGATTTATAGTACTTTGATACATATTTTATCTAGTCGTGCCCACCCCTTTTTTTGGCCCTGGTGAATGCTGTTGGGAAATGATGCAAGATTGTCCGTCACAGTTAGAGGGTGTGATTGAGTGATTTTATGGGTTAAGCTCTACAGGTAGTCCTTAACTTATGACCTCAGGGAATCAGAATTTTGGTTGTTAAGTGATGTGGAAATTAAGTCAGTTATCAAACAATTGGACCCAATTTTAGGACAATTTTTCTATGGTCATTAAGCGAATCAAGCAATCATTAAGCGAACCACACAGAAATCTGCTGTGCATATAAAAACATTAACATAC
The DNA here is from genome assembly GCF_028640845.1 of Ahaetulla prasina. Taxonomy (NCBI): domain Eukaryota; kingdom Metazoa; phylum Chordata; class Lepidosauria; order Squamata; family Colubridae; genus Ahaetulla; species Ahaetulla prasina. The sequence goes on from NC_080540.1 coordinate 264,101,781, forward strand.
AGGCAAACACAAAATAGTTGGAGGCAGGTAAACCTAGTGTGAAATCCTTATATCAAGGGTCCACAACTGCTGGCCCACATACTGGTACTGGTCCATGGCCTGTTAGGAACTGGGCCACACAGCTTCCTGGGATACTAATTTATTTGTTTTCATTCTGATTTTTACACACAGACACACAGACACATACACATACACACATTTTAGTGTAACTTATTTGAAAATTTGCTTAAAAAGCAACAAAAATCTAGTGAAAATAAAGTTATGGGGATATCTTAAGCTAAAATTCACATTTATTCCCAGCTCTGGGTGAAAAGGCTTCATGTCCAAAGGCTATATCCACCATGGTACAATAACTTGTGCCTTCTATTTTTTAGATCAATGTTTATATCACTGGACCGCTGGCTTAATATTGCCTAAAACCATTGTTGTATAGTTTAAATATTAACAAATCTTGTCTGTGGATAATCTGCTTGCCTATTTTGCTGTAAATTTGGTTGTAAATTTCATTTCTATCTCCTACCCTACAATTTTTTTTTGGCAGCCTTTTGAAACTTGAAACAAAATCGGATTAGTGCATTTCTAGTCTTTTATGTGGAGCCTGAGGAGAAAAAGTATTGGCTGCATGTGGTGCTTGATGGCAATTTTAGAGAAACAGCCTCATTTGCAATTTTACACACATGCTATTACCACTAAATCAAATCCCCATTGCAAGTATCATAACCAACTTCTTAAGTAACCCTAGATATGTAATTAAAACACATTTTGTTTTATTCTGGATTAGAATGAAAAAGCAATAGCCATGAAACCACATTTTATATTCTTTTGCATTCATTTTAACATATATGAGATTTTATGTTAGGACTAAACATGCGATAAAATGTCAGTAGCTGTAGTTTTCCAAACATTCAGATTAATAATAAAATAATCTCATAGCAAAAATGTGTGTGATATGACTAATGGGTCTGCCTAGGAATCTGCCTTATATGCATGCTATGTTTGCAGATTGTATATGCTTTAATATATACCTAAAACAATTACTTTAAAATGATTTAGAATGAACACAGTGAGTCATTTGCTTGGGGGAATAGCTTGATATACAGCCCAGTCTTTTTACATAAAACCTGCTCATTCCAACTACACTAAGCCAGGACTATCCACACAGCATGTGGCCTATGGAAAAAATTCACAGTTCAACAGTGGTTGGCAGGCATATGCCAAATCTTGAGAGTTCCACAATCTTTTTGTAGTTTGTGACAAGTAAGAAAAAAACAAAAAAAAATTGATTGTATTCAGTGAAGACCTGCAATTCTACAGCACACGGATTGGAAATCTGATTTAGAATAAAACTACTTCCTAAATCCTTCCTAATGGGTTTCTACTGGTTCGCCCCAGTTTGGGTGAGCCGGATAACAATGATGGTGAGCTGAGACTGAACTGGTTCACTCTGACTATCAACTGGACCTCCTGCCCGCCCCTGCGCTATACGTACCTATATCCGTGTGTTTTTAGCCCAACTGATAGGTGCTGCAGAGCAGATTGCTGTGCCTCAGCTGTTCTCAAATAAAATCCGCTTGTGCAGAGTGCAAGTTTGGTGTGTGCGTGAGTGAAGTGAGCACGCGCGTGCGGGCAGCAAACTGGTTATAACACCAGTTGAAACCCACCACTGTCCGAAATGTCTTGGCATAAAACAGTTTCTTATTCTTTGAGCCACTGTGGGGTACATATTGCTAGTATTAACATGATCTCAATCTCTGAAGTTCTTGCTTACCCTTAGATTAGCTGACTTTGTATTTTTACAGTATAATTGCAGAAGCTTAAGAAATGAGACTGGCAGGTTTCCATATGATGCAACAGAGCAATGATTGATACTTGAATTAAATTGTAATTTCCAAACCTTAATTGAAATAATAATCTTGCAGTAATCTGAATTTTGACATGGAGTTAGGTTCAGATCAATCTAAAAAAACAAAAAATAACGATAGTTTTGAATGTTATCCAGAGTCACTTTTGTACTTATATTTTTGTTAACTAATATGATTGAACTGGGATAAAGAAGGAGGGTTAAATTCTGTTGAAGAAAGCTGTGGACTCAATAAAAAACACTGAAGAACTTACATATGCTTGATTCTTAAGCTGGATATTCTGGTAAAAGACAACTAAGTCTTGTTTCCATGCAGGCTGTCAAGTACACAAAGAGCAAAGTTTAGTCAAAGTTCATTTTAAGGGCATCTACCAAGTGAAACCATCAATCTGGAAAACCTCTGAGTAACCTCCACATATTTCCAGACAGATCTGGCTTCCTTTTTGTGCTTATTAGAGCATGCAACAGTTAATTTGTTCTAAATAGAAAATTAAACAGTCATGTAAAGAATTATATGCAGGGCCATAAAATAGAGCTTCATGGGCATTTATGAGGTCAACTTGGAATTCCTTGGGATTTGAATTTATTTTGGGAATAAAAAAGGAAATATGTTTGGGCATCTAAAGTTCTCTCTTGCAATACACATCATTATCAGCAGTAAGATTCTTATAATTATTATACATAAGGAAAAAAACCTCCTAAGTAATTTAATTAATCTCCTCCTTAGAGATGGCTGCTAAATGAAACAGAATAAACTGGAAAGGAAATGATTCCAGGGTGTCATTTTGATGAGTATCCAAATAGGATACTCAGAATATTGTACTAGATAGGAAATGTTCCAGATTAGGTCTTTTGTTTTCTATACGTTTAAAAGACTTTTAAAATAGTGATAACATTAAAATATGGTTCCTATTTGAAGTCTGAACTAGTGCTGGTCCTTTTGATTCATTAATAAACACTATGGTGATCAATATGGCCTTGCCTTCCCTCTCTCCCTCATTGACTAGTTGGTCAACAGCAACATCTATACCAGTGGTGGGTTTCAAAATTTTTTACTACTGGTTCTGTGGGTGTGGCTTGGTGAGTGAGGCATGGCTTGGTGGGTGTGGCTTGGTGGGCGTGGCTGGGGAAGGATACTATAAAATCTCCATTCCCATCCCATTCCAGGGGAAAGTTACTGCAAAAATCCCCATTTCCTCCTGATCAGCTGGGACTTGGGAGGCAGAGAATAGATGGGAGTGGGGCCAGTCAGAATTTTTACTACCGGTTCTCCGGATTACTCAAAATTTCTGCTACCGGTTCTCCAGAACTGCTCAGAACTTGCTGAAACCCACCTCTGATCTATACTCCTGCTCACTATTATCAGAATATTTGACTTGGCCAATCATAAATAACAAAGCATGGTGGGTTTGGATCCTAAGTAGTCCATAGGGAAAAAAGATCTGAAGGATGACCTCAATGTGCAACACCACAACTTATCTGAGCTTGGAAGCGAAGCAGGTCAGGGCCAGTTAGTATTCGTACTGGAGACAACTAGCAAATATCAGGCATATAGATTAGATTACAAAATCTATCTCTGTATCTGCCTCTGTCCTCTCCATTCCTGTCTGTCTGTCTGTCTGTACACACATACACAGACAGACAGACAATTAGAACTGCAGAAAAAATAAATGCTACCAACCTGCCTTCCATTGAGGACCTGTATACTGCACGAATCAAGAAGAGGGCTGTGAAAATATTTAAAGATCCCTCAGATCCTGGACATAAACTGTTTCAACTCCTACCTTCAAAACGACGCTATAGAGCACTGCACACCAGAACAACTAGACACAAGAACAGTTTTTCCCCAAAGGCCATCACTCTACTAAACAAATAATTCCCTCAACACTGTCAAACTATTTACTAAATCTGCACTAGTATTAATCTTCTCATCATTCCCATCACCCATCTCCTTCCACTTATGACTGTATGACTGAAACTTTGTTGGTTGTAATCCTTATGATTTATACTGATATATGGACCATCATTTGTGTTGTAAATGTTGTACCTTGATGAAAATATCTTCATCATAAAAGAACACTGAGGGCTTATGCACCAAGACAAATTCCTTGTGTGTCTAATCACACTTGGCCAATAAAAAATTCTATTCTATTCTATTCTATTCTATTCTATTCTATTCTATTCTATTCTATTCTATTCTATTCTATATCTATCATCTGTCTATTATTTATCTATCATCTATCAATCATCTATCCTTATCTATCTATCATGAAAGAAGGCAAATCACAAACTATTGTTGCCAAGAAAATGGCTTGGATGCAGCCAAGAGTGCTGTCTGTCTGGAAGAAAGCTTTACTTATAATTTGGGAGCATCACCTTGACTTGCATAGTTTCTATTTCATCTGTGTGCAGAGAATTTATGGGAAGGGATTCATCATTTGGCATGGCAATAATAAAGGTTATTTTTCTAGTTTCTCCCAAGATACTGACAGTATGCACATCAGAGACTGTTCTAAAAAATTTAAGCTCAAGCCTAGAATTCAGCAGTAAAAAAGAAAGACCAAAAAGTGAGAACATGGATAGATCCTTCTTTCTTCTTCTTGCTTGTTATCATCAAAGGGGAAAGGAGGAAGTTAAGCATTCTGTACAATACATTGATGGCTATGTGTCCTTCTTTGTTGACAATAGTCCAAGGACAGATCTCTATTGGAGGGATTCTAAGAAAACAACATGACATTTTCTGAATTGGTGTCCGCTCAAATCCAGTTTCAAAGGCAAAGAACCCCAAAGGGTAAGGTTTATGAAATTGTCTGTCAATTGTTAACACCTAGATTGTCTCCGCTAACCACAGCTATAGCTTAATGCAAAATACTTTCTTTTTCATCCATTTAAACAGGGTAACCCTATTTCTCCATTTGGTCTATGAATGTATATTTCAGTACTGTGTTATTTCATGTTTTTGTATTCCTAGTCCTTTCTATGCATTCAAATGACAAATAATTCCAACATGCAATGAACGAAAAAAAGATTTGCCCCCACAACTTAGAAACTCAGAGTAGAGCTCTTGACCCTTTCCCTTCCCTTTTCAGCTTCAAATGGCTAAAGAAAGCTTCAAGGTATAGGAAACCGCTGAACATCTAAAGACAAGGATTCAAGCTCTTCCATGCTATAGTAGCCTGTTAATGAAAGAAAAGATGATTAATTCTTGCTTTTCAAGGTTTTATTCTTCTCTTATGTCTCAGAGGTGTTGATGTGTCTTTAAGGAATCATAAACCATGCCATGCTAATCATGAAGAAATATTCATTTTCCTGTGAGATAAATGGAACCAGTGAATGTACATACATAGCAGAAGCAGGAATGAAAAGGACACACACTGAATGTTTATTTGTACCCTATTTGTACCCTATGACTATCATTAAGTGTTGTACCTTATGATTCTTGATGAATGTATCTTTTCCTTTATGTACACTGAGAGCATATGCACCAAAGACAAATTTCTTGTGTGTCCAATCACACTTGGCCAATAAAGAATTCTATCTATTTGTCATTTCTACCAGATGAGCGGGGGATGCAGTGGCTCAAGGGGCTAGGATGCTGAGCTTGTCGATCGAAAGGTCGGCAGTTCAGCAGTTTGAATCCCTGGTGCTGCTGTGTAACAGGGTGAGCTCCTGTTACTTGTCCCAGCTTCTGCCAACCTAGCAGTTCAAAAGCACGTAAAAAAATGCAAGTAGAAAAAATACGGACCACCTTTGGTGGGAAGGTAACAATGTTCTGTGCGCCTTTGGCGTTGAGTCATGCTGGCCACATGACCATGGAGACCTCTTCAGACAGAGCTGACTCTTCAGCTTTGAAACAGACATGAGCACCGCCCCTTAGAGTCGGGAATGACTAGTACGTATGTGCGAGGGGAACCTTTACCTTTACCAGATGAGCCTCACCGAACCAAACGTAAGTAAACTGGAAGGAAGAATAAAAATCAGACCAAATTCTCAAGTACAGTGTACTTGTTAGGATACTAATAAGATTTTTTTTGCTGCCAGTTCAGAAATTTCTGCTAATACACAGTTTTGCAGAGAAATTACTGATTTTAGTGAAATTACTGGGTAAATTGTGACTGGCAACTGGGTCATATGACCACAGCAAGCCATGCTTCATTATTTGCATGGCCTCCAAGATTGTTTCTGGTATCAATTCAATAAGTTAGGATTAACCTATAAAGCCTTCACTGTTTAGGTTCATAATAATATGAAGGAATGCCTCTTCCTTTATATTCCTCACTTTATATTAAGATAATCCTACTAGTCCTTACTTTGGGTGTTCTCTGATACTAAAGAGTGGCCTTTATAGTAATGTTCCCCCAACTTCAGAATGCCCACCTTCATTTAGGTGCACCTTATCTTTTCAGTGCCAGGCAAAACATTTTTATTCCTCAGTCCTTTTAATAAATGTGTTAATGCTGTTGCAATATTTTTATTTTTTGTATTCCTTCTTTTATTCTCTACTTATTGTTTATGCAACAGCTTATTTTATTTTGCATGTTTTTACATATGCTTTTACATATCACCTTAGATTAAGTTTTAATTGTTTGAATTTCATTTGGAACTACTTCAAGAGTTTTTAATGGTAAGCAAACAGATAGCTATCTAAGTGCTACATAAGCATTCTTCCAAATGATTATAAAATGCCTTTAAAAATTAAGTGATAGTGAAAACCTCTATGACTTGAATATGTATACATAGAGAGAGAGAAAGAGAGAAAGAACAGAAAGAAAAAAGTCCTTTCCTGAAGCTGAAATATCTTTTAATTTAAAACAAAAGTCAAAACATTTGAATATGTAATTATATATCTAATTATTCAGGTGTTGTACCTATCCAGCTAATAGCAGCATGAATAATCCACAGTAATGTGCACTGATTATCATACCTTCATATTTGCTGGCTCAGCTTATATTATCTTGCTTTTACAAGTTGTAAAATAATTGTGCATAGAAAATCTAGCTCTTAGAATATTGGCCATTTATAATGCCAGCTGTGGGAAACAGAAGCTGGGTAGCAGAGCTATCTACAATTGATGTAGCTAGATTTAAAGAGAGTGAGAGACAATTGCATACTACTGATAACAGAATGTAGCAATGAGGCTGGGATGATGCTTGATTGAGACTACATCACTTCAAGGCCAGACTGGTCATTTCTCCTCTTGGCCTTGCATTCCCTTCCTTGCAAGAATGCAAGGGCAAGAAGCAGGGGAATGACCAATCCAGCCTTACAGTGGTTGTTGTCTAGATTGAGCATCATCCAAGCCCTGGCTGGCTCCTATCTGGGCCACTTCAGTCCATCAACACCTGCCTTTCTTTCACAGGTTGTGAAAACTATCCTCCATATCTTTCCATTGCTTTCCAAATGATCTCCTTGGATACTATGTCAGACTTTTAGACACTAATGCTGATTTTTTCTTCTCCCTTTTTCCCCTGTAGCTCTGCTGCTACAATAATCAAAGCTGTTATCCTGTAAGTCCATAGAAACATTTTTAGCATGGGAGAGCTGATTATTCAGCTTCACAGAAACAGATCTCAACTTTCTCCTTAAATGCAGGAAGTCCTCAGCTAGCTTGTTCAGAACTATTTGAAGATATAATGGCACTGAACAGGTTGGGCTAATGACCAGCCCTAAAAAATGCTTTTAAAAGAAAAAAAAAAGGCTCTGATATCAGGCAGCTCAGCTGTGATCATCAGAGCCTTTTTTTTCTTTTAAATGCATTTTTTTACAACCTATTCAGCTGAATAGGTTGTAAAATAATGCTTTTAAAAGGTAAAAACAAGGCTCTGATGATCGCGTGGGACAGCTGTGATCGTCGGAGCCTTTTTTAAAAAAACTTTTTTAAAGCATTTTTGCTACCAGTTCTGGAGAACTGGTAATAAAAAAATGCCTAAAAAGTTAAAAAAAAAAAAGTTCCGACGGTCGGGTGTTGCTCACCTGATTGTCGGAACTTTTTTTTTTCATTTTTTACTACCAGTTTGGGTGAACTGGACTGAACCAAGAGCGTTTCATCCCTGCTTATGATAGTTGCAGCATTCTGGGATCATATGATCATGATTTACTGGCAAGGAAGTCACAAATTGATCAGGTGAGTTTTCCTCTTAATGATGGAAATTGCTGTTGTAAATTGAGGCCTATCAATATGTTGAAATACTTTGGCCACCTAACGAGAAGGAAAGACTCACTGGACAAGAGCCTAATGCTAGGAAAGATTGAGGGCAAAAGAAGAAGGGGACGACAGAGAACGAGGTGGCTGGATGGAGTCACTGAAGCAGTAGGCATGAGTTTAAATGGACTCCAGAGGATGGTAGAGGACAGGAAGGCCTGGAGGAACATTGTCCATGGGGTTGCGATGGGTCGGACACGACTTCGCAACTAACAACAACAACAACAAAATATGTTGAAAAGACAAAAGGTCTGAAAGATTGCCCAGTGGGAGATGTCAGGGGCAAACGGAGTGTGTGTTTATAGCATTGGAAATAGCGCAATGGCTTAACAGATCATTGTTGAAACAATTGCAAGACTGTTTAAAAAAGAAAACAGAGAAGCTAGTGTCCTGGCTGCCCACAATGAACAGTTATCAGCTTCTGGAGGGAGGGGTCATTCCAGGCACTGTTTCTAGAGTGCAATGAAGGCTTAAGACAGCTTTGGTTAGGTTGAAGCTAGAAACCCAGGGCACTGGATGCATTTGCAATGGGCTGGGAGTGGGAGAACCAAAACATCATTCATTCTTGCCCTCAAGAAGCAGTGAGTAACAAGCACAAAATGTAGATATTTAGAGTCTTAGAACAGTAATTTAGAGTTCTCTTTTGAAACAAAGAAATTTGTGCTCAGTGCAAACCGTAGTTTAGGCCTAATTGTGGGAAAACAGGTAAAACCTACCCTCTGGAATGAGCTTCCCCCAGGACTTCGACAACTTCCTGACCTCCGGACCTTTCGCTGCGAGCTTAAGACGTATCTATTCTTCCGAGCAGGACTGGCTTAAAATAGGGTTTTTAAATATGGATTTTATTGGGGTGTATTTTATATTTTGTATTGTATTTTAAATTTTAGGCCATATTGAATAAGTTTTTTAGATTGTTTTTATTGTAATATATTGTATTATTTTATCTGCCTGCTCACCGCCCTGAGTCCTTCGGGAGAAGGGCGGTATAAAAATTAAATAATAATAATAATAATAATAATAATAATAATAATAATAATAATAATAATAATAATTATTATTATTATTATTATTATTATTATTATTATTATTATTATTATTATTATTAAAACAGGGAGGAGGGATATGCAGGTGGTTCAATATCCAAAGGAGCTCCAGAAGCCAGTGTGCCTTTCTCCTCAGTAACATCATTCCCTTCAAGGTGAGGTTAGCCCCGTCTCTGTTGGCCTTCTGGAAGGCACGTAAATCATGTTTTTTTCACCAACTTTGGGGAGTCACAGGAACCCTACAAATGGCTATATAAATTAAGTGATGTTTGTTTTCCTTTATTGGTTTTATCTATTTATTCTATGTGGTTTTTTTTATTTTTTATTTCCAAGTTGCTGGAATTTTTTTTAGCTGTTATGTTGTACAGCTTTGGTTATGTCACAAGGACTTAGGACAATCTGGTTATTTCTTCTATAGCTTGTTATTTCTTTAATTATGTTACCACCCAGATATCTGGATGATTGTGGCTTAACTTTTCTTAAAAACCTGTATTTTGTATTTTCTTTTCTTCTGTTCTGTAAACTTTTTCTCTTTTCAAGTTACACTAAAATATTCTGGTGTTAAGAACTATTCTGTAAACTGAGATAATGGCTAAATATGTAGATTGCAGTATTCTGATTTAATTAATCAATTATATCAGAATAGTGCAATCTATCAAAATGGCAGATACATCAATTGTGATATATGCACAAAATTCACAGCTGTCTATCAGGATTTAATTTGCGAATAAAAAAAAAGCAAATGAGAAGAAATAAATACAGAGCTACTCTGTTGGCATTCTGGAGATCCATAAAGAAGGAGAGGGCTATTGGCTATTTACCATCTTGGGTTAGATGTTGGTGGGATATTTTGGAGTACCTTATTATTTTTTTCTTGAACTTTTCTAATTTGCTTTTATTGTTTGTTGTTTCTTATTCTTATAAATTTATAATTTCTTCTAAATTGCTAGTTGCATTTTAAACTGCCCAGAGTAATTTGGAGTTGGGCAGCATCAAATTAAATAAAACGAGTGAATAAATAATTTCTAATAATTGTTCAGACTTTGGCAAAAATGTACATAATAAATTGTAATGGTGAGAAAGAGTTTGGGGGACTAGGCAAAAAGGCATGGCCAAGGGAAAGGTCACATAAGAGACAGAGTATGCCTGCAACTGGATAGTGGGTGGGCAATATTCTGTCAATGTAGTTTTACAATAAAGTAGAATTAACTCCTCTGCATGGGATCGAAATCAATCTAGCAATTCTGAAAGTACATTTTTCTCACCATTCCCCCATTTCCTTTATAGTCCGGAAACTAGGAAGGATCCCTTCTGAACCACTTGCCTCTCACTATCTGGTTGCAAACTATGCTGTCACTTATCTAACTATTCCCTTAGCAGCATCTCTTTACCCACACTCCCAAGGTCTTTCCCGCATTCCATAACATAAATAAGCCACTCTGTAAAACCATTCAAATCTGTTTTATACAGAATCATATTACTAATCCCTCTACCTTGTCCTCTGTACTCTGACTGGTAGTGGCTCTCTATTTTTCTTAGCAGAGTTCTATCCTGCTGTCAGCTCAACAATAAAGGCTAAAAAATTAGTGCCATAGAGATCACGACTAATTTATTATAACAATTTTAGTATAACAAAATCTTGCAAGTCTAAACATACTTTACCCTTCCCTCACTTTATCTTTGTGTGAACTAGAGAGGAGCATCTTTGAGATGTTTTCTTAAGCCATTTTCTTTGTGTAGGCTGAAACTCAGCTTATCTGACCGTTGCCAGGATAGTTGTTCTTCCTCCCATTGGGTCTATGCCCTCCCCTCTACCATCTCTTAACAGGAGATGTTTGATATTAAACCATCCTTTGAACTACTAGCTTTTCTGACCTAGGCTTCCTTAGAAAGTATAAAGCACAATCTTAGTCCCGCAAAACCTCTTTTATTTATATGGCTATAAATTACTTCCATTTACAGTCCACAAGGCTTGATAAACAGTCTTTCAGAGGAAAGTTATCAACACCATCTATCTCACGTGGAAGATAGAGCTGCCAGAGGGCTAATTTCCAGATGCAGTGCAAGGCCAAACTTGGCACAGAGTTACAAACATTTTTTTTCAAATCTTAAATTGGCCAGATGAACTAACTGATTCCTGCAAAAGCTCATGTCCTGTTTGATTCTCTTTTATGTCCTATGGGAGGGACCAATCATCTCCAAGCCTTATTCCCAAGTTGACCCTGTTTTCTTAATTGTCCCTGTCTTCTGGCAGCTCTGCGCATGTGGACACTGGGAACAGGTTCCCACTGTTCCTCTGCCTTGCTGCTGTTAGACTCTGGAGGCTGCACATAACTATCGATGGCCTTGGCCCCCTCTCTACTTCTGATGCAGAGCCCTCATCCTAGCTTTCCCCAACCCCTAAGTTGGGAAGGAACTTGGACTGACCCAAGTTTATTTCCAATCTCCTCACTGCCCAACTCTGCTGCCAGCCCTGCTGCCAGCCAGTGGGCCACAACACCAGTCACCTAGATTACCTCTCTGTCCAACCTCTTGCTCTTCCAGAAGGGTTATATCTGAAAAGACAAAGCAAACAAATTCTAGAGTACAATCTGCCAAAGTATTTTTCCCATCTATTTCAGTAAGGTTTAGGTAGTGCTTAGGGGCAAGCTGTACCAGTAATTGGCAACCTGCTACTGTCTTCATATTGCTCTAACGCAGGATACAGTTTTTAAAAAAAATATAATCAGCCTGCAACTAGTTCCTGGGTCAATGTATTCTAAAGCTTTTTAAATGTGCAATATAGGACATAATGAATGCTACTCCAAGGCAAAAACTGAACCAGCTGTGCACACAAAACAAAAACCTGCAGGATTGTTCCTTTAAAAACTCTAGTTTCAAGATTGCCTTTAATTTTATATCTTTGCACATTAAATAAACATTAGAGTATTTTTACTGCTTACTGTTAACTTCCTCTTTTGTGATACGTGAGTTGTCCAAAAAATTTGAGATGAAATAAGAGCAACCACAGGATATTCCCAAGGCTATAATTTCACTGAGGATTTCTCTGATGTCAGAAACCAAAGAGCTAAGTTGAGCTGTTTAGTGAGAGGAACCCCAAGATGAAAATTACATCCTTCTAAAACACAGTGTGGGATTTTTATACATTAACAGCCTTAAGGGAGCCATCTCTGATGATTACACCTTCTCTAAAGACACAGGGTTCCAGCAAAAAATGGTTTTCATATCTATAAAATAAGTATTTATTTCATCTATTTCTACCATTCTGTAGAAATGGTACACTTGAATGAAGATATGTCACTTCTTCCTTCTGCTGTCTCTCTCATGACTATTTGATCATAAATGCTATTCAGCTTAAGATGGGACAAGATGAAAAAAAAGGCAGAATTCTAGAGCTTTTTAAAAATCTGGATTAGATAAATTTTTAAAGTCCAATCTCCCTAGTCACATTATACTTGTGAAAATATTTGCAGATCCCTCGCATCCTGGACATAAACTGTTTCAACTCCTACCCTCAAAACGACGCTATAGAGCACTGCACACCAGAACAACTAGACACAAGAACAGTTTTTTCCCGAAGGCCATCACTCTGCTAAACAAATAATTCCCTCAACACTGTCAGACTATTTACTGAATCTGCACTACTATTAATCGTTTCATAGTTCCCATCGCCAATCTCTTTCCACTTATGACTGTATGACTATAACTTGTTGCTGGCAATCCTTATGATTTATATTGATATATTGATCATCAATTGTGTTGTAAATGTTGTACCTTGATGAACGTATCTTTTCTTTTATGTACACTGAGAGCATATGCACCAAGACAAATTCCTTGTGTGTCCAATCACACTTGGCCAATAAAATTCTATTCTATTCTATTCTATTCTACTTGGCTGCCATCAGTATTGTCAAAATAATTTAAAAATTCTAACAAAAATATCCACCCTATAATTTATGATTTAGATCAGTGTTTCTCAACTTTGGCAGCTTTAAAATGTGTAAACTTCAGCTCCTGGAATTCCCCAGCTGCTAGGGAATTTGGGGAACTGAAGTCCACACATCTTAAAGCGTCCAAGGTTGAGAAACGCTGATCTAAATAGAGAAACTGACAAGCTGTCACTTAATCATCATATTTTTATGTGTACTATCTTCAGCTAAGCTGTCAAATACCTTTAGTGCTCAGAATTATCTTGACCCTACTTCGATTTTTCCCATAATTTTTATCTATATCTATATCTATTTCTATATCTATATCTATCTATATCTATATCTATACCTATATACCTATATATATATCTATACCTATACCTATATATCTCTATCTATCTATCTATCTATCTATCTATCTATCTATCTATCTATCTATCTATCTATCTATCTATCTATCTATCTATCTATCTATCTATCTCTCCTTGTAGATTCAAATATATAATTTCTAATTAGACATTAAAACACTGTTAAGTATATTAGTCTTTAAAACACTGTTAAGTATGTTGTTTAAAAATGTTAAATATTCTACTTATCAGCTTTCTAATTTTTCTTTCATCTATGAAATACTGTAATATGATTCTGACCATCAGCTGTATTTTCTCCCAGAAATAGTAGGAATAATAGATCTAGCATAACTGGGATGTATGATGATGTGGAAAGCTGTTATCTACTCTCATCATTTTGCAAATGTTGTAAAATAAGAATTTCCAGCTTATCCATCAAGACAAGTGATACTTATAATTATAATTCTGCAATATCTAAAGCAAAGAACATGAAATTGTGATTGTGTTTTAATCTGACAGAAGAAATAATTGTTTAAATATTTATTTATTTATTTTTATTTTGTCACAACAGTATATGTAAGTATCATACAAAAATATACGTATATATGGGATATATATATGTAAAATATACATATAAAAATATATGTATATATGGGGAAATAGCATATATGGGGAATGGTCATATGAAACCTTAATATTAATTTTAGTCAAAAATCAAATGGAGCTATCAGCTGAAAAATATTGTGTCCCAATATATGCTAAACAATGTGGTTTCTCTCTTTCTCCCCCTCCCCCCAAATATTGGTAAATCTGGTATCAATGTGTACTCAAACTGAAACTCTTCATAGCACAATATTTGATGAGCATATAGTCTAGACAGCTTTAAAGAATTTGGAAGAAAAAACAAGGTTCTTGAAGTTTCCTATTCAGAGTTAATATATGAAGACTAAAACTGAAAAGGGAGGCATACAAATTATCTGCTCATACTCTTTTCATTTAGATGAAGTTATACTGTATTTGTTTTAAAATGCTATATAGTAATGATATGGGTACATATAAATTATTGCAAACATTTTGTTGATGTCATTCTTTTCTAACTAGGTCTGGGCCATTAGAAAAAGTGGAGCATTAACTTATTAAATTTTTGTTCTTACTTCTTGCCCAGGGTTGCGGTCATTTCTTTAATTATTGTGAGTAAGCTCATGGAATCCTATTTCTGAATACAGTTACATGTTCGGTCTGTTCATTATTCATAAATTACCAGCCTTCTTGATAAATTTAATACATGAAGAGTAGATGACATGGTGTTTTGCTCATATTTTGGACCTCAACTCTCATAAGTCCTTTAGAACACAGGAAAGTAAATTTCTCATCTTTGGAATAGAGACACTTAGACTATGTGCTTTGCATGTTTAGCAGATTCTGTAAGAAGAGACTGAAACTGAGACTGAGTTGCAAGGCAAAAACATGGTATGTTCCCATCAGCCTTAGCAACTCTTATTACTATCATGCTTCCACCAAGAACCAATGCAATTATTTAACTGCTTGAAGCTTCCATATTGTATTGTTGCTTGGCTATGTTATTTGATGGTCAGGATGATTATGGGATAGAAGAGTGTGAAAGAAAATAGTTGTTTTGTTTTGTTTTGATGGGGGGGGGGATGCTGCTGTCCCATCTGTCAAATTGTATATATGACATCATCAGATATTCTACACTTGTTTGCAGCTATTCAGGCCCAACCGGTCTTGCAGTCAGAGCATTGTGTTGGAACTCTTTTTGCAGGGTCAGTGGGCTGGAAAATTACCACATGCTGTCAGGGTTAGCTCAGCCAGGTCTTGTGATCATTGTTTCCAAGGAATCTATTCATTCCTTTATTTTACATATTGGGCAGACGTCCTGAAACTGAGGCTTGGGCTGTACTAACTTGAAGGGCCAAACGTTAATGGGTCTCTATTGTTATCAGCATAGTGGGGCAAGACGTGGGAAAAAAATACCCAGACAGCCTCTGACATTGGTTTAGGACCCATAGACTATGGGGCGGGGGAGGGGAGGTGTCAGTCTGCAAAGAGCTTTTATGTAAACAAGGCTTGGGTAAACAAAAGCTGTCTTCTGTGACAATATGCATAACCTCTTAATTCCCCTCCCCTTTATTTTTAAGAACTACAGCACAAAAATATGAACATAAGATAATAAGAATTCAAAACAAGCCTCATTTTGTTTTTTTTTAAAAGGTGCACTTTTACAAAGCTTTTGCTTTCACAAACTATAAGTCTCAAAGATAAAGTTTCTAAAATGCTGACTCAAGTTCCCGCTTGGAATTTTCCTGCACTTGGTACTGCTTAAGGTTGTTTTAAGATAATATTTTTTTTCTTCCTAAACCTGAAACTTTGAAGACAACACATGCTTTTTAATGGCAAATTGCAAACACTAAGAACTTTGAGGCATTCGCTGCATATATTACATTTATTCTTCTTCTTAAATCCAGAAAGATAAAAAATGTAAATGAATATTCTAAAATTTGAGAAAATATTGCAAAAGAAGGAGATTTCTTTGTATCTTTATTTAAGCACCTCTGTGGATCAAAAAGTTATATTTTCTGGTAATCCCTAAAATATTGGTATGGGATGGTACAGTTTATTTACATCCCCCCACCTTTTAATAAAACAGCATTGTACAATCTTTATGAATATATATTAATTCTGTTAAAGTCAACAGATGATGATTTGATATTTTTTCCAATGTCTTTCCAGCAGAAAAAACTTTTAATACAACCCCACCCCCCAAACCTAGAAAGTTGCCAATTTCGATTTCAAATTATTGTTATGGGGATCAATTTTCAGTTACCAGAGAAATAAAGCTACCTTCATTGATTTTTGTAAGTACCACTATTATCCAATTGTGTTTCAAATAGAAAATGTAATCACTCATGTATCAAGCCTGCATTGCATTTCTACTCAGCTAAGTAATAATAAACTTTCTTACCTGTAAGGCTGACCCAAATATAATTTCTTTGTAATATGATAATTGCATGTACATCTGTGGAAAAGGAAAGGTGGGGACAACAATTGATAAAATATGTATTGCAACACTATGATCCAATCTCTGACATCTGCATCCATTATACACATGTGCAAGTACAAAAATATAATACATTTTCAGAATGCAAGTACAAACATATAGAGCTTATGTCATAATATAACAGCCACATTTGACATGTTGGCAACATCATGGTTAGGTACACATTTCTTATCTTCAAATGGGTCTTGGCTGGTATCACTTTCACCTTGTTCATCTGTACACACTTCTGGTTATTCCTCTCTCTATATTTCTAAAATATTTATTTATTGTATTTCTACAGCACCATTTTAGAGATGGGCTGGATCACATAAAAACTTTACCTATTTTGGGGAAAAAATAGAGGCTAGAGAGATGAAACTGATTTTTAAAAAGTTTTTGTTCATGTACGTATCTTTTACTGCACTGAAATGTGAGCTAAAGCTTTGCTCATATTTTCAGCAGCATAGTTCCCCCTGTCTCTAAGATTAATAGAGTACTAGGTAATAATTCTTATGAATAATAAATGCTGTGAATCAAAGTTTTTGAAAGAAGATACCATATAAGGAAGCACAAATCTCTCTGCCTCAGAAGTTTATCTCTACAATCATACTCTCCCTGTTCTCCCAAATGATTTAGCTCAAGTGCTGATTGTTCAGAAAGTTGATTTTTTTGCTTCAAGACTACATTGATTGGTTCTGGCAAATCTCAAGATCTGGATAATAAATGCACAGAAATAGGGAAATAGTTTTCCATAAATATCCACATGAAGAAGTAAAACTTAAAGTCATTGTTTTTGTCTCATGGTAATGGGATTCTTGACTAGAATAGCAAAATGCAAGGTAGGACTGTGAGCTTTTAATAGGCATATGAAGAAGGCAATTTTAACAGGAGGGCATTTACAGTAAGATGTATAAATATTAAATGAACAAGACCTTATCCTTTCTGCATTTGGCATTTCTACTTGCAGCGTGCCACAGTTCCCTTTAATTTCTAGACCCCAATAAGTTATATTATTGTCCTTCGGGAGAAGGGCGGTATAAAAATTAAATAATAATAATAATAATAATAATAATAATAATAATAATAATAATAATAATAATAATAATAATAATAATAATAATAATAATAATATTCTTTCATTCTGCTTTTATGCTTCCCTATGATCAGATCTTAATAAAATATCAGGGCAAACATTTCCAACAATATCTTTATTCCATAAAAACACACTAAAATATATTTAAAATATTATTGAGGTTTATTTTAAGGTAAAAGTATGTTTAGAAAAGCTTAGATTTCAATAATACTTACGAATACATAGTTTGCAACTGCTTATATGTAGAGATTAAATGCAATTGAGACAACTATGTGTAGAGTTATCCCAATCTATGTACAGAAGAAGTGGTTCATCGGGTTTCTGTACAAACAATCATACGCCTCAAAGAGGTGCATTTTCAGGATGAACCTAAAGCACAACTACATGCTGACATTACAAAGCTTTATAGATCAGTTAATATGTAGGGGGGAAAAAACCACACAGAGGAATAACTTGTCTATACTGGATATGAGGATTTAAGTCTCTGCTGGAATCAAGTTGTCTATAAAAATCTCCAGCAATTTAATTTAATTTGGAAACTTTCTGTGGACTGTCATTCTACATATAGATATATAGCATATCTGAAATTTGGATATCTCTTATCTTAACACA
Source organism: Ahaetulla prasina (assembly GCF_028640845.1). NCBI lineage: Eukaryota > Metazoa > Chordata > Lepidosauria > Squamata > Colubridae > Ahaetulla > Ahaetulla prasina. The sequence goes on from NC_080540.1 coordinate 264,119,926, forward strand.
CACACACACAAACACACACACACACACACACACACACACACACACCAAACTATTCTAAAAATACGAGTTCCAGGTATATTTGTAAAACAAGAATTTAAGAATTTCTGTATTCTTTGACTTCATTATTCAGAATAGTAATTATTCAGAGCAATAATCTCTCTTTTCCTCAGGTTTTTCTAAAACTGGCTTGAACCCCTAGCATTTGTTTTTCGCTCTAATCTGTGTTGGCTGATTCTAAATATTATTTGTCTAGCCTGTAAAATTAATTGTATTTCATGATATTTGCATACTTTGTTAAGTCTCATCTTTTTGATATTGGGATGTAAATAATCGACTAACTATTGGCTACTGAGTAATTCTCCAGATTTGTAAATTAAAACATTTACAGATTATGGCTGTTTCATATATTTCTTTAGGAGACTGCTGAATAGTCTTTTGATCCAAAGCCTAAACTGTAAAATGCTGTTTATTTATTTACACCAATTTCCAGGTAATCTGCTCCTAGGGCACTGGGAAATCCAATAAAATTAACCACAAGCCCTCATGACGTAACATTAAACAGCCTAAGCAAACAAACTGTCATGTGGGCTCAGCCTTCAAATACCTGATTTGGTTGCTGTCAGATAAATTGCATCATTGGCCCTGAAGGCCTATTGGAAAGCAGAATCCTGAATGCTTTGTGAAAAGGCAGCAGGAAAGGGGCCACTTTCACCTTGGGGACAAAGTGTTCCACAGCAAGGGGCTAACAGCTGGCATTGTGGTTTACACAACTTTGATTTTCCTGAAAGAGAGATTCTCCACTTTTCACCAGGGGTAAAATGCTCCCTGTTCGGACCGGATCGCCTGATCCAGTAGCAATGGCGGCGGGTGGTTCAAAGAACCGGTAGCAAAAATCCCTGCCCCCCCATGTGCCCAGATGAGCCGCGTGATCATCAGAGGTTTTTGTTTTTTTTTAACTTTTAAAAGCAGTTTTTTCTTTGGCCGAAAAAATTCTTTAAAAAGTAAAAAAAAAAGCCTCTGATGATCATACGGCTCAGCTGGGATCGTAAGAGCCTTTTAAAAGCATTTTTTCTACAACTTCTTTGGCTGAAGAGGTTGTAGAAAAAATGCTTTTAAAAGTAAAAAAAAAAAAAGCTGGCCATGCTCACCGAGTCACATTATGCCCCCACCAAGCCACGCCCACGGAACTGGTAGTAACAAATTTTACATTTCACCACTGCTTTTCACCCTGGCTTATCAGGAATGGATGAACAGATTCCACCTGAATCCCATGGTTCCAAAAGTATTGATGGGGGGGGGGCAATTTACACACACATTGTGGTAAGTTAGAGGAAGGTTTACAGAGCATGCCAAAATCAATTTCCATCCTCAAGCCACAAGGCTACAGTTTAAGCTGTTTACTGCTTGTGGTCAAATATCCTAAAATAATTCTGAAGTATTATTGATTTTGTTGTTATTGGCTGCACAGTCACTCAAATGTTTAGGCATTTTTATCTGCCTATTGAGTTCTTCTCAAGGACCTAGGAGAGACAGATGTTGTTTGATAGTGTTAAAGGTTTTGTCGAAGGATGTAAGATATTCCCTTTTGCAATTGACAGATGGCAATTTTGTCAGTGTTCATTGTATTCAAGTGGTGCTTGTTACCTGCTTTGCTTGCTAAGTGTGGGTGTAGGAAGTTAGCACCCATCCCTCTCCTAGAAGAATGAAATATTTCAGGAAATATTAAAAAGGCAGAATATATTTTCCTAGATGAGAAATGGAGAAAAACGTTTTAAAGACAAAGCAGCTCCCACCTTCCTGCCTCCCCCCCCACCTTTGTCAATTGGCCAGAGGCAGAACTCCAATCCCCCCCACCTTTGTCAATGGACCATCATCTGCAACACAATAGGACTCATCTAGCAACAGAAATTTCCCACATGGCACCTGGGGAGATTACATCAGTCAGCAAGGCTAGTTATGACCTCTGACAGCAACCAGTCAGGATATTTTTCATGTGCCCCAGGATGTTCAAAGCCAGAGAGGGTATAAAACCCAGGGACTCTCAGCATCTCAGCCCTTTTTCTGCTCAGGAACTCAAACCATGTGCTCCTGTCCACCATTAAACCGTCTTTCCAAGCAGTCTCCATGTTTCCAGTGTCTTTTTCCACACTTGGAACTGAACCCAGATGGACAGTTCTTCCAAATGTATGTGTCTGTGTCTGTCCACATACACCCAAGTGCGGTGGCCATGTAATGCTTTGTCTTGCCATGTCTCTTTTCTGTTTTCCGTTTGGTCTTTCTTATAGGCTAGTTTGTCTCTCTGATAGTCAGTAAGCCTTCATGGTGTACTAGCTTTAGTGCATGTTCTTCATTGTCCTTTAGATATTCTTCCAATGCCCTTTTTTTTCTTCTTCAGTTGTCTGGTGTAACAATTCACACCCATCTATGAATCTTGGTAAATATAGCCTGTCAACATCACTGCGTTGATAAGGAGCATGCTTCATTGTCATTATTTTTTTGCTCTTCCTAGTGAGGGCTTTTAGTTCCCCTTAAGTCCAGTCCAATATTTCAACTGTATACCTGTATACCTAATGAATGGAGTTGCCTGTCAGGTGTTAACTGTCTTGATGGTATTTCCTCCACTGAGTTTGGACTTTAAGATCTTCTTCACGCTCATGATGTATATACTTCTAACCTTCCTCGTGAAGCTTGAAGTTTGAAGGATAGCCAAATATTTATAGTGATCTTTTTCCTCCAGACTCTTGATCTTATTTCCCCCTTCAGTACTGTAAATGGGCTAAATAATAATTGCATTACATTTTTGTCATGATAAAACATGTACAAAACACAATTGCATCCTAATTTTTATGGATGTGGGCTTAGAAATAAAATTTCCCCTTCTATATATGAAGGTGATGGGCTAATGTTTCTATAGGACAGTACTACCATTATTTGTGTCATGCAGCAAAAGGGTTATGAACTGCTTTTAAATTTGTTTATTTAATCAATTGTGGTTATGAGAATAAGTGAGATAGTCTTAGTAAATCTAGCATGGATATCTGAATGTTCTAATGTATAGAATGCCAAGCAGAAATAAGCATGCGTGTTGTGGTAGGTCATTTCCATTCTGGATTTAGCTGCCTTGACTTCATTTTCTAAGTCTGCAGTGGCTAAGACCCTATTTCATCATTCTTCTCTGTTCAGGAAATATTTATATTTCAAGCATAAATACAATTGTTTTCATGATCCATATGAGTTACAAAGAGTTAGATTTATGGTTATTTTTTTTCACTGTTATTATAAAAAGAAGCTCCAAAAACAAATTTTCATGCCATTAGGATTTATCTTTATAGGATAAGAAAAGAAAAAAACAGTTTAAACTCATTTTTATTTCATCTGTACTGTCATAGTTCATTAAAGTGAAGACTTCAGGGTGAGCCCTGGCGATAGAAGAAATTAATCTATTTAATAATACACTTTTATAGAATGATGCAAGACTGTGATAGAACAATTGCTTTTCATGCCAGGAGAAGATCCAGATATGGAAAACAAGGCAGCTTAAACCATTTTTTTGCCTCAGGCAGAAGAGAAAATATCTTCTTTCTCCAACACTACCCTCCAAATTATTTTGGCAATCAAGGCAGAAAATTTCACAGGTTACCTTTCCCCCTCCTTCACAATATAAATTCAACAATAGCAAAATTAATTATATCATAGCTTTTTACTCTTTTCATAGCTTAGTTGCTATATGTTTATTCTGAAAGGAGAATTTGCAAAATATATTTTATTATTCTTCCATGTCAACAGCTTTGACCACTCCAGGTTTTTCATTTATGCTAAAAACAGAAAGTACTATTTGACATAAACAATCACGTGATGCATTTGAGAGAGAAATTCACATAATAGAAGTGACTGAGAAAACTGCTGGTAGATCTGTGGTCTATAATTTGCATGTCCATAAATTTTCCTGAGGCAAAAGTGTATGTGTCTGGGATATTGTTTGCATGAACATTATGCATGTATATATGTATGCGTGTATTTTTTAAAATGCTAGGCTGCCTGTCATGTTATACATTGCCAGAAAATATACAATATTAAAATATATTATGAAGTAAAAGATATAAAGCAATTTTAAAAATTAAAATTATACATTACAATATAATACCAGTGGCTATTTATCATGTGATAAATGTATCCCATGATTAGCTCAGAATCATAAATAAAAATAAAAATAATGCCAGGCAATAATTCATGCATGGTTCACATAAAAAGGTCTATTTTCTTAGACATTCTAAAAAATCAGAAATACAATAGATTTGAACCTTTCAAATGCCAATTTTTGATATTTTGAAATGGATTGGCATACCCTGTATTTAGACACCCATTAAGCAGAGGGACTGAGATCTACCTAATGATATTCTTTGTAGAGATTGCCACAGCATGATGAATGAGAGCAAAACAGCACTACTCCTGCAGGCATAATGGAGCCTCATTGAAGAACAAGAAAAAATATTGGCATTATTTTCCTCAGGGAGATAACTAAAGTGTCCCCAAAGGTTCACCAAGGATTCACCAAAGAGCTTCTTGTTTACCACAGAACATTAGTAAAATGCAAGCTCATCATCTGTTCAGGCTAAGTGAATATCTGTACTAATTAAACAGGGACATCATTTTTCATTATGATTATTAAAAGTCACTACACCCTTGCCATCTGTCTTGGAGGAATGGATCTGACTCCTGAAGAGAAATGTCACCAGCCTGGAGAATAATTCTGGGCTTTAGGACACAAATCATTAGGGACTTCAGCACGTCCCAATAGCCCATGTTTTTTTCTTGATTCTGAATCAGATATTGATTCTGGCACACTGGCCATCGTTTAGCCTTGAGAATTTAAGCCTGTTGCAGTATTTCTTCACATGTGTTTCGGCTTGCTAGCTGAGAGAGAGAGAGAGATTTCTAATATTTGCCCTCAGAAGCAAGGAAGGCCTTAAATAGAATAGAATAGAATAGAATAGAATAGAATAGAATAGAATAGAATAGACTTTTTTTATTGGCTAAGTGTGATTGGACATACAAGGAATTTGTCTTGGTGCATGCGCTCTCAGTGTACATAAAAGAAAAGAAAAGAAAAGAAAAACGTTCACCAAGAATTCTAAGGTACAACACTTAATGATAGTCATAGGGTATAAATAAGCAATCAGGAAACAATCAATATAAATATAAATCATAAGGATGCAAGCAACAAAGTTACAATACAGTCATAAATGGGTGATGGGAACGATGAGAAGATTAATAGTAGTGCAGATTTAGTAAATAGTTTGACAGTGTTGAGGGAATTATTTGTTTTGCAGAGTGATGGCATTCGGGAAAAAACTATTCTTGTGTCTAGTTGTTCTGGTGTGCAGTGTTCTGTAGTGTCGTTTTGAGGGTAGGAGTTGAAACAGTTTATGTCCAGGATCTGTGGGGTCTGCAAATATTTTCACAGCCCTCTTTTTGACTCGTGCAGTATACAGGTCCTCAGTGGAAGGCAGGTTGGTAGCAATTGTTTTTTCTGCAATTCTAATTATCCTCTGAAGTCTGTGTCTGTCTTGTTGGGTTGCAGAACCAAACCAGACAGTTATAGAAGTGCAGATGACAGACTCAATAATTCATCTGTATCAGCAGCTCCTTGGGCAGTTTGAGCTTTCTGAGTTGGCGCAGAAAGAGCATGCTTTGTTGTGCTTTTTTGATGATGTTTTTGATGTTAGCTATCCATTTTAGATCTTGCGATATGGTAGAATCTAGAAATTTGAAGGTCTTTACTGCTGATACTGTGTTGTCTAGTATGTAAGAGGTGGAAGTATGGAAGGCTTTATTGCCAAAAGGGAGAGGAATTGATTCTATATATAAAGCAAACAAACTAACAAATGTTTTATTGACACAGAACCTGATAAGTTTTTCTGGCTTCAAGAATCCAGAAATATTCAACAAATTTATCTGTCTTAAAAGGATTTAGACCATTGGTCCCTTAAATTGGTACCCTATGCAATTTTCAGCAAATCTTACCAGGCTCAAGGTTGATTCAGCCTTCCATCTAGGGGTGGGTTCCACTTATCTTTGCTACTGGTTCATAATGGGAGTGTACATGTGATGTTTCTGTGCATGTGCAGAGCGTCCGTGATGTTGTCCGGTGGTGGGCAGAGCCTCCTGCCGCTGTTACTACTGGTTCACAAGATCCAGACCAAACCAGTAGCAACCCACCACTGCTTCCATCCTTCCAAGGTGGGTAAAATGAGGACCCAAATTGTTGGGAGAAATATGCTGACTCTCTAAACCACTTAGAGAGGGCTGTAAAGCACTGTGAAGCGGTATATAAATCTAAGTACTATTGCTATTGTTATAATGACCGCACCAGTATCACAATATCCCTTCCATTGGAAGTGTTGATTTTCCTGCCCTGCTCACTTGGTAGCAATGGACAAATACTGCTCAATCTTAATTTTCAGATTATGGAACCTGTATTTCAGGCTGTGGGTGGGAAACTTAAAATCCCTCACAAACCAAGCTTCAGTTCCAAAATCAGAGATATTCAGGATATATTTGCTAACAGACGAAAAATCCATGTTCCAGATTCTCTGCATCTGGGAGATGAAATGAAGACATTTATAGCAAGATGGTAAAATATGTTCTTAGACCAATTGCTGAATTACATTCTTGCTTTATTCTCTACATGCCACCATTTGGTCTGGAACTGTTCAAGGAGGATAATTTTGCAAAACCTAAAAGGTTACAGATTCCGAGGATGTGGAAATAGTGATGTGGATGTGGAAATAATGGAAATTCCTTCATTGAATTTTCCTAATTATGATTTCTATTCTATAAAAATTAAGAAAGAAAAGAAGACATACAAATAACCATAAGCCAAATCCAATGCTAATCAAACAAAGGCTATCCATTTCCAGTAAATGAAAACAAACTGTGTAATCCCTTACATTAGTCTTTTTCAGCCTTGGCAACTTGAAGATGCATGGCCTCCAACTCAGGAATCCTAGGAGTTGAAGTCCACCTATTTTCAAGTTGCCAAAGTTGAGAAAGACTGTTTGACTTGTTGGACCTCATTCAAAGGGATTATTTTCCAGGAATGTACAACAATTCTTTTCAGAGTTAGGTTCTTTAACATCCACTAGTTAAATGCCTGTATATAGTGCTGAGTTTCGTGCTAAATTGTTTAGTGCTGAGACTGGGTGGTCTGCAGAGAAGGGATAAAAAAAAATCAAGATTGGTGGCCATCACCATGCAGTGTGTGCAAAAAAAATAATAATAAAAAATGGCAGGGCTTTGATTGCATGGTTATTGCTGGCATATTGACTTTCGTGACTCTCTTTGGACATTCCTGTGCTGACGTTCTAATGTTTTGATATATGTACATGATACATTTTGATACAAGCATCCATCCAGAACCTAGCTTTCAGTTTTTGTGACTCTGATGTTTTTATCAGAGTATTCTTGTCATTCAAAAGACTTAATTATTAGTAACATATATGCATATAATGCTTTTAAATTCATGTAATATTTTCATTGCATGTCACATTTTTATCCACGAGTCCAAGTCAGTTTCCAGCAAATCTGTACTTTAAATTAAAAAGATTGATCATTTCTGTGTTTTACATTTAAAAGAGACACATATCTTTAAAATGTTATAGAAAGGGAGTTTCCTTTTTAAGTATTTAATTGATGCCACAGTATAAAACCATGGCAGTGCAAAAAATAAGAGTATTTTTCTCTGTGTAAATGCTGAGTGACCTGTCAGGAATGGCACATGGTGTGCTCAGCATTCATGCTGTGAGGAATCGGGGTTAGTTCCCACTCATCTTAACAGCTGTTTCTGCATAGGCATTACTAATTATTGACATTAGTTTGTTCAAGGTTTACACATATTAATTATGTAAATGTAATTAATTATGTATTAATTATGGCCACCCGCAACAACGTGTGTGGATTCGGAATTAATCCTGTGATTAGAGTTTGTGAAGTGAACTTCCACTTGTCAATGTGGTTATTATTAACTGGAACATATGAACTATTATGCTAATGAAATATTTATTCATAATAAGAAAAAAGTATCGTTTCCATTTTCATGAGAGAGGATTTTATAATGGTGGTACACTCATTATTTTGTCATAGTCATTCTTCTAGTCCATTAACTTCTGTTTTACATCCCCTGGGCTTCATTGAATCCTTTTAGGGATGTTCAGTAAAGTTGATCTTGGCTCTGCCATGGGTCAGTCTTCATCCATATTTATGAGACGACTCTAAGATCTTTAGCTGAGACCATTGTCTAGTTGACCCCACCCAATGAGGTAAGGGGCTGGTATTAGAAGAAAACGGCCTCTCCACAAGTAATATCCTGTAGAGGGGTACAGAAATAGTCTTGAAGAAGATATGTGGCTATTGTTGAGCAAACATGGACTTAGTGCCCAAAATCAGGTAGGAGTAAGAAAGAAACTCATGATAGACACCTTAATTTTCTTTAGTATAAAGGGAAGAAAAGAGAAAAGTTGTTAGAATTTGTTATTATACAATCCCAGAGATATTAGAGTTGGGCAGCATAAAAATTTAAATGTTTATGATAATCATAATGAATATCATAGGCCACATTAATAAAATAGAGTTCTTGTATCTATCTCCTTACATGTCCCCTTTGTAAAATGCCCTTCTTACTTTATTGTTTTCCCACATCCTAGTGAAGACCTAATAGGCATATAGCATACTAAGCTAAGCTAAACTTCCTGAATAATATTTATAGCTATTTTTACATGTTGGCATTCTTTTGTTGTTATAATAATTATATTACTGTATATAGCTATACTGTGCCTTATAATATGCTCCCATTGCTCTTTTGGCTTTGCATTATATTTTTAAATGTATTTATATACAACTTTAAAACTTTTGGGTATTTAGAAAACAATCCAGGATATACTTAGACAAAAATTTAGGGCCTATTCAACAGAATTAAAAGAAAACTTTTAAAGGAAATAGAGAGCTTAAAAGCATAGCTGCAAATTACTCCAGTGAGAGAAAAAACTGGAAGGCAGCAAAATAATCCAGTGCAAATAAAAAAAAAGTTTTTAGATGATCTTCACACAGCAACAACACAGGAAATGGAAAGAGGACCAGGTCACACAGGAAAGGTATGGTGGACAACAGTGGTGGGTTTCACTTACCTTTGCTACTGGTTTGCTCATGACGCATGCTCGCTTTGCTTTCTCTTGTGCCACTTCTGGGCATGCGCAAATCATATTTGATGATTTCCAGGCAGGTAGCCAGAGGGTCCTGCCATCGCTACTACCAGTTTGCTTGAACCAGGGTGAACCAGTAGCAGCCCACTACTGATGGACAAGTAGCCTAAAACCATAGCACTGTGCCAGAAAAAATGAAAAATCAGAATGAGTTGAATTTAGCAAAGGATGTTAAGTATAGCAAAATAACTACCCCAAAATACCTTCTTTACATAGGTTCAGAAAAAAAGGAAAGTGAAAGATTCAGTATATCAGCTGTTTAATGAAGATGGCAAGATACAAGTAACTTAAGTAATATAAAGCTACAAAATTCCTGTTCATTCCTCACCCCCCTCCACCCTCCACCAAAGAAGCATGCATTTCACCAGGTGATTGTGGTATGAAAGGAGAGAACTGAAGTTTGAGAATAATTGGGGGATTCCCTTTAATATGAAAGATTACAAAGCTTCAAAGCCAGGTGGGCTGTATACTAGACTACTGAGGAAGATCATTAATAGTCTGGCTTGAACTCTTCCATATTTTTTTCTTGGGAAGTCTGTAAAAAGAATGTACTGATCAATCAGTTTGATCTTGATACCTAGAGCAGATAATTAAGAAGTTTTGTTTAAGAGCATCATTTTTCCCAGAGAGGAAGAAAGATGTTCCTATGAATAGTTCAGGAGACTGCTAATCTTCAAGATGGTGATATGGAAAACTGTGGACAAAGTAAAGACAATTTAAGCTGCTCAGGGCCTTTGAACCAGATCTTGTAGTTGGAGCTCATCTATTCTGATGCTGTCTTTAGGTGCTCTGTTCCCTTGCTTTCTTTCTTATGGTGTCATTCACCCAACTGCTTATGCCATGTCAAAGGTGAATGACCTTTTTCGTTGGATGACAAAACGCCCTGAGAGTGGATTGTGTTCAAATAATTTGTCAATGGTGTTTTAAAAAGAGATGAACAGGGGCTCTAAATGCAAAGCTTTATTTTTGGAGTGTTGTTTTTAATCTGAATTTCTTAAAATTGTAACAAAGGACTTTGCTTCCATTTATTTTCAGGGTAAACTTCCTCTGATCTTGTTTTTGCTGAATTTAAATTTAATCTTTATGTCTCCCAAATGATGAATTGATTTTTTTTATTGTGCGGCAGTTCAGTGATTGTTTTTTTCCTTCTTTTGCAAATGTATTTTTAAAATATTTTTTAAAGAATATAGAGATTTGTAAATGTAAATTTTCAGAAATATTTATGTGGAAAAATTTGGATGAGGATCCCAATCTCCAAAATTTAAAAACCCCATGGCATAAAGGTTAGCATGTTTAAAGTTTTACTGCACTCAGGCAAATGTTATAGGAACACTGCATTAGTATTAAGTAATACTAGCTCCAATTCAGTATCACTTCAGAATTTAATGTCCAATCTTAGGTGTATCCAGTTTCAGCTACTGAATCACCAACAATTCTGATTATCATAGAAACCAAACTTTTTGCTAAGTATTATTTCCTCCAAAAATGGTTTGTTTGGGCCAAACCACTATTATTTTTTTTCTTTGTTTCTCAGAGTGTACATGTACTGTAAATATTTGGACAACTGAGATTATGTCTTATTTCATATGCTAATTTTGCTCCCAATTGATAGCATTGAAAACATGAAAAAGTAGGCACCAGAAAGAAAGAAAAAAATTCTTTGTGTTATATGCCAGCTGTTCAGTTCTCCAAGTAGACAAGTTAAATCAAGCCTCATTCTTTAGTAGAGGAAACATCTGCCTCAGATACTATATGTTCAACTGTATGGAATGGAGACAAGTAGAAAGCAATAGAATGTGCCAGATGGACTGATCTAAATTCTCTATGCTACTCTGCTGTCCTCAGGTAAAATAGCGGGTATTTTTCTAGTATCGAAATAGGATTCATCCTGTCAGCTTCTGAATTAAACTATTAAAGGAGTGCCATTTTGTCTTTAATTTCAGGTGATAAAGTGTACTAGCTATCTACCATACATGGACCAAAGGAAGCACAGATCACTTTAAAAAGTTATTAAAAAACAAGAAGAGGCAGAAATAAAATAAAATCAATAATAGGTTAATTCTGAGTTTAGGCTGACGGGGAAAATCTCAGACTCAGACAGATTAACTATGCTTGGAATGAGGCAGAAGGGTTACTTAAGCAAATCAGCTCTGCTCAGCTAGGGTGCTTAGTTGAGAACAGGTTCTTAGAATTTATAGGAAGAAATGGACTTGGACCAATCTTTGGATGACATCCCCGAAGCAGCAACTGGCAGACTTCAGGTTTGAAATTACTTGCCTTGTTTAAAATATTCATCTATTGGTCATTTTCAGCTGAATACAGAATTAAAATATCAATAAAATACAATGAGAAAACACATAAAGTAACAGAGACCATTAATAGCTTGATTTACTAGATTATAAACATCCAAGAATCAGGGTTTTCAATATCATTTAGTGGTTGTCCAATTTTTATAGCCCAGATTTGAAACATTGAACATTTGATGGCCAAATTCCACAATGAATAAAATGGATTTAATGTGTATCTAAATTGTAACTAAGTCAGTTCAGGCTCTATTTCTTTTCTTTTTTGAGGAGGGGGAAGTGATTTCAGAGAACAGGTACCATAATACTTACAGAGTTGATATGAAACAGTAGATGTTACAGGAGGAAAGAGGAAAGACCCTGTCGCTGAGGTTCTTGAATTCTTCCATCCAGCAACTCAGATAGAAATGGTGGAACTGGGGTGAAATGCTTCCGGATCAGACTGGATCACGCGATCTGGTAGCGATCATGGCTGGTAGTTTGGAGATCCAGTAGCGATGGTGGAGCAAAGCTCCGCCCACCTACCTGGGTGTCATTACTTCCTGGTTTTAACCAGGAAGTAATGTGTTTTGTTCATGCAGAATGAGCAAAACATGAAGTAATGTGTAATGTGTTTTGCTCATGCGCAGAAGGTATGCACGTGCATGTGATGCATGCATGCACATGAGCGAAGCGAACATGCGTGCATTTCCAAGCCAGTAAGGAAGATAAGTAGATTTCACTCCTGTGGAACACTTTGCAATAAAATGTGCCAAAGGGGAGTGATGGGTAAAGCTGTGCTAATAATTCTTCCAGGAAATAGTATTGTGAAGTCTATACAAAAAGCTAGTGAGGTGGGACTATCATACCAGTGAAATAAAAGGTATATGAATCCCTGTGGTTTTTATTCCACTAGTCATTGCCAAATATAGGAGGCAGTGCTCATCTCCATTTCAAGGCTATTGAGCCAGCACTGACCAAAGACATTTCCACTGTCATGTGGGTAGCATGACATCACAGAGTGATGTTACCTTCCCACCAAAGTGGTACCTATTTATCTACTTGCATTTTTATGCTTTTGAACTGCTAGGTTGGCAGGAGCTGGGGAAAGGAACAGGAGCTCACTGGTCACATGGAACTTGGATCTTGAACTTGGGCTGCCAGCTTTCCAGGCGACCAGCCCAGCATCTTCAACACTTGAGCCACTGTGTCGCCTTTATCACACAGAAACAAGGTTTATAAAAATTTTTGACTGTGGAAAAATATTCTGGTAGTGTGATTTCCAGTAAGCTCCAGAAACCCAAATGCATCTGTTGGCTTCAGACCACATTATTTAGCCTTGTGGGCTGTTTTTATATGCACAATTCCTGTACCTATTGAAATAATTGTCTGAATATTTTTTTCACTTCTACACATCTTAGGAAAATAATCTGTTTCTTTCCTTGAGAACTTCATTAACATTCTCCTTCTTTCTATCATTCTTCATTCATTTCTTTTTTCATAATTAAGAACATTTACACATGCATAGATAACTGTGAAGCTGTGCATTGTGTTAACAAATTCCCATGAATCTATCAAAACTGTGGGAAGCATATATTATTACTACTACTACTACTACTACTATTACTACTACTACTACTTCTACTACTACTAGCAAGTTATTACCATAACTGAGGCATTGTGAGAGTCTTTCAAAACATTAGGTAAATTCAATGCAATTGCCATTTACAAATCTGAAAAAATTATTATCTGAAAAAATGGTCCTACATCATTTGTTATAGAAAGACAACAGATTTTTGAACCAGTCTTTACTTTTTCATCTATCAAGAGTAAGCAAGCAAACCAACCAAATTTATTTTAGTATGGAAGACATCTGAGAAACTTCTTTAAATAATAATAATAATAATAATAATAATAATAATAATAATAATAATAATAATAATAATTATTATTATTATTATTATTATTATTATTATTATTATTGAAAAAGACAAATTCAAGTTGAGTAAAGAATTCAGGCATGTTTTTGATTAAATGCTTCAAAACACATTGCTAACCCTGGTAGAATGTGAACTGGAAAACAAAATGATTTATAAAAATTATGGTCATGATGAAAATACATTCAAATGTAAGGTCTTGGCATTTTTTAATTTCCTTGAAAACGTCCATAGGAATTAATCACATTCACGTATAAAAATAGAGAAATAAACTGGAAAATGAATGTGAGGTGATCAAAATATTACTATATGTTTCAGACAAAAAGAATTCAGCACTGGAAATCTAACTACAAGTAGGCGGAAGAGGGTAGATGATAATTCATAATCCTTAAACTAACATTTATAGTTTACAGTTAGTAGATTTGAATTTTGAGCTTCAGTCTTACATTATAGTATTTGTTCCTGAAAAAATCCCTTTAGGTCTTGCCAATATCTTCCATTAGGATTTCCTGAGAAGCCATGGGAACTGGAGACTGCTGGAGAAATGAAAAAGAGAACATTCACACACAAATTCCTTGGAACTAAGTGCAATAACACCAAATATAACCACGTCTATAGAAAAGTGTTTGCAAAAGAAGGCAAAATATCGACAACATTATGGTAAAAATGCTATGACTTGTATATATGTATCAAACATTGGGATACAAGAATGTAATAACAGCATCTTTTGTGATCACATCATCAACATATGTTGCCATTTTGGTATACAACAGTTTGTTGCTAATGCCATTGCAGTCAGGAGTATTTGTCTGAATTGCTAATTTCTGAAACAATTATTTTTCATCTAACAGAACAAAAATGTCCTTTTCTTTTTTAAAAAAGTAGCATTATTTCTTCACCCTGCATAAATTTATGGGCTGTGCCAGGTCCTTATCACAAATATTTGCTTATTTATATAGAAATTCTATGCTGCTTTCCAGCCACAAATTTTAGTATAAAATACAAGTTATGTCAAAGAAATCTATCATATATTTCTTTTGTCTCTGTAAGCTGTAATCTGCCAAGGTAGATTGTGATATAGCATGGAGACTAACAATAAATGGAGCCCACTGGGATCAATCATTTTCAGCAAACAAAGTCCATTCAAACTAGTTATGTATGTGCATGTGGTGGTGGATAAAATTTGTTTACAAAATCAAACATCTTTGAAAAAGTTGTATAAAAAGCAGCACATATCTAGGAATAGTGTTTGGAAAAATAAATATATTGCTCAGTTGTTACACAATTAGTATAAACCAATACAAGTATTGTAAAAAGTCACATCCAAATTCTGCATAACTGCCAATTTTAATTTTTTTAAATGATTTACTGATTCATGTACTGGATGTAATAAAATAAGATATGTGTATGGACAGAATTAATACTGTTTTACATATCCCTAATTATTCAGTTACCCCTGAGGATTAAATCATAAAGAACAAAGGGTCCTAATTCTGATTGGGATGCCACATGGTTGTTTTCTTTTTGGCACTAATTAAAATCTAATCAAGATCAACCGTAGACCAAATATTAAATGTAACATGTGTTTTGAACCATGCAACTTCAAAACTGTAAGTCAAATGTGATCTGAAGTCAATTTCATTTAATCCCAGATGCCCAGTTCTAGGTATCAAAATAGTTCTGGCAAACAAAATATTCCTAATTATAATGTGCCACAGGCAAAGAATAAGCATAGTTAATTCACACTGTGCCCTCAGTTTACATAGGTTAAGGCCAAATGCTTGAAACGAGCAGATTGTCTCTACAGATCCCACTGCATCAAAACAATTAACATGGAATCGATTGTTATAGTAGATAAAATGTGTCAAGCTGTTCTCTAATGTAAGCATAAATGGAGACAAAACAATGCACGTAGAATGATTTTTATTGGTGCTTCCGTGATGAGTGCCAGGAAGGGCCTATAATAGTTGGGAGGAAACGGCATTTCAAAATATAATGGCCCTGTTTTAGCTAACATGTTGTCAGCCATTAATGACTAGTGGTGTAACAGCTGGCTTTGATGTAATTTCTTTTGAAAACATGAGATTACAAGCAGTTTATTGCATTCCTGTCACCAGACTGCTCCTTGGATACAACCTAATGTCACAAGGTCAAAGGTCTAAAGCCACAAGCCTAAGGGATTTGTCATTGTTTAACAAGTCACTTGTTGCTATGCTCTATGCAGACTGGACAGCGCTGTGGAATCTACCCCAGTGGCATCTACATTCTATTTTGTTAGCTCAGAGTTCAGGACTATTTGTTTATGTATTTAGCATCTTCATATCTCCCCATCACTCCAGGGATCAGAAAGTCCCTGTCTGGAGTTCCTGACCAGCATCTCCTTCAGGCTTTAATTCAAGTAAGACCCACATTTCAGAAAGGTTGTTATTTTATAATTTGAGGCAATTATTTATGAAATGAAATAATTAAAAATATATATTCTCCACAGTCCTTCCTCTGAGCATATAGATATCTATTTACTATAATAATTTGACCATAAAAAATCCATTTCTTACGTTTTGACACCTCAGTGATATTTTCAATTTTTTTAAAGAGGGCCATCATTGCTTAATTTATAATATTTGTTTATGGCGGAATAATTCCTTCTAAACAATAATGTTATACTGAAATAATGATGCAGAAGTCAGATGTGGCGTTCAAACCAGAAATGTATTTTTAAAATATTTTAGTATAGGTTTTTATACTGTATTAATATTAGTCAACATGATGTCACATTGTCATAACTATATACAAAAGGTAGAATGTAGATGGAAATTCTTCATTAATATCAAGCATATCATATTGGAGATGAGGACGGGAAGAAGAAAACAGTAATGTAACTCAGAATAAATATCCTTAGAAACTAAAAGCACATTTGCAGCTAGAAAGCAGACGGATCTCTTATATCTTGGGATATGAACTTCTTCAATGAAATAGTTCTGAAAGGCAGTTAGGAAAGTTTTTGCCATGATTCATTTCAGCTCTTATTAGTGATGCATGTAGGCTTTTTAATTCTGATATCTTTGAGCTATTCAAGCAAAAAAGTAGAAATTCCCTAAGCATTTTAAAATATTAAAATACTACGGATGGCTATTAAATAGACTATATATTCTAACCTGGCAATCTACAGATAAGGAGCAAGTACCAGGTTAGGGAAGATTAAAAATAATAATCATAAACAATAAACACAAGATTTTCTTGTCTGATTGATGAGAAAAAAAATATATATTTTCTACTCTCTAAAGCCTAGAATGAGCATATGGACTCTAGTTTCCTTTTGGCGGGCCTTCTAAGTTTCTTCCAACTGCATAAATGAACTCTGATTTCTAGCAATTTATAATAGGAAACACATGATAATTTTTTTTATTTCATTTTGTCACAACAGTATACATAAACATCGTCATAAGTAAAAAAAAAGCATATCATGAAGAATATATATATATATATATATATATATATATATATATATATATATATATATATATATATATATATATATATAGGTGAAGAATATGCATCAGCTATATTAATTTGATATAATAAAGGGAACAATAGGACAGGAACGGTAGGCACTTTTGTGCTCTTATGCACGCCCCTTATAGTCCTCTTAGGAATGGGGTGAGGTCAATAGTAGACCATTTTTGGTTGAAGATTTTGGGATTTTGAGTAGAGACTATGGAGTCAGGTAATGAGTTCCAAGCATTAACAACTCTGTTGCAGAAGTCATATTTTCTGCAATCAAGTTTGAAGCGGTTGACATTAAGCTTGAATCTATTTTTTGCTCTTATAATATTGTGATTGAAGCTGAAGTATTTATTTATTTATTTATTTATTTATTTATTTATTTATTTATTTATTTATTTATTTATTTATTTATATTTTTATACAGCCCTTCTCCGAAGACTCAGGGCAGTGTACAGCACAAATAAAACATAAATATCGACAGTTTAAAATACAATAACCATTAAAAAACTAATTCAATTACGCTGAAAAATTTAAAAATTTTGAATAAAAATCATAAATAAAATTAATACCCTTAAAATTCCATTAAAACATTCAATTTAAAATTGTATCAGGCCAGCTCTGCTTGATGAAAAAAGAAGGTTTTGAGCTCGCGCTTAAAGGTCTGAAGCTCAGGGAGAAGTCGTAGCCCAACAGGAAGTTCAGTCCACAGGGCCGGAGCTCCCACAGAGAACGCTCTCCCCCTGGGGGTCACCAGCCAACATTGTCTGGCCGACGGCACCCTGAGGAGGCCCTCTCTGTGGGAGCGCACAGGTCGATGGGAGGTTATCGATGGCAGTAGGTGGTCCCATAAATATCCCAGTCCCATGCCATGGAGCGCTTTAAAGGTGATCACCAGAACCTTGAATCGCACCCGGAAGACCACCGGCAACCAGTGCAGCCTGCGCAGGAGAGGTGTTACATGGGAGCTACGGGAAGCTCCCTCAATCCCCCGCGTGGCCGCATTCTGTACCAATTGGAGCCTCCTGGTGCTCTTCAAGGGGAGCCCCATGTAGAGAGCATTGCAGTAATCCAGATGGGAAGTAACAAGGGCATGAGTGACTGTAAATAACGAGTCCCGATCCAGGAAAGGGCGCAATTGGCGGATCAGGAGAACCTGATAAAAAGCTCCCCTGGTGACGGCCGTCATTTACAGGAAGGATATTGCAATAGATGATTTTGTGTGTTAAACACAGGTCATGTTGAAGTCGACGGAGTTGTAAATTCTCTAATCCCAGGATTTCAAGCCTGGTGGTATAAGGTATTTTGTTGTTTTCGGAGGAGCGAAGAACTCTTCTAGTAAAATATTTCTGGACGCGTTCTATTGTGTTTATGTCAGAGATGTGGTATGGGTTCCAGACTGATGAGCTGTATTCGAGAATAGGTCTGGCAAATGTTTTGTATGCTTTAGTTAGTAGTGTAGAGTTTTTGGAAAAGAAGCTGCGTAAAATTAGGATTACTACTTTTAGAGCCTTTTTTGCTATGTAGTTGCAGTGGGCTTTGGCATTTAGGTCATTTGATATGAGAACTCCAAGATCTTTGACAGGGTGAGGGTCATCAGTAAGGTAATGACCATCGAGTTTGTACTTGTTGATAGGATTCTTTTTTCCAATATGTAAGACTGAGCATTTGCTGGTAGAGATTTGGAGTTGCCAAGTTTTAGACTAATCGGAAACTAAGTCGAGGTCTTCTTGAAGGGTAGAAGTATTGTTAGTGGTATTAAATAGTTTGACATCGTCAGCAAAGAGAACACAATATCTTGAGATGAGGTCACAGAGATCATTTATGTATAGTATGAAGAGCGTTGGACCAAGAATACTACCTTGGGGAACACCACTTTTGACAGGAACAGGATTTGATATAGCGTTGCCAATTTTGACCACTTGTTGTCTGTTTGACAGGAAGGCATTTATCCAATTGTGAAGAGGTCCTGAAATGCCGTAGGATTTTAGTTTGAGGAGTAGTTTATCATGTACTACTGAATCAAAAGCTTTGCAGAAGTCTATGTAGATTGCATCTATTGCTTTACCTTCATCAAGGTTGGTAGTCCATATGTTTTTGCAGTGAAGAAGTTGTAAGTTACAAGACAATTTTTTTCTGAAACCAAATTGTTTATTAGAGAGAAGGTTGTTTGTTTCAAGGTGGAGTGTAATGGATTGGTTTATGATAGATTCCATTACTTTGCATGAGACACAACATAGAGAGATAGGTCTGTAATTTTCAACTAGGCTTGGATCTCCTTTTTTGAAGATAGGGATGACTGTGGCTAGAGACCAGAGTTTTGGAAGGGAACTAGTTTTGAAGGCTCTATTAAAGATTATGCTTAGGGGTTCAGCTTTATTAATTGAATTTTTTTTAAAAAAAGTATGCACATAGTCCATCTGGTCCATTAGATAATGATGGTTTTAGGTTGCGAAGGGCTTTTTCAACATTATCTTCTGTGAAGTCTATATGTGTTAGGTCATTGTTTTTTTCTGTGATGTTTATAAGTGTTAAGTCGTTGTTAACATTTTTGGTATGATTGGGGAATGTTGGATATGAGCCATCACTGTTTACAAAGACTGAGCCAAAGAATGTGTTAAAGAGGTTTGCTTTAATTGTAGTGTAAATTTAGGGTTAATACAAATTCAAAAAAGAGAAAAACTCTAATTCGCCCAACCAGAAGAACAGAACTTTTGGCTCTGTTTGTATGCCTGATAAAATGCATCATCATTGATCCATTCACTGGTCCTTCACCCTCATCCCAGATGAAATGCTATGCCTCTTTACCTCTGAGAAAAATGGCAAGATAGACCCTGACATTAGGTTGTGATCTGAACACATGAAGCATAATTAAAAAGAAACCAAAGGAAAAAGAAAAGTAACTCAGACAACAAAGTTACTGTTCTTGTGTGAATGTGAAAGGCTGTACTGATAACTTGATGGAATGATAGTAACAGGTAGAATATCTAAGGATTCAAGAGAAGTGATGGGGGTACTTCTATCCTCTGGCTGGTTCATTTGATAATATTCTGTAAAAAAGGGAGTCTCCACCCCTGTATGCCAATGAAGATTTAACCTCTAGCACAGGGGTCTCCAATCTTGGCAACTTTAAGACTTGTGGACTTCAACTCCCAGAATTCCTCAGCCAGCTTTGCATAGCAAATGTAATTTATCTTTGATTTAGCTTACTGCATTTCCCCCTGAAATTTCAGTGTTTGGTAATCAGTGGCAATTCCAAATTAACACAAATTATGAAAAGCAGGAAACTTTAGTGTCATTGTGCTTTCTACATCCGATTAATGTTGGAGAAAAACAAATAGAATAATGACATGGAATGTTTTATTTTTCTTATTTATTTATTTATTTTATTTATTAATTCAATTTCTATACCGTCCTTCTCCCGAAGGACTCAGGGCGATTTACAGCCAGATAAAAAGCATAATTACAAAAATTAAGAAATATTTAAAATCTATATTCAATTAAAGGCCGAAGTAAATAAAAAGTAGTAAGACCATAATAAAAACCCAGCTTTAAAACACATTAAGCCAGCCCTGCACGATGAAGCAAGAAAGTTTTCAGCTCACGATGAAAGGTTCTTCTGACATTGATAACTCAAGACCATCAAGAGATGAAATAAATTTTTGTTTAGTCATCAAGACAAAGGAAATTTATGTAAAGAAACAATTAATTAATTTGAAAATAAAAAGTTAATTGGTACTTAATTTCCTTACTGCCAAGTGTATGTCACTTAATACAAATGGCCTATTCATTGTAATTTCAACAAATATTCCTACAGGGGAAAAAAACATACACTCTATCCTGTCTCAAACGTTTTTTTAAATGGCAACTGGACTGTTTTTTCTTGAGGAAGAAGAAGAAAATATTTCACTTCTCATTCAAGAAGTTCATCAGTCCTGGCAGGATAATGAGGGCTATGCAAAGATTAATTCTGACAGGATGGATGGGGAGCTGGGTTGGAAGGATCATATTTCTTAACTGATGAAGATTTTTGGATGAGAAGCAAAATGTTCTTCTCCTTCCTCCTCCTCCTCCTCCTGCAAGTTTCAGTTGCCCTTTGATAAACCACCTTTGAGATGACAATGGCCTGGATGACTGAGAATCTCTACAGACATTTACACTCTATCTTATTGGTCAAAACTATCTTTTAGAGTGGACTTTTCCCGCTGCATCTTTTTTATATGAGTCCCTAAAAGCTGCTTAAAGTTCAGAATGTTTATTTGATTTCATTTATTTTATCTACATTCCATTTTTTAAAAAAAAAAACTTGAATTCTTTTTATTACAATATTAAATACTGCATTTACTTAGGCAGACAAGAAAACAAGATGGAAAAAGCAAAGGTATTTACAATAAGTAGGTTACAGTATGTTCCAGGAGAATCAAATTCCATATCATTTATGTCATAATGAACTAAATATCTGATTCATTTGCTCTCACCTGTGAGGTTATGAAAGTTTTAATTTTCTTAAAGATATTGACTATCTTCAGTGATGATGAGGTAAATAAAGAACATAGAAACAGTATTATAATTAATAGCAAGGGCACTGCAATTTTGATGAGATATATCTTACAAAGAGTGCTTTATTACATTTTCCAAATGTCTGTTAATACAGCTCTATTGGGGCACACAAAGTGAGACCAAACCTTGTAAGTTTCAGACCTCATACAATCTGAAAGACAGACAATTGCTGTAATATCTCAGAAGAAAAATCAACTTGCCCAAACCACCATTTTATTTCTCAAAATAATGAAGTCTATCCAGCCCCACTTCCTGAATAATAAAAAATATCAACATATTTTGAATAGCCAGGGTGTCACTATGTAATCCTTATAAAGCAGCAATCGATGCCCCCCCCAAAAAAAACCTCTGCAGTATTTTGATCTTGCACATTGACCAACAGTAATGGCTGTCAACTTAGATTGTTTCATTAAATTCATTAAAATTGTTGTTTGGTACATCCAGAATACTGCACACTGCTTGCAATGCTAGTTGCTAGGAGATTTTACACCAGAAGCGATGGGCTGTTGGTTCAGGAGGATTCTTTCTGGGTTCTTATGTTACGAATTTGTGATTGAAAAAGAGAAGGAAAACTTCCCCTGAGCTCTTGCCTGAATAACATTTACCTCAAGGTTGTTTATCTGAATGGAAGATTAATATTGAATCTTTTAAATTACATAAAACTCTGTGGTGCTTACTTACTTCTGAGGCATATGATTGTCCTGTTAGAATGATTCTACTGACTTTGCTTCCCCAAGTATATTTAAAAAGTCTGTGTTATTGCTCTGTTGATATTTGGAAATAATTTTTTGAAAGTGGCTATTTCCCCTGGGGGGGGGGAAGGAAGAAACCTCTTTAAATATTTTTAAAACTTTGTAAATAAGTTGCAAAGTTATGTTTTGAATGTACTGACAATTTCCACCAAAGCATAGGAAAAGTAGACGCTTATGGAAAGATACATGTACTATAAGGGAATAAAATTTAAATTGAGTAAACAGTCTTCATCGTCTTCTTCCTTTTTAAATTAGCTCTCAGAGTTACTCTCTGGTTTCCTGATTTTTATCCAGTCAAGTGAACACCAACTACTGTATAAAATATCTGATTTAAGGAATGAGAGTTTTCTTTTTTAAAAAAAGAGGTAGGATTATGAACTTCTTAATATACAAATATAGAGAAATAAATTAATGCTATTAGGACATGTATATGTGTTACAACAATATATATACCTTAGGTAGAGCCATCAATACAGGCATCGGGGGCAGAAGTCCAAAACTCTTCATCAGTCATCAGAAGAGAATACTAATACTAAATACTACATTTTGAAGTAGCTGATGTAATATCTAAACAACCCCAAAACATACACTTCGAAAGGCCAGTACCCAGCATTTCCTAATGGTCGATCAGAAGTACAGTAAGAGTAGCTATATAAATACTTTGATTAAATCCAAGAGAAAATACACATGGCAATACATTAAGTACTTTCAAAATCTGGTTGAATAATTTCTGTGAAATATAGAGATGATTGTTTATAAAACTGATTTCCAAATAATATATTTCGAGCTAGCTCTTGGGGAGTTTAAGTATATTGTAAAATGTCAGTGAATCTATGAGTTGATCTGTACAGGCGCAATTCTTTGTGCTTTCACCTGCTGAAGTTTCAAAAGAGAAGGTGTATGAATGAACAAGACAGGGTTGCTGTTAGGTTTCCTTAGTAATGATACCAGCACATTAAAAAAACCTTCTGGGTCTTCTGTTACTCCTGTTGTTGAAAGCTAAGTTGGATTAGGAACTCAGGTTAGGCATTCCCTTCCTGGCAACTTGATTCAATGCATATCATGTCAAAAGGAAAGAGCCTCAGGGGTAGAACAAGAAACCTGGCTGCTGTCAGCATCCTTTTCTCTCTTCCATATGGGTAGGACATGATTCCACAGGATTAGCTCACAATTATGTGCTCTGGGCTGATCAGTTCAGTCAATTTACTGTGTAAAGTAAATTGATCCTTTAGAACAAAGGTCCCTGCATTCAGCTGTTTGTACTACAGGTACCTGAGAAAGCAGCATGCCTCTGTAAACAGTGGTCCCTGCCCTCATGTGGAGTGGACCAGCACCATATGGTGCCACTATGAACTTATTAACTGACGGATTAACTCATCTCAGCATTTGGGATCCCTAGTTTCCAGCTGTGAGAATGATTGATGGGTTAACTACTGCTTCAGTCTTGAAAGTTATTTCCTCCATTTAACAGAGTCAAGAAGACAGAAAATTGCCCCCTTTGTAAATGCTAATCTCACCACTCCTTCGAACACCCAACATAACAATTTATTCGAGGCAAAGTCTTAAAATTGGTATAGTACACATCAAATGCATACTAATTAGCAATTTCTTTTGAAGGCTCTATCACTTATTAAGGGTCTCGTTTTCCATATGTTCGTCATGCCCCACTTCACCCTTTAATTACAAAACAGCACTTTCTATTAATTGTGAGAAGGTACATTGTCCTTGGTATCCGTATTAAATACTATACCTTCAGAGGCCCAGTTCAGGGTCAGGGAGAAGGCAGTCATTAGAGCTTAGTGCCCCTGCCATCTTTTAAAACATATTCATTTTTTTCCTTCAGTGGATATCCTGGTTAAAGAGAACTGCTTGAAAAGTGTCCCCTTCTATGTCATTTACGGGTTCCTGTGATATTACTACTGGCCCTAGATAAAAAGGGGGTGATTATTCCTTATGATTAAGGGCAATTATTCCTCAACCAATATGGAGCAGAAAAGGGGCTCCTTTTGCTCTTGGAAACTTTGGTCTTAAGTATGCCGTGTCTCTTGTTTTCTTAATTTTACCTATGAAAAAATATTTTCAAGCTTATAATCAATACAGGAAAAAACAGTCTGAAAAATTATATGGGAGGCAGAGTTCACCAACTGCTAGTTTTTACTAAAGTTGTTTAAAAACCAATAGCGACTAATAAAATCCTTTATTGTACAATGATTCTTAAGCTGAAGATTCTAATAGGCTAATTGAACAATTTCACATTTAGTTGTGTGCTAGAAGTGTTAAAGGAAATAAGCTATAAAAGAAAATAAGACATAAAACCACTAATTTCATTGGCATGTAACACACACTAATAAACCAAGGATGAGCTTTTAAGCTTTGCACAACTTCTTAATAGTTTCCCCTGTTGACATCAAGATCAGAAGTTGCTATAACAAGTTTGCTAACCAACTTCTAAGTCAAATGAAAATGAAACTATATGCAAAGGTTTAGCAAAAATGCAATATTGCTGGGTTTGGCATATTTGACAAGCACAAATAAATTCATCTTACCAATAAAGGAGAATATTTGTAGCTCAGGGCTCAAATGAAAGGTCCTTGGTGCTCTCTGAGCTTGGTTATTTTCTTGCAGACATTTCATTACCCAAACTAGGTGACATCATTACCTAGTTTGGGTAATGAAACTTCTTCAAGAAAACAGCCAAGCTCATAGATCACCAAGGACCCCTCAAGTTTATCTTATTTATGTCCAGCAAACAGAACTATTCAAACTCAATGGAAATATGTTATCTGGTTTATTTTCATGCTTTTAAAGCTGAAACATACCAGCCATGAAAATATCTTTTGATTGCTGCAAAGAAGAGTTTCTTTTCTGGTTCTCAGATCGTATCAGTCAATTCCTTCTTATCCAGCAAAAACCAAACCAAAACAAACAAACAAACAAAGACAAAATTGCTTCTGGCTGTCAATTCAGACAATGTGCCAGATTTCAGCCTCCTGTATTTTGAAAATAGCTGGATATTTTAAATACCCAAACCCATAGTTTAAAATGGAACTGACAGCCTCCTAACTACAGCCTAACAAGTACTGATGCTAGCATAATGAAATGTAATTAAATTGTCTCTGTCAGGGAGAAAGCTGACCAGTCATTCAATGTATATCTATTGCTGTCATTCATTTAATTAGCTCTTAGCTTCATTATACTTAGGTGGTTTATTTTCAGCCAAATGGCCCTACTTCTCTCCTTCTTGACATAGTGTCTCTCTATTCATTCCCAAATCAATGACTTTTTTTTTAAAAAAGTGTTTCCTTTCTTCCATTAGACAAGAATAAAGTATTATTAATCATTTGATTTCTTTTTTTCTAATAGAATAGCTAAATAGTACTTCATAAATTCTGCCATTTCTAGTGGAACTATAATCTCAAGAAGCTTGCACCAAGCATCTTCCAGGGAAGGAATTTTCTAGAGAAAATTGTTAGCAGGCATTACAAATTGGCAAATCCTTCTACTATTGTCCTTCAACGTAGGGAAATAATAGCAAAAGTGTGGATCCTTGTGACTGCCATGAGTACAAAACCACAATCATTCCCCAGGAATGATTATAGTAGTGCAGTGAGAGTAGACATTAGTATCATAGCAGCCAGAAGTAGATAATGTGATTGTTGTTATTGAGCACTGTCAAGAAGTACAGGAGAATCACCCTTTTCTTTTCCCCTGGTATGGCGGTTAACAGCTACAGGCTACTACAGTCATTTGTGTTATAAAAGGAAGGCTAAAACTGGACTGAGATGTATCCAGATAATGAGCTACAAAGACATGGAATTATCTGGCACCTGGCCTCTCTTGAGCACTTTCCTAGAAATTGTAAAGTTGAGCCTGAGGCCAGCAAATTCTAAAACTTATTTCTTTAATAGGTGGTGAAATATCTTACCCTTCACAGTGGCAAATGTATGGACCCTGACCAAAAACACCAAGACCTTTTGTAAGACTGCGTTGGTTTTCATCAGGCATAGGAGTCCAAAAAAGCTTATACCAGAATAAATACAAATCTTGTAGCAAAAATGGCACAGATGTTAATAATACCTTAAAAAGTAATTCTTATAAAGACATATTTTACATGTTTTAAAATATCATATGTCATGTTCAGTTATACAGGTTGTTGAAATATATTACACTTATTTAAAGCGAAAAAAGTTTGATTTTGTCTCTGTTAAAAAATAGGGACTTTTGAGTTCATTGTGGATGAGAGGGAAAGTGAGTTTTAGCGTTTATACTGTTCCTTAATAGCTCCAGTACTGTCACAACAAGCCTATGAGGTAGGTCCCTTGACTGCAGATAAGTGACAGTTGCAAGATTGATGAGATAACTTGTGGACTAGTGGACCCAACTTGGATTTTTTTTCTGAATTACATCACATTTTGTATTTGTTAAAATCAGAGATTTCGGATCTTTGTCCTTATTGATGATGATGGTGATTTCTATTGCTGCTAATGATTTTTATTTTTTCAAATCAGATACAACTTCTTTGAAAATTCAACTATTATGAGTGGGTAAAGTGAAGGGATTTAAAATTATAAGTCCCTTGGTTTTTATTCTATAGACTGCTTTGTCTAGCCAGTTTTGAACTAGACTTTCTTGCGTGTTGTCATTTTGCTCTGACACTTCTCAGTATATTAATGTGCGCATATATACACAGACAGACAGTCAGACAGGCAAACACTGAAAGCTAACCCAGAATGGGAACAGAACAGGAAGGAACAGATATAAACAACATGTTTTTATATTAATTATACAGTTAAAAATTAATGCTAATTGATTAATAATTTGCAGGAAATTTCAGTGAATGAGAAAGGGGACAAAGTAAAGAACTAGTAGTACTGAAAATTTGTATCTTTAAATGAAATGTGTTGTGAAAGGATATGTGGAGCGTAAGTTAAAAGATGGGAAAGGTGAGAAGTGGCAAATTAGATGAATTAATTTGAAGAGTATTTAGCAAGAATGGAATCAGGATAATTCAACATTAAAGAATCAAGAAAGAGTCAGAAAGTGATTTGGGGAGAAAATCTGGCACAGTTGCAGTGATAATGTATTAATCATCCTTATGCCCTGCTCAATCATCAGTACCAGATACAAAAGATATTTCAAAATGTTATACTAGAGAGAGAAATCAGTTGGATTTCTCTAGGGAAGGAGAAATAACCCAACTTCTTAAGACAGCTTCCCTCCTACCTCTGGCAGTTATATTCTCAATTGACTTTGGAAAAAACTGAATGGGTAGATTCTTTCTCTCTCTCTCTCTCTCTCTGTCTTTTTTTTGACATTCAGTTGAAGGGTGGGAAACTAGAGAAGCCACAGAAATGGACCAGATGACTATAGAAGAAAAGTGGGATGCCAGTCCTCTTTCTAACTAAATAACTTCAAGAAGAACTACTCTCCATTCAAATTCTCCTTCCTCTGAAAGAATTTCTAATATTAGAAATAGGAAAGACAACACAGAACATCAGTCCTGCGGACACAAGTCTATCCACAAAGCTGCAATAGGATAGCTGGTTGCAAATACCACTGTGATACGAAGTTGAACCTGTTCATTGTTGTCTCCATTGCTCTCTCCTCCCTATTAAAGTGGCATCTGAGCAGATGTCAAAAAGTGCTTTTACAAAATTCTCTTTTTTGTGTGTTCAGTGCAATATTCTGCCATTTACGCAGCACTCAAGTTCCACGGCATATGTCTGTGCTGCCTGGAACAACTCCATTCTGCACTAATTCAGAGACAGCCTTAGGCTATGTAATTTCAAAAGCAGATTGGCAATTGCTGTGGAGATATTTAAGGAAAAACCTCCAGTCCACTGAGACCAAAATTAATGGGAGTTTCTGTTCAGTCTCTCCTTTGTAGGGAAATATAGGGTGGGTGTGGGTATGAGTGACCAGAATGAAGGGGAGAAGACATGCTGAATTTCATCTTTTATTTATTAATCTTTTTTTTGCTGCTGCTGAAATGAAAGGTCTGAAGAAAACACATGAAAAGTCTGAAGAAAATCAAATTTAAATTTCATTGTGAAAAAATGGGACATGAAATTTTGAATTTATTATTTTCAGTTATTTTATCTGTTATATATACTTGTGTACTAACTAAACATTATAAATTGAAAGCAAATGTAATAATTGAATGTTAATTAACTGGCAAATAAACTGTAGATATTAATTTGGGGACTTGCTTCAAATCAAGCTGTTAAAAAATTATGCATTGAAAGTTCATCCATTTCTTAACCTTCCATTATGGTTTTCATAACTGGCTGTCCCATTATATCCCTTTCATTGGTCCAAAAACAAGTGCTTATATTTAATTAGATAGTGAAATACAGATTAAAAGCATTGAGAACTTAAATGTTCCCCTTGAAAATTGTACGTTCAATCTACAATCTTTGCTAAAAGTGTTACCTAAATAGGTTTCATGTTATGGTTAGAAGCACATGAGTACCCAGATTTCATTCATGAATATTCATTGCTCAATTCATTTCAACTCCATTGAAAATATCTGCAGCTGCTGAAAACCAAGTAGGCGGTAAAAGGAATCATACCCTGATTTAATTGTACTAATCTAAAGCTGCCAAATACACTTCAGCAAAAACAGTGGCTATTTATTTATAAAACTTCTATACGCTTTGAGAAAACTAATATTTGCAACTTGATTCATTATTAGGTTCCTATACAACTATAATAAAATATATATTCTGAGATTAGAGTGGCCCTGACCATGCTGGATTTGGTATCGTTCATCAACTAGGCCAACTGAGGAGGTATTCCAAATAATTAAAATACAACTTAGGTTATGCTCACATGATACGTTACCCTCCTTCCTGGTCCCTCTTGGTTAACTGAATCCCCTTTCTATAGAAGATTCCACCATCAGCCATTTTTAAGATTTTGCAGCTGCTACAAAGGAGGTCAAGACAATATTATTTGCCTTCTCACATCTTGCTTTTTAAATATTTTTACCCCTTTGGTAGGATAAGGAATATAACAACTCCAGGGGCCAATTGAGGCAGGGATAGAGGGGGTTCTTCCTTTTTCTTTCTACTCCCCCCACCATTCTTAAGGAAGCAGAGATTGAAGTTCCTAAAGGGAGCCCATTTTTATTGTCATGTCTATCTTGGACAGAGGAAAGTCAGCATTCCTAAATAGTTCTCACAAGACCAGTTTTTGTGTGTGTGTGTGTGTGTGTGTGTGTGTGTGTGTGTGTGTGTGTGTAGGGTTTCAGTTCAGTGGTGGAACTAGGTAAACTTTAGTCATTAGTGTAGATTCTACTCTAGTCTTTCTCATGACCTACTTAAGTGTGTCCCATAGACAAAGCCTTGAAGTACTGTGGCCATTTTTTAAGGTAAGAATTTTCAGAAGGAGAACAAGCAAACAATCAAAAGTCTGTCATCTGCACCTCTATAACTGTCTGGTTTGGCTCTGCAACCAAACAAGACAGACACAGACTTCAGAGTATAATTAGAACTGGGGAAAAAATGCTACTAACCTGCCTTCCATTGAGGATCTGTATACTGCACTAGTCAAAAAGAGGCCGAAAATATCTACAGACCCCTCACATCCTGGACATAAATTGTTTCAACTTCTACCTTCAAAATGAAACTATAGGGCACTGCACACCAGAACAACTAGACACAAGCAAAGGTATTCAGCTGGTCCGTACTGGTTTGGGTGAACCGGTAGTGGTGACTGCGGGTGCCACCTGCCTGGACATAATGCTGTCCTATTTAGCCACATTTTCATGGTTAGGCACATGCATGGAAGGTACGTGCTTGAGCAAAGTGCATGCACAGAAGGTTGGGCTCATGCGCGGATGGCACACATATGTGCGGATGGTGCAAGCATGCTTGAACCAAGCAGCATGCATGCGGTGAACCAGTGGTAAGAAAATTGGAAACCCACTGCTGGACACAAGGACTTTTTTTCCCTGAATGCGATCGCTCTGCTAAACAACTAATTCCCACAACTCTGTCAAACTATTTTCTAAAACTGTATTACTATTATTTTTCTCATCCTTCCTATTACCTATCACCTCCCACTTATGACTATAACCACGTTGCTTGTATTTTTATGATTTATATTGTTCTGTTTGTTTCCTAGGATGATTTGATTGCTTATTAATAACCTATCACTATCACTAAGTGTTGTATCTTATGATTCTTGATGAATGTATTTTTTTCCTTTTTTTCCTTTTATGTACACTGAGAGCATATGCATTATTATGTTGTCGGCTGCGGTAGGCAAGAACAGACAGCATAGATACATCAGCATTTACAGACTGAACTGGAACTCTTTAACAACAGGCAAATTCCTGTAATTTATACTCATAATACTTGAAAAAGCCCAACCAAATATGAATGTTCTAAGTTTCTCTCCAAAACAGTTGAAGTTAATAGTTAGGGTCATCTAAAGGTTAGTTTCACTTTAGCAGGGCTTAACACAACTATATGTATTCAATATATAACATGCACCAAATATAAATTCCCTGTGTGTCCAATCACACTTGGCCAAAAAAAAAATTCTATTCTATTCTATTCTATTCTATTCTATTCTATTCTATTCTATTCTATTCTATTCTATTCTATTCTATTCTATTCTTTGTATTAACCATACAAGGAAGAGAAGTTGTCATTAGTTTCTCTGCCAAGATCTCAAGGGAAATCGATTTTCCTCCTCCCCCTCAGAGGCTGTCATGTCCATGAGAGATTATGTGCCAAACCTATAATGTAGCTTTCACTTTTTTCTATTGAAAAAAGATATTGAAACAAAATTTTGGAAATCAAGGTATCATGTAATACAATTGGATTTAAGACATCTTTGCCCTGTTGATTTCAGTGAGAAAAAATTTAACTGAAATCATAAAGTTTCTCTTCCCTTATACAACTTTAGATCCCCAGGTTTGAAAAAGCAACATCAGTATCATTGATGAAAACTGAATAAATAGAAAGGCAGCCAAGAAAGGATGAATATCTGTCTATCTACTACATATTACTGAATAACTGACTCCCTGGATTATATGGCGCCTCAAGAGAAGTGAAAGGGCAGAAAATTAATGACAAGGTTACAGGAGTGAAGTGAATGTGAAGCAACAGGTTACTTTGCTTTCAGGCCTTGATCTTAAATGCCTTTGCACTGAATGAATTACCCAAGGTTATCAGTGCAAGTGAAGGCAATGTAACATTCAGGTTAGAAAACATATAATTCTGAATTCACACACGCACGCACACACGCACCCCCCCTCCCTTTTAGTTTTAAATGGAGGGGGCATATTTTGCAATTTATTTACACATATCTTGGATAAAATATAATGGCATAAAATATAATGGCATATATATATATATATGTTATTATTTCTTCAAGGAACCAATTATAATGTACTTTATAAATGCTACAGATGTCACCTTGCAGATTATATTTGTTGGACTGCACTGCCAATTGCTTTATATTTTGCCTTGTAGCTATATGCTTAAATCAAAATGTACATTTTTAATTTTTTTTAGATACAGATATGACTGTTTAAACACTGGTTTTTAGTGATTTCTGAGATAATAGTTCTAAATCAGTTCTTAACAAAGATTGCAAAATCTTTTGATCTCTTTGCCATAAAAGGTTGATTGATATGACTGAAGTATAGAAAGGAGTGAAATCCAGGAAGGATTGCTTTAATCAGCTTAAATACAATAATTGAGAAGATGGAAGACATTTTGCAATCTCAGCTGCCCAACACCAAAGCCAGATTCCCACAGATAAATATCCTGGCTGCAAATGAAATTGTGAGAACGTAGTGGCATGACATGAATGCCAGATCAATGCAAATTCCAAATGTGGAGGGATCTTAGTAAGTCTGTTTTCTCTTTCTTTTTTTGCTTTTGGAGTGTCCTCTTGTCTCATGATGTTTCCCAACTCCCAGCTCAGAACTGTGCACAAAATCCTAGAGTCCAATATTATACTGTACCTCCAAAGAAGAATGTGATTTCCTGAACAAGTATAACTTCTGTCAGCCTTCATGTCAGAGATCCATTGAAATGAACCTTTCAAATACAGCAAATTCTATATATATATATACATGCATTCTTTAAGGCTTCCTTGAAACTCAGGAAATGATAATACATTAATTTCCCCCTTTCTTGAAATACAAATTCATTGTCTAGAATGGGGCTTATAATAAAACAGCCTATAAAAGAATTATGGATAGGTTTTAGCTCATTTAGAATGGGAATTTTTGAAGCTTGGATTTTTATGATCCTTTATACCAGTGTTTCTCAACTTTGGCCTCTTTAAAATAGGCAGATTTCAACTCCCAGAATTCCCCTGGCAACCATGCTGGGTGAGAAAATCTAGGAGTAGAAGTCCACCTATCTTGAAGTTGTCAAAGTTGAGAAATACTGCTTTAGGCAATAATCATGCATAGGACAGGTGCACATCTACACATTTATGTACTACTAACTTTTGTTTGGGGAAACAATGACTCAGCAGTTAAAGATACTGAGCTTGTTAGCCATACCCAGACTGTCAGCTTGGGGAAAGCTGACAATCTGGGTACAAAATCCAACCAGTGTGGTGACAGGGCGAGCTCCTGTTACTTGCCACAGTTCCTCCCCATGTAGCAATCTGAAACAATGCAAATGTGAGTAGATAAATAGGCACCATTTCAGTGGGAGGCTGACAGCATTCAGTGTACCTCAGCATATAGTCAGCATATTTGGACAATGTTGGCTCCATTAGCTAAGAAATGGAGATGAGCACTTCCCCTTAGAGTCAGGCATGACAGGACAAAGGAAATCTTTATCTTTACCTAGGTTTTAGTTAAAGTAGAAAGCTCAGTGACTGTGAGGTAATATATTGAAGCTATTTTTAGTAAATTTAAAAAAAAATGTTTAATTCCACTAGGAAGAACATGCATCTTTATGTGCATGTTCCTCTAAATCTGTTTTCTTGTCACTCTCCAGTTCATTTTATTGATTGTAGCTTTCCATCAAAGAAAGGTTGAGATGAAATAGAATAGAATAGAATAGAATTTTATTGGCCAAGTGTGATTGGACACACAAGGAATTTGTCTTGGTGCATATGCTCTCAGTGTACATAAAAGAAAAGATACGTTCATCAAGGTACAACATTTACAACACAATTGATGATCATTGTTGCTCGGGAGTGATCCTGTCTATTTCATTGACAAATACAAAATAAATAGCTATATTTATTAATTGTCTTAAATATAACTCACGAACTCTATTTACTAATGGTCTCTTTAAAAAAAAATAGAAAAAGTGTGGTGGTACCTAATATAAAGTCCCTGTACCATATCATAGAGTCATGAGAATTCTACTTTCACAATGTTCCTCTCTCTGCCCACTGTATCTGTATGAAAGTTGATAGATTGAATCCTCTAACAAAAAAGATAAGTTCATCTATGTGTGTCCACAAATGTAATTTAAATATTGCAAAAAAATATGGGTTTTTTTAAAAAAATTAAATTATAAATGTAAAATAATCAAAAATTCAAAAGAGCTTAAGATCAGAAATTGTCATGCTTCATTTCTTATAAAGTTATACTGTGCTCAACAATGTCAGTCAATTCTATTCAAAAGAAAGCAATCAGCATTTGGGTTTTTCATAGAAACTTTAGATCAATGGGGCAGCTTCCAAAACAAAAGAAAATCTGTTTTCTTTGTAGATATAAAGGTGAAGGTTCCCTTCGCACATATGTGCTAGTTGTTCCCGACTTTAGGGGGCGATGCTCATCTCCATTTCAAAGCTGAAGAGCCAACGCTGTCCGAAGACATCTCCATGGTCATGTGGCTGACATGACTAAACGCCAAAGGCGTACGGAACCCTGTTACCTTCGCACCAAAGCTGGTCCCTATTTTTCTACTTGCATTTTTACATGCTTTTGAACTAGGTTGGCAGAAGCTGGGGTCAGGAACAGGAGCTCACCCCATTATGTGGCACTAGGGATTCGAACTGCTGAACTGCTGACCTTTCGATCGACAAGCTCAGCATTTTAGCTGTACAAATCAAATCTTGCCATGTATATACTCCTTGAAGCTTCATTTTTTTTTCTCAGCGAATTCAATATCTAAACTTTGTGAATAATGTGACATTTTTAAAATATCTGTATAGAGGTGATTAGTTATGCTTTGGTCTTCCAAGATGATTTGCAGCTAAAATATCTGAGTTTATTCTATGGAATAGTAATAAAAGGTAAATACAAAAAGAGTAGTCATGCCTCTGAATCATCAAATCTTTATCCTTGGGATTTGGATTCCATTACAAATATTAGCACAGATCAAGGACATTTTATTTTAAGCACAAATCTAATAGGAAGAGAGTTAATTCTATGAAACTGGAAGTCAGCTAAAGAAATTAAAATTGGTGTGTGCAAATGACAAGGAAGTTGTTCCTTCAGGGTATAACTTAAATATGAGTTTTACCAGAATCTCCATGGTATCTCTCTCATACATTTTGTGAAAATCCATATATTATATTTCACAATAGTCCTTAAGGATTTTACAACTCTCATGACTTTCTGTAATACCTTTTAAGGTATATTCTTAAATCCCAAGTGTCTGGCAGCATGCTAATTTTGACTGAGAGAGTCTAGGAAGAGTGCCTTCTCTGCCATTGCCCCTAGCCTCTTGAATATTCTCTCCCCAGAGGTGAGGTGGGCCTTTTGAAAGAGTGGGAAGACGTGGCTCTGCCAAATACCCATGGAGATTCTCAGTCATCCAGGTCATGGTTATCCCAAAGGTGCTTTTTTTCAAGAGTCTATTGGAATTTCTGGTTCTTCTTTGAAGACATTTTGCTTCTCATCCAAGAAGCTTCTTCAGCTCTGACTGGATAGTGGCAAATGGAAGGATTTATACTCCTTGCAGATAGCTGGACATTTGCATTCTTTTAGCGAGATGTTCATGGCTCTGCCAACTCTTATGGGGCCACCAATATTAGGGTAATTAGTGCCTTGAAGACTCTCTCCCCAGCTTTTAATATTTAACCGTATCCTTGTTTTTTACCTTACTCCTTTTATTAATGATTGTATTTTTTATTGTTTTTATGTGTTTATGCTTTTAGTTGTACATTTCCCAGTGTCCCTCTGATAGTGAGATGGGTAATACTTAAATTTGATAAATAAATAAATAAGAATATTTATCATGTTAAAAAAATATGGGATAGCTACCTTGGTGGATTTTCCTCACCTTTTCCTCCCACAAAATGAGTCTAAATCTACACTCCACATGATTGATCTGCAAAAGAGAGATGATTAAAAAAGAGCTTTCCACAAAACTTGTAGCTCTTAATTTATTTCTATTGATTTAGCGTTAGAAATAATTATTATAATTTAAATAGTAATACACTGGAACTCATTGATATGGAAAATCTCTATCCATATCACATGAGATAGGATACATTTGGCCACAATTTCCGTGCAACGTTTGAATAAGCGTAATGTCCCTATGATTCTGTGACAAGGTTTTTGACCATGTCTATTTACTGTTACCTGTGAAATAGATCAAACTGCTGCAAACCTAGTTTGCATTTTGAGAGACTGCAGCTCCATAAACCTTGGTCTACCATTATTACTTGGCTCTCAACAGCTGGCCTGAAGCCACAGTAGTAATTTTTTTTTCAAGAAGAAAGGTGGCTTGATTTCTTGATTGACTGATTTATAGATATCACCATAAAATGGTCATAATAATATTAAGTACTGTAAAAATTCTGCTTTATGTGTATGTTGTAATTTATTTTAGTTTCCACAAAGCTGGAAATCAGAATGAGAAGTTTTGGTGTCCCCATAGTTGCAGAATATTCAGCAATTTAGGCAAGGAGGCAATTATTTTCATTCCTAGTTTTCAGGATTTCTGAATTGCTACAAATAAAGGCTTCTGTAGCTCAAACTGCTTTGAGGATCAGATGCAGTGGTGATGTGGAAATCCTAAATGTTAATTATAGACTGAAGAGAAATTTCAAGACATCGAACTTCCTTCCTGTAAATCTTGTATGGTCCATAAACCTGCCTGAGGATTTGGGGGAAAATGTTGAAAAGTTAGTATACTAAGATATAAAATAGTTTTTTCAGGTAATCCTATCATCATGTCGATATGCTGCAGTAACCTACTAGAAATATGAAGAAGTATGAAGGAGATTTTTATATTTCATGCATTTATTTGTGGATTAAAT
Organism: Ahaetulla prasina; assembly: GCF_028640845.1. Classification (NCBI taxonomy): domain Eukaryota; kingdom Metazoa; phylum Chordata; class Lepidosauria; order Squamata; family Colubridae; genus Ahaetulla; species Ahaetulla prasina. The sequence continues at coordinate 264,156,417 of NC_080540.1, forward strand.
AAATCAACATGTGATAGACAAAGACCCTTGAATAATGGATTAAATTAGATAATTTAAATTATTATTGGAATGGAATTGCAGAAATTCTCCAGAAAGCATTGAAATATAAAATGGATTGGATTAAGATTTACTTACCTATTTTTAGCAGCCATTTTTCTAAAATTATAGTTATTTTTGATATGTACAGAAGATAGTCAGATTTCAAAGTAATTGAAATTTAAAATGATTTAAATTTTATTCTAGGGAAAAAAATGATAGTATGTATTCTGATTAAGATAATAAAATTTAAAAAAAACCTATGGTTAATCAGATGTGAGACAGTAGGGCTTAAGCCAATTCACTGCAACTCAGCTGCAACATAATGGGGTAAGATTATTCACCCTCCTTAGTGTAGATGTAAAGGTTTGCTTTCTTCCAGTAGCCCAGACCAAAAGAGCAAGGTTGAAATCAATAAGAGTTTTCTTTGTTTCTGCCTTCTCTGCAGCATAGAGACCGTGCAAAACCTCAGGTTGCTGTTCCTCTTCTCCCACTTCTCCTCAGGACTTTTGTTTTATTGCCTGAGGTTTTCATATCATCTGCAGCAATTCCGAGCAGGGGGGTAAAATCTCAGAACCTCAAATAACTGTCGAAAAGAAATAAGTTTTGGGGACACATCAAGACTTTTAAAAGCAAAAAGATAGAATACAAAGTTGGCTTATTTGATCAAGGTTAAAATATATGTGATTTTTTTTTCTAGAAGCCTTTAATGCAGTGGTGAAATCCAAAATTTTTTACTACTGGTTCTATGGGCATGGCTTGGTGGGCGTGGTGAGGTGTGGCTTGGTGAGTGTGGCAGGGGAAGGATATTGCAAAATCTCCATTACTATCCCACTCTGGGGCCAATCAGAGGTGGTATTTGCCGGTTCTCTGAGCTACTTAAAATTTCTGCTACTGGTTCTCCAAAACCTGTCAGAACCTGCTGGATTTCACCCCTGCTTTAATGGATTTTTCTTGTCCAGAACTGAATGACAAGACTTTAAAGATTATCTTGAGATAAGATATGAGAATATATTTTTGTGATATTTTTACAGAGAATGATAAATTACTTTGTAAATGAAAATGAAATTGATTTATTTATTTTAGGTTAAGATGATTAGATACATAGATATTAGATAGATAGATGATAGATAGATAGATCTAGAATGATGATGAGGCTTTATTATTGGTAAATAAATAAATGATAACATATGTGATGAAGACAACTTTGGTTGAAATATGAAAGAAGATGATAAGTTACTGAAATTGTTTGTATTTGTATTGATGAAAAGGGAAGCCATTTCTTTATATATTTTTATTTATTTTTCCCCTTAACCCTCTTTTTTGTCTCTGTACTTTTTATTTTTTTATATTTTTCTTTGTTTGTATTAATTTTTAATTTTTTACTTTTAAACATTAACAAAAATCATTAAAACGTTGCTGTTTTCCCCCTCTATGAGTTATGTAAAAGCAGATATTGCATAACATAGAAAATAAGGAGAAGCGCAAATTTAAATGTACTTAAGTTGTTAAAGAACATTTAATTAATTAACTTATAGCTATATAAAAAGCAAAGAATTTAGCTATTCCTGTCACATAATTTGACTTTCTCCTTTTTAGATCTAATGCCTAACATCCTTAGACCAATATAGCAAAACTAAGAATGGCTGCTCAGTCATCATCAGTTCAGATCAAATGTCTCCTTGAAGGATAAATAAGTTTCATTACAGCCAAAGGCAGAGGCTTAAAATAACATTTAAGGGCAAAGTGTCAGGGCAGAATATAGAGTAGTTCAAAATAAAATTACCATTAATATAAATTTAAAAAAAGAAAGGGGGGAAAAAGAGAAATCGAGTTAAATACAATAATTGAAGAAGAGGATAAATTACAATTTTACAATATGTAAGCCATAGCTGTAAAGTAATGTTTAGCCTTTTTCCTGAAAAATGTGCAGGATTGGTCCCTTAGTAAAAAGTGGGTGGTTCCTAGGTGGTGCCATGTTGAATATTTTGTAATTAGAGGGGTATCAGTTCTGCTCTCCAGGAATAATATATTGGGTGAACCAGAAGTACATGTCTAATTGTTTCAGCTTCAGTTCAGAACAGGCACTGTATATTAGTCAATCCTGGAAGGCAACATTGCTTGTAACACCAGCAAGGGAGGGCATATAGGCATGTCAAAGTATAGTGGTACACATTTAGAGGTGGAAAAAGGTGGGTAGATGACATGAAGTGAAAATAATATTTATTTATTTATTTGTTTATTTATTTATTTATTTATTTGATTTCTATACCGCCCTTCTCCCGAAGGACTCAGGGCGGTGTACAGGCAAGAATAAAACAGACGGTACAATATACAAATTTAAAATGCAGTTAAAAAACTTATTTTAAAATTGGCCTGAGAAGTAAAATATATAATAAGCTAAAAAACCCCATTTAAAATTAATTTCTAAGAATTTAAAAATTTGTTAAAATCAATTTAAGCCAGCCCAGCGAATAAAAAGATGTGTCTCCAGTCCGCGACGGAATGTCCGAAGGTCAGGTATTTGGCGTAAACCCGGGGGAAGTTCGTTCCAGAGGGTGGGAGCCCCCACAGAGAAGGACCTTCCCCTGGGGGCCGCCAGCCGACATTGCTTGGCGGACGGCACCCTGAGAAGTCCCTCTCTGTGGGGGCGTACGGGTCGGGGGGGGGGATGTGGTAACAGCAGGCGGTCCCATAAGTACCCAGGCCCTAAGCCATGGAGCGCTTTAAAGGTAGTAACCAACACCTTAAAGTGCACTCGAAAGGCCACAGGTAGCCAGTGCAGTCTGCGCAGGAGCGGTGTTATATGGGAGCTACGCAGAGCTCCTTCTATCACCCGCGCAGCTGCATTCTGGACTAACTGAAGCCTCCGAGTGCACTTCAAGGGGAGCCCCATGTAGAGAGCATTACAATAATCCAAGCGAGAGGTAACGAGCGCATGAGTGACCGTGCACAAGGCATCCCGATCAAGGAAGGGGCGCAACTGCCGAACCAGGCGAACCTGGTGGAAGGCCCCCCTGGAGACGGCCGTCAAATGATCTTCAAACGACAGCCGTTCATCCAGGAGGACACCTAAGTTGCGCACCCTATCCTTTGGGGCCAATAACTCGCCTCCAACAGTCAGCCACGGCTGCAGCTGACTGAATCGGGGTGCCGGCATCCACAGCCACTCCGTCTTGGAGGGATTAAGCTTGAGCCTGTTTCTCCCCATCCAGACCCGTACGGCTTCCACACACTGGGACAGCACTTCAACAGCTTCATTGGGGTGGCCTGGGGTGGAGAAGTACAGCTGGGTGTCATCAGCGTACAGCTGGTATCTCACCCCAAAGCCACTGATGATCTCACCCAACAGCTTCATATAGATGTTGAACAGAAGGGGCGAGAGAATCGACCCCTGCGGCACCCCACAAGTGAGGTCCCTCGCGGTCGACCTCTGCCCCCCTGTCAACACCGTCTGCGACCGGTCAGAGAGATAGGAGGAGAACCACCGATACACGGTGCCTCCCACTCCCAATCCCCCCAACCGGCGCAGCAGGATACCATGGTCGATGGTATCAAAAGCCGCTGAGAGATCTAATAGGACCAGGGCAGAGGAATAGCCCCTGTCCCTGGCCCTCCAGAGATCATCCACCAATGGGACCAAAGCTGTCTCCATGCTGTACCCGGGTCGGAAGCCGGACTGGAACGGGTCTAGATAGACGGCTTCATCCAGGTATTGGGGTAGCTGTCGCGCCACAGCACTCTCTACAACCTTCACAACAAAGCGAAGGTTGGAGACTGGACGATAATTACCCAAAATAGCTGGGTCCAGGGAGGGCTTCTTGAGGAGGGGTCATTTATCCCTTTGCATGTTGAGGTCTTTCTTTGCTTAACTTTGCTGCAAATTCTTTTCAACCGCAGCATATGTAGAATGTGGTGAGTAAACATGAAGGCCAAATAAAATGAAATTGGATTCTTCCAGGCAGAGGTGTGGCATATAGTGCTACAAGTTGAGCTACCGTATTTTTTGGAGTATAGGACGTACCTTTTCCCCCCAAAAAAGAGGGTGAAAATCCGGTGCATCTTATACTCCAAATGTAGCCCTACCCAGCTTCTCAACAGAGGTTTCAGATGCTGAAAAAAGCATCAGAAACGAAACTTCACAAAAGAAGCCCCCAAACAGAGCTTCACAAAAAAAGCCTCCAAACAGAGATTCAGAAAAGAAGCCTCCAAACAGAGATTCAGAGGCTTTTTTTCTGAAACTCTGTTTTGGAGGCTTTCAGAAGCAGAAAGTTTAGTTTAGTTTAGTTTAGTTTATTAAATTTCTATACCACCCTTCTCCCGAAGGACTCAGGGTGGTTTACAGCCAACATAAAACACTATACATAAATAGATTTAAAAAACACTATAAAAATCTAATTCAAATTTGGCTAAACATTAAAACTATTAAAAACAATAGTAAAACCCCAATTAAAAACCATAACAGATTAGGCCAGCCCCGCGCGATGAAATAAAAGGGTCTTGAGCTCACGTCGGAAGGTCCGGAGGTCGGGGAGTGATCGTAACCCCGGAGGAAGCTCGTTCCAGAGGGTAGGTGCCCCCACAGAGAAGGCTCTCCCCCTTGGGGTCGCCAGCCGGCATTGTTTGGCTGACGGCACCCTGAGGAGACCCTCCCTGCGCTCCCTGCAAAGGTCGGTGGGAGGCTATTGGTGGCAGCAGGCGGTCCCGTAAATAGCCCGGTCCTAAGCCATGGAGCGCTTAAAGTTTTTTCAGAATTTTCAGAGGCAGGAAAAACAAAACAAAAACAAAAACAAAAAAAGCAAGGCACAAAGCTCACAACTAAGGAACCTGTTGCTAAAATTCACCTTATTGTTATTGTTATTGTTATTATTGTTATTATTGTTATTATTATTATTATTATTATTATTATTATTATTATTATTATTATTATTATTATTATTATTATTATTATTATTATTATTGTTTATATTTATATACCGCCCTATCTCCCAAAGGACTCAGGGCGGTTTACAGGCATTTAAAAGCAATAAATACAATTCTAAAAACAATTAAAAAACTTATTCAAAAGCCTTAATTAAAAATATAAAAATTAAAACCCAAGATAAAACCCATAAACTAAAACTAACTCAGTCCTGCGCAATTAAATAGGTATGTTTTAAGCTCGCGGCGGAAGGTCCGAAGGTCCGGAAGCTGACGAAGTCCTGGGGGCAGTTCATTCCAGAGGGTGGGAGCCCCCACAGAGAAGGCCCTTCCCCTGGGCGTCGCCAGGCGACATTGCCTCGCTGACGGCACCCTGAGGGGTCCCTCTCTGTGAGGCGCCGCATGGGTCGGTGAGAGGTATTCGGTAGCAGTAGGCGGTCCCGTAGATAACCCGGCCCTATGCCATGGAGCGCTTTAAAGGTGGTCACCAAAACCTTGAAGCGCACCCGGAAGGCCACAGGTAGCCAGTGCAGTCTGCGCAGGATGGGTGTTATACGGGAGCCACGAGGGGCTCCCTCTATCACCCGCGCAGCCGCATTCTGGACTAACTGCAGCCTCGGATGCCCTTCAAGGAGCCCCATGTGAGAGCATTGCAGTAATCCAGGCGAGACGTCACGAGTGGGTGGGTGACTGTGCACAGGGCATCTCGGTCCAGAAAGGCGCAACTGGCGCACCAGGCGAACCTGGTAAACGCTCTCCTGGAGGCGGCCGTCAAATGATCTTCCAAAGACAGCCGTTCGTCCAGGAGGGCGCCTAAGTTGCGCACCCCTCCGCCGGGGCCAATGACTCGCCACCGATGGTCAGCCGGATTTAGCTGACTGTACCGGGATGCCGGCATCCACAGCCACTCTGTCTTGGAGGATTGAGCTTGAGCCTGTTTCTCCCCATCCAGACCCGTACAGCCTCCAGACACGGGACAGCACTTGATAGCTTCGTTGGGGTGGTCCGGTGGAAAGTACAGCTGGGTGTCATCCGCATACAGCTGATACCTCACGCCGAAACCACTGATGATCTCACCCAGCGGCTTCATGTAGATGTTAAACAGAAGGGGCGAGAGGATCGAGCCCTGCGGCACCCACAAGTGAGGCGCCTGGGGTGACCTCTGCCCCTGTCAACACCGACTGCGACCGGTCGGAGAGATAGGAGGAGAACCACCGATAAACGGTGCCTCCCTCCCAATCCCTCCAGCCGCGCAGCAGGATACCATGGTCGATGGTATCGAAGCCGCTGAGAGGTTTTCTAATAGACTAATAGGACCAGGGCAGAGGAACAACCCCTATCCTGGCCCTCCAGAGACCATCCACCACCGCGACCAAAGCCGTCTCTGTGCTGTAACCGGGCCGGAAACCGACTGGAACGGGTCTAGATAGACGGTTTCATCCAGGTGCAGGGGAAACTGATATGCCACCATACTCTCTACAACCTTCGCCGGAAGGTTGGAGACCGGACGATAATTACCTAAAACAGCCGGGTCCAGGGAAGGCTTCTTGAGGAGGTCTCACCACCGCCTCTTTCAAGGCGGCCGGAAAGACACCCTCCACCAAAGAAGCGATCGTAATCGCCTGGAGCCAGCCTCGTGTCACCTCCTGGTGGCCAGCACCAGCCAGGAGGCACGGGTCCAGTAAACACGTGGTGGCATTCAGTCTACCCAACAACCTGTCCATGTCCTCGGAGCCACAGGGTCAAACTCATCCCAGACAATGTCACTAAGACCACCTCGGACGCCTCACCTGAGTCACCGCAATCTTGGTCCAACCCGTCCCGGCTGAACGATTTTATCGTATAGATAACCGTTAAACTCCTCAGCACGTCCTGCAGTGGGTCATCCCGCTCCCCCTGGTGAAGAAGGGAACGAGTCACCCGGAACAGGGCGGCTGGGCGGTTATCTGCCGACGCAATGAGGGAGGAGGCGTAGCAACGCCTCGCTTCCCTCAATGCCACTAGGTAAGTCCTTGTATAGGACTTCACTAGTGTCCGATCAGCCTCTGAACGGCTAGACCTCCAGGAACTCTCTAGGCGTCTTCTCCCGGGCCTCATCCCCTCAGCTCCTCGGAGAACCAGGGAGCGGTTGGGACCCGCGGGTCAGAGGCGCAAAGGCACGACACGATCTAAGGCCCCGCGCGGCCCGTTCCCAGGCGCAACAAGTTCCTCAGGCGTGCCGTGAGCCAGACCCTCAGGAATGGCCCAAGCTCCGTCCGGAACCTCTCCGGGTCCACCAGGCGCCTGGGACGGAACCAACGCATCGGCTCCGTCTCCCTGCGGTGTTGGGTGGCGGTCAGAAAGTCTAGGCGAAGGAGAGAGTGATCTGACCATGACAAAGGTTCGATGACTATTTCCTTTAAGTCCAGATCTCTCGACCACTGACCAGAGACAAAATCAAATCAGTGTACCACCCCAGTGTGGGTAGGGCCATCAACTACTTGCATCAGGTCCAAGGCCGTCATGGAAGCCGTGAACTCCCGAGCTGCTGTCGATGACGAGCGGAAGAAGGCAGTTAAAGTCCCCATGACTAAAAGTCTGGAGGTTTCAACTGCCACCCCAGCAAGCACCTCCAGGAGCTCGGGCAGGGCAGCTGTCACGTAGCAAGGAGCCAGGTACGCGACCACCAAGCCCATCTGACATCTATGCCCCCACTTCACAAGGAGGGATTCACACCCGACAATCTGAGGTACAGTGGTCTCCCTCGGCTCCAGACTCTCTAATCACAACCGCCACCCCCACCCCTACCCTGGGCTCTCGGCTGATGAAATGCACGGAAACCTGGTGGGCACATCTGCACCAGGGGCACGCCCCCTTCTGCGCCCAACCAGGTTTCCGTAATGCCTATAAAGTCCGCGGCACCCCCCTGAATAAGGTCGTAAATTAGGGGGGCCTTATTGGCCACGGACCGTGCATTACATAACATCAGCCGAAGGCCCAGGCTCTGAGGGTCTTGACTATCCGGGGAACGGGAGAAGTCTGGGGGCTCGGGGCGCGCGATCGCCTGCAAATATCGAGCGCGCGCCCCCTTAACACGATCCGAGCCCCCGCTTCCGCCAAATCTGCCCCTCCCCCAAACCGTGCAAATAGCGCCACCCTCCACCAATGGAACCTGAAATCCCCCCATAACCTTCGGACCTATTAGCTCACCGCCACGAGCATGCGCAGGAACTGATACCCCACCCGGCGGGTTTCCCCCAACACCCGCCCTACCCCTCCCACCCCTTAAAAATGCCCTATCTAAAAAACCCCAAAGGCTCTTCCTCTTCGCATGCCACCTCTGTGGATCCCAAGATCTGTCATTGAGGCCGGCCCTTGGTAATAAAACGGGCCATTCCTGCGAGGCGGGGGCACCTCGCAGGCACAAGAGTTCCTGTACCGAATAACATAGGCGAATCGTGAAAATAATACTACTTCGCTAGGGGATAACAGTCGCCGGTTGGTAGCAATTATTTTTTCTGCAGTTCTAATTATCCTCTGAAGTCTTTCTTGTTGGGTTGCAGAACCAAACCAGACAGTTATAGAGGTGCAAATGACAATAATTCCTCTGTAGAACTGAATCAGCAGCTCCTTGGGCAGTTTGAGCTTACTGAGTTGGCGCAGAAAGAACATTCTTTGTTGTCCTTTTTTGATGATGTTTTTGATGTTAGCTGTCCATTTTAGATCTTGCGATATGATAGAACCTAGAAATTTAAAAGTTTCTACTGTTGATACTGTGTTGTCAAGTATTGTGAGAGGTGGAAGTATGGAAGGGTTTCTCCTAAAGTCTACCTCCATTTCTATGGTTTTGAACGTGTTCAGTTCCAGATTGTTTTGGTTGCACCACAAGGCTAGTCATTCGACCTCTCGTCTATATGCGGATTCATCATTGTCTCGAATGAGACCAATCACTGTTGTGTCATCTGCGAACTTCAGTAGCTTGACAGATGGATCGTTGGAGATGCAGTCATTGGTATACAGAGAGAAGAGAAGTGGGGAGAGGACACAGCCTTGGGGGGCCCCTGTGCTAATTGTACAGGTATCTGATGTGATCCTGCTTAGCTTCACCTGCTGCTTCCTGTTTGTTAGGAAGCTTGTGATCCACTTACAAGTCTGTAGCTGGTTTAGCTTAGTTAGAAGAATGTCTGGAATGATGGTATTGAATGCTGAATTAAAGTCTACAAAAAGGACCCTTGCATAGGTCTTTGGAATGTTGTAGGATGTAGTGCAGAGCCATATTAACAGCATCATCTGTTGATCTATTTGCTCGGTATGCAAATTGCAAGAGGTCTAACAGCGGATCCATGATGGTTTTCAAGTAGGAAAGCACTAGCCTTTCAAAGGTTTTCATGACTACAGATGTTAAAGCAACTGGTCTGTAGTCATTCAGTTCCTTGATGGTGGGCTTCTTTGGCACTGGGATGATGGTAGAGCATTTGAAGCAAGAAGGAACATAGCACATCTCTAGTGATTTATTGAAAATATGGGTGAAGATGGGGGGGCCAATTGGTCAGCACAGACTTTAAGCAAGAAGGAGTTATCTTGTCTGGACCTGGAGCTTTTCCTGGCTTTTGTCTGTGAAATAGATCCTGCACTTCCTTTTCTGAGATCACTAGGGGTTGTGAACCCAATGAAATGGGGCCAGTTGAAGTGATGACTTGTTAATATCACCATCTTGTTTTTATAATAGTTGATTTGTATTATTTTAGTCTGACAAAATACCATTGCCAGAGACTTTTCTTCAGCCCCACTAGTCAAACAGAGATAATAACATAGCATCATCAGTGAATAATAGTTTGGAAATTGGACTCTGAGCTAAGGATGGAAGGTGGAATTCAGATATAGGGAGGGTCCTTATAATATCATTGATATAAACATTAAATAGGAGTGAGGCCGCCTTACTTAGCTCTTTTGGTACCGGGTATAGGTGCAGTCATTTTTCTGTCTTTTATGCAGTAAATTTGCATTGTAGTGTTTTTGTGTAACATTATTATTAAGTAAAGAAGACAGTAATCAATAGAAGAAGCTGCCAGTTCTTGTCATAACCTCTCTGGGGAATTGAACTGCCTTCAAATCTATAAAGGCAGCATAGAAAATGCCTCTTTGAGTTCTAGCATATTTTGTTGACAGATGTTGCAGAATAACACTTTGATCCACTATCAAAAAGACCTGTTGGAAGCTGGCTTGTTCCCTGGCTAGAATTTTTTTTTCTTTGATCATCCAGTTGACAAGAGATGTCCTGACTAAAATTTACTAATTATACTCAGCAACCTGGTTAGAAAATAGCTAATGAGCTGGTGTAATTGCTTTCTTATGTATTGGAATTAGTATGGAGTTATCCCAATCTTTAAGAATCTTGAGAATTGATATGGGTAAATAGCTGCGCCAAAACAGAGGCCCACAATTCAGATTTGTTTTTAATATCTGTTGTTCGATCAAATCCCTCTATTAACGCTTTGGCATTTTTAAACTGATGAATTTAGGATAGTATTTATGGCTCCAAAATGGCCAGTCATGTAAAGAATCAAGAAGAGATACAAATTGTTTATCCCCAATTTACTATGCAAAATAAGATACTAAAATATGCATTCCAATTTCAGTTAGTATTAAATTATTCTGTTCAAGATTATGTTTTGTTATTGCAAAGAAAAGAAACACGATGTCAAAACAATACTTTTTTTCTTTCTAATTTTGCTCTGTTTCATTCAGCCACTTGGCTTGATACCATCTTTTTCAAGAGGATGTTATATTTCTTTTCCAAAGAGAAGAAAGTTTCCTGGGAATAAGGTTCATTTATATTGCACTGATCAGTAAACTCTGGCCTGGATACAATTCCTTGTCAAGGCAAGATTTCAAAGACACTCTTGTAATCCAAGAGTAGCTTGAAAAAAAGAGAATCCTCAGGGGTTTTGGAACCCCAAAAATGAAGGAGACAGCTTTAACTTGTCCTCTTAAACTCATTCTAAGCTCAAGCAGTGACAAGTCCTAGAAACAGATTTTCACTTAAAAAAACAAACAAATTTAAACAACAAGGTTTTGCACAACTGTGTGAAAAACATTTGAAATAATCCCTTGGCAAGTTGGCAGTCGACTAGGAAAAGTCAAACCTGACTGTTAGATTGTGTTTTGTCCAATAAGGCTGTACAGTAGGCATTACAGAGGCTTTTCATTTGCTTGTTTTGTTAAAAATTGCCTGGATTCCTCATATGAGTAACATGGTAAAGTTAACAATTTCCCTGTCATTCAGGTCCATTTCTTGGCCGAGGTACCCAGCGTTGTCCGAAAACAATTTCCCTGGTCATGGGGTCTAGTTGCCAAAGCTGAACGGAATGCTGTTACCTTCCTACCGAAGTGGTACCTATTAATCTACTTGCATTTGCATGCTTTTAAACTGCTAGGTGGGCAGGAGCTGGGGTAAGGAAAGAAAATTAAGTCTATTGGACAATTCTGGGCCAGTCAATGGCATATTCACATATTTACCTTAGCCTTAACGTTTGTTCAATTTTTTATTTAGCGATATGAGTAAATTAGGCAGCTATGGCTATTCATCAAATTATGGCTAAAGCAAATCAGGGTTTAGCAATCTTTATTTCTTCCAACTTGCAAAAATAATTGCCCAAAAAAAGGGATGGGTAGAATCTTGAACATAGTGAGATTTGTGCGCACAGTGGAAATCAGTCAACTGAAAGGTTATCAAAGAAGTTTTTCCCATGGACATGGCACCTCATTTTATCTTGCCCTGATGATCATTATGCTGTTTGTAACACAGAGTAGCTGTAGAATCAGGTCAGGGGAGAACTTTGCTTCCTAGATTGTCCCAAGGCTCATGGCAAAGTGCAACACATAAACAGGTTGCTTCAAATAGAACATTACCATGGAAAAACAATTTGAGTGGCCTACTTCAGGAATATAATTTGTATACCTGCTCTATGAGGATTTGCAGAAACAATAGAAGTGCTTTTCAGCACAATGAAAACTTTGCTTACTCTGCAAGCCTTGCAGAAAACTTATAAGATGAGGAGAATAGCATCTTTAATTGCCCATTGGTGTTCTGTCTTGGATTCTATGTTCAGCCTGGCTTTTCTCTTGCACACCTATGGTTTGAATGATTGTGGCCGATTCTCAGGCATGCAGCTACTGCAGCTGACACACAAAACAAAGTATTGAGAAAAGGAAGGAGAGAAATGGTGTTCTCTGGGAAATAAGCCTTCCAGGTCACAGGTGAGAAGCAAAACAGCATGGGCCACATCTTGCCGAGCTTTTTGTTTAGGCGAGGAGAAAGCAGAGCTGGTTATTATGTTTTTTATTCTGAAATGAAATCTGGCATTAACTAATGAAAGCCTAAGCCCCCAAAAGGAACAAATGTATGTGCATCTACCTTGGTACACAGGCTGTATGGCTCAGATAGTCAGCATAGGTTTCTCTCCCTCTCCCCCCTATTCTTTTTTATCTATCTATCTATCTATCTATCTATCTATCTATCTATCTATCTATCTATCTATCTATCTATCATTGTCTTCCTTCCTTCCTTCCTTCCTTCCTTCCTTCCTTCCTTCCTTCCTTCCTTCCTTCCTTCCTTCCTTCCTTCCTTTCTTTCTCACATATTTATTTCTATGTCAGTACATTTCTGTATATTATGGTCCACATCTGAAATTAACCTCACCAGATTTGATCCTATAAATTAGGTTTCTTTGAAGAAAAGGAAGAAGGAATCAAATCAAAATCCCAAATCAATTAGTAACAAGCATTACAAGACCATATATTCATTTCCTATTTTGATTAAAATCTGACTAAAACACTTTCACATTTTACATACTTTTTTTAATGTACTTTTCTCCTCACTCTCCATTTCCTACTAAACCCTTTACTCTATTTTACTTAGTGTCTACATAGATTGCTAATGTTGAGTATTGCATGTTTTATCAAGTGGCATATTTTAAAATGTAACATTCAGGCAGGAGTGCTTCTGTTGCCAGAATATCACCACAATGAACAAAATATGTATAGACTGTGTATTTTATTTCATTTATTAGATTTGCTTGCCACCCATCTTGCTTCCACTACTTGAAGTAGAACTAACTGGGGAAAAAAGGACTTGGGATGACATTTGCAATCATATGACTGAAACACTACGCATTTGTATGTGCTTGTGACATCAAAGTGTACAGAAAGGTAATAGGGCTTTGATCACACCTTCATGACTCCCATCTTGGCTGCCATTTCCCCTAAGGACACTCCTGCAGGTCCTACTTTGCTTGCTTGTTTAATATTGCAGCAACAGACTACACGTCTTGGTAATATTACCCTCGTGGTAGGAGAATTGAGTGTATAACAGGAGATCATGTATCATCATAGCATGGACCCTTTTCAAAGATACTTGTCACTTCCTTTTAAAATCATATTTGAAGTGGAAGTGTAATACCACTATAGTTCAGCATGAAAAATAGTAGTTTTCAGGGTATTCACCATGTGTCACAATGTATATAGAATTCTGTATTTAATTTACTCTTACAATTGGAACAAAGTTCCTATTCAAGCAATGAATTCCTATTCCCTGCACAGCATCTACTTCCCTTCTGAATCTACTCTTGAAAATAAAGAGAACTTTAGAAAGATACAGATAGTTAGCAGAAATCTCATCACCTTTGAATTAAGTGAATAAACATTAGAAATCAAATGTGTTGCCATAAATGTTGGCAATTTTGTTCAGTGTTAATTTCTGTGAGCTGTTATGAAGTTCATAACATTCACCATAGGCATACTTTACATCTCCTACATTTTTCTTTTTGTGCAATGACCCTATTCTGATAAAAATAAAATGGCATTTTTAATGGTTCAAGTTAGAATAGTCCATGGTCTTTGAATCCTGCATAGATAAGGTTCAATTGTACCTCAGCAAATCCTTTGGGGATATTTAAGACACTGAACAAATTACTCTTAAGCTTAATGACATACCTTATAACCTATTTCTTCTATTAGAAACATTTAAGATGTTTCAATTATTTAAAATGGCAAGGGAGGAAGAGGCATGATAACTTTCTAATTTTGAGGCAAGTATTTCATTAATAAACCCCAAATGATTCCCTCCCCCCAATTCTTAGCACTAGATTTATACTGTTCTGGAAAAGTTTCTTTGCAAACGTAGTAGAAGTTAGCTTTTCTTTTTGAAACCTGTAGTAAGTCTTCAGGGACTTATTCAAGTTTATTTGAATAATTACATGTTTTTAAGGTCTGCCTTGTGTTAAAACTGTTAAAGACCAATTTAACATAGTCTTAAAGGTAAAGGTTCTCCTTGCACATATGTGCTAGTCATTCCCGACTCTAGGGGGTGGTGCTCATCTTGTTTCAAAGCCGAAGAACCAGCACAGTCTGAAGACATCTCCATGGTCATGTGGCCGGCATGACTAAACACCAAAGGAGCACAGAACGCTGTTACCTTCCCACCAAAGGTGGTCCTTTTTTTCTATGCTTTCGCATTTTTTACATGCTTTCGAACTTCTAGGTTGGCAGAAGCTGAGACAAGTAATGGGAGCTCACCCCGTCATGAGGCACTAGGGATTCGAACCTCTGAACTGCCAACCTTTCGATTGACAAGCTCAGCATCTTAGCCACTGAGCCACTGCATCCCTACCAACATAGTCTTACACACCAACTTTTTTGAAATGAATGAAAGGTGAACAGCAGAATTAAGGCAAAGTGGAATTACAGTAATATAATATAATATAACAACAGAGTTGGAAGGGACCTTGGAGGCCTTCTAGTCCAACCCCCTGCCCAGGCAGGAAACCCTACACCATCTCAGTCAGATGGTTATACAACATTTTCTTAAAAATTTCCAGTGTTGGAGCATTCACAACTTCTGAAGGCAAGTCGTTCCACTTATTAATTGTTCTAACTGTCAGGAAATTTCTCCTTAGTTCTAAGTTGCTTCTCTCCTTGATTAGTTTCTACCCATTGCTTCTTGTTCTACCCTCAGGTGCTTTGGAGAACAGCCCGACTCCCTCTTCTTTGTATCTCTTCTTTGAGATATTGGAACACTGTTATCATGTCTCCCCTAGTCCTTCTTTTCATTAAACTAGACATACCGAGTTCCTGCAACTGTTCTTCATATGTTTTAGCCTCCAGTCCCCTAATCATCTTTGTTGCTCTTCTCTGCACTCTTTCTAGAGTAATCTTAGCCTTGGTCACCACTGATCTAAAATAAAATCCCTGGCATGGAGGTGGCACCTTTTTGATACAAAACAAGACAAGACCAGATGCATCACACTCTGTCTACACCCACACCCAGTTTAGTGAAAGGGAAAAAAGTCATGATGCATCACGTGACGCTACCATGACAACGTGACTTTGATACCCCTGGAATAGATCTATGTCAAAAGTCTCCTGAAAATTCAGACAAACTGATTTGAAAGATAAAAATAGGAAAGCCTGCCTCAGCTTCCTCTCAGTTCTTTTGTGCCTCTGGATCTTTCTTTCTCTTCTCCCTACTGAAACTAATTTTATTGCAAATCATTTTTAATTAAAGAACTTTTTTTACTTCTTCTGTCCCCCACCCCACATTTATGTTTGTATGTCATAAATTTTCCATAACAGACAATCTGCACCTCACAGAGAATGTATTGACACACCAAGAATCTTGGCTGACAGATATAGCAGTCTCCTGAGAGTTTGATATGCTTATATCAAGAGAAAAATATAAGGTGTCCATCTCTTTTTAAGAAAAAGCCAGAATGGTCAAAGAGACACATTGAGCAGTAACTAGGGAAAGGCAATTTTGACAACAGACTAACTTGGGTCTCATAGCAATTGCAAGACTTATATACCCCTTCATGGTGCTTTACAGTACTCTCTAAGCCAGGGGTGTCCAAACTTAGCAACTTAAAGACTTCTGGGAGTTGAAGTCCACAAGTTTAGAGTTGCCAAATTTGGACACCCCTGCTTTAAGCAGTTTACAGAGTTAGCATATTGCCCCCAACAATCTGGGTACATAGAATATTTTAAAACCAGAAGATAATAAAAAAAAAACTAGTTCCAATATGGCAGCTGGTTTAACATAACATAACATAACAACAGAGTTGGAAGGGACCTTGGAGGCCTTCTAGTCCAACCCCCTGCCCAGGCAGGAAACCCTACACCATCTCAGTCAGATGGTTATACAACATTTTCTTAAAAATTTCCAGTGTTGGAGCATTCACAACTTCTGAAGGCAAGTCGTTCCACTTATTAATTGTTCTAACTGTCAGGAAATTTCTCCTTAGTTCTAAGTTGCTTCTCTCCTTGATTAGTTTCTACCCATTGCTTCTTGTTCTACCCTCAGGTGCTTTGGAGAACAGCCCGACTCCCTCTTCTTTGTATCTCTTCTTTGAGATATTGGAACACAGCTATCATGTCTCCCCTAGTCCTTCTTTTTGTTAAACTAGACATACCCAGTTCCTGCAACCGTTCTTCATATGTTTTAGCCTCCAGTCCCCTAATCATCTTTGTTGCTCTTCTCTGCACTCTTTCTAGAGTCTCAACATCTTTTTTACATCGTGGCGACCAAAACTGGATGCAATATTCCAAGTGTGGCCTTACCAAGGCATTATAAAGTGGTACTAACACTTCACGTGATCTTGATTCTATCCCTCTGTTTATGCAGCCCAGAACTGTGTTGGCTTTTTTAACAGCTGCTGCACACTGCTGGCTCATATCTAAATGGTTATCCACTAGGACTCCAAGATCCCTCTCACAGGTACTACTATTGAGCAAGGTACCACATATACGGTACTGGTGCATTTTGTTTTTTTGGCCTAAATGTAGAACCTTACTTTTTTCACTGTTGAATTTCATTTTGTTAGATAGCGCCCAATGTTCAAGTCTGTCAAGATCTTTCTGTAACTTGAGCCTATCTTCTGGAGTGTTGGCTATTCCTGCCAGCTTGGTGTCATCTGCAAATTTGATGAGTTCCCCATCTATCTCCTCGTCCAAGTCATTGATGAAGATGTTGAAGAGTACTGGGCCTAAAACAGAACCTTGGGGTACTCCACTGCATACTTCCCTCCATGTGGATGTGGAGGAAAAAAAATGTCAAAGGAAAAAAAACACTTTGAATAGCAATATCATTTCTTTACCTCTGTCCCATTCTTCTACATTTCATACTCCACTTAAGTGATGTAAAACAAGTGCTTTTAATCAAGACATCTGTAATTCATTAGACACCACTATGTACTTCAGCTGTAATATTGTTAAAAGCTGCTGCAACTGATTGGGGGAAAAGGGGAATTAACTATTCCACTTGTAAAATCTAGGGCAGAAATTAATAAGAAATATGTGTTTGCTTCCTATTAACAAGTTTTGTGCAGATTGTTTATGAATTGTAATTGTATAATTATGTAATGCCACTCATGACTATTTATTTACTCAGATCATGCTGAACCCCATCTATGTGATTCTCTGATTTCCACAGAACCTGCAATTACTTGAGATTGTTTCCTAGAAGTTGTAATCCTACTGGAAAGAAACCTGCATTCCATTAAAGCAGGGCTATCAAACTCGCGGGCCATGAGCCAGATGTGTCATGTGCTGGCCCTGCCCCCGCCTGATTTAGCAAAAGGGAAAAAGTCCCAATATGTCACATGATGCCATAATGCCATGAGTTTGACATGCCTGCATTGAAGAGATTATTAAAACCAACAACACACTGATATAAGTGGATTACAAAATAAGTACAAAAGTGAACATTTATAAGTTAGTCTCAAAAAGCAACAAATCCACATTTCATTAATTAATTTATGAGACTACAAATAGAAAAAAAAAGAGGCTAGGAAGAAAAAAAGAGGCTGATCTGGAGATTATTTGCTATTTTCACGGAAGTGACTTAAAGCATTTGCTAGTATCAGCCAGCTACTTGTAAGGCAGTATGAAGCCTGTCCTCATTACATAATCACAACAATGGCTGATTGATACCAGAAGATACTACAAATCACTGGGGGATTCTACCTATTTCAGTTATATTCTTAGATAGATAAAGAGTTTTTAGAAAGCCTTATTGAGTAAAGTAGGAATAAAGTTTGCTAGAAAGGAAAAAAAAGCAAATGAGTTCAAGTCCTCCTTTCTGAAGATAAAATTTCAGTTGATATCAAATTTATTTTTGCTCTTTGTGAGACAGAAGCAACATCAATGAAAACGTCTTTATATTAGTTCACCTGGAGATAATTTTGGAATTAACTGTCAGAGAATATTTGTATTATTAGTTTCAATTGTTTTTTTTTTGGTCAAAAATTGAGCTGATGAAGGAACAAGTTCAGGATGACAGCAGTGGTCACATATATAATGATGGCAAAATTATTATATAAATGAAATATCATTATTAGGCATGCACAGACTGGATCAGATCTTTCTCAAATCATCATTTTGATTCAGAACTCCAAACAAATTAAATTTGGATGAATAAATTGAATGGCTAGATAAAGTCAATACTATTTGGAAAATCAATTTGGGCAAAAAAAGATGTGCATTTATTATTTATTTATTTATTTATTTATTTATTATTCGAATTTATATACCGCCCTATCTCCCAAAGGACTCAGGGCGGTTCACAGGCATATAAAACATCAATATCAATATACAAATTAAAATAATCCTTAAAAAACTTATTCTAGCGCCCGAATTATTAAAAATAGAAATATAAATATCAAATATAAATATTAAAATCAATTTAAAACCCCTCTAAATTTAAAAATCTAAGCCAGTCCTGCACAGATGAATAAATGTGTCTTGAGCCCGCGACGGAAGGTTCGAAGGTCAGGAAGTTGACGGAGTCCTGGGGGGAGTTCGTTCCAGAGGGTGGGAGCCCCACAGAAGGCCCTTCCTGGGCGTGCCAAGCGACATTGCCTCGCTGACGGCACCCTGAGCCCTCCCTCTCTGTGAGAGCGCACGGCTCGGTGAGTGGTATTCCTTAGCAGTAGGCGGTCCCGTCGATAACCCGGCCCTATGCCATGCTGCGCTTCAATGGTGGTCACCAAAACCTTGGAGCGCACCCGGGAGGGCACAGGTAGCCAGGGCAGCCTGCGAGGATGGGTGTTATGCGGAGCCACGAGGGCTCCTCTATCACCCGCGCAGCCGCATTCTGTACTAACTGCAGCCTCCGGATGCCCTTCAAGGAAGCCCCATGTAGAGGCGTTGCAGTAATCCAGGCGAGACGTCACAAGGCGTGAGTGACCGTGCAAAGGGCCTCCCGGTCCAGAAAGGCGCAACTGGCGCACCAGGCGAACCTGATAGAACCCTCTCCTGAACCCGGCCGTCAAATGATCTTCTAGAGCCAGCCGTCCATCCAGGAGGACGCCTAAGTTGCGCACCCTCTCCATCGGGGCCAATGACTCGCCACCGATGGTCAGCCGCGGATTTAGCTGACTGTACCGGGATGCCGGCATCCACAGCCACTCTGTCTTGGAGGGATTGAGCTTGAGCCTGTTTCTCCCCATCCAGACCCGTCGGCCTCCAGGCACCGGGACAGCACTTGATAGCTTCGCTGGGGTGGTCCGTGTGAAAAGTACAGCTGGGTGTCATCCGCACAGCTGGTACCTCACACCGAACCCACTGATGATCTCACCCAGCGGCTTCATGTAGATGTTGAACAGAAGGGCGAGAGGATCGATCCCCGCGGCACCCCACAAGTGAGGGGCCTCGGGCCGACCTCTGCCCCTGTCAACACCGACTGCGACCGGTCGGAGAGATAGGAGGAGAACCACCGATAAACGGTGCCTCCCACTCCCAATCCTCCAACCGCGCAGCAGGATACCATGGTCGATGGTATCGAAAGCCGCTGAGAGGTCTAATAGGACCAGGGCAGAGGAACAACCCCTATCCCTGGCCCTCCAGAGATCATCCACCAACGCGACCAAAGCCGCCTCCGTGCTGTAACCGGCCGGAAACCGGACTGAACGGGTCTAGATAGACAGTTTCATCCAGGTGTAAGGAAACTGATATGCCACCATACTCTCAACAACCTTCGCCAAGCAAGGTTGGAGACCGGACGATAATTACCTAAAACAGCCGGGTCCAGGGAAGGCTTCTTGAGGAGGGCCTCACCACCGCCTCTTTCAAGGCGGCCGGAAAGACACCTCCACCAAAGAAGCGCCAGAACGCCTGGAGCCAGCCTCGGGTCACCTCCTGCGTGGCCAGCACCAACCAGGAGGGGCACGGGTCCAGTAAACATGTGGTGGCATTCAGCCTCCCCAACAACCTGTCCATGTCCTCGGAGCAACAGGGTCAAACTCATCCCATAAAATGTCACCAAGACCACCTCAGCCGTCTCACCCGTATCACGCAATCTTGGTCCAAACCATCCCGGTTGAACGATTTTATCGATAGATAACCGTTAAACTCCTCAGCACGCCCCTGCATCGGGTCATCCCGCCCCTGGTGTAGGAGGGAGCGGGTCACCCAAACAGGGCGGCTGGGCGGTTATCTGCCGATGCAATGAGGGAGGAGGCGAGCTACGCCGCTTCCTCAATGCCACTAGGTAAGTCCTAGTATAGGACTTCACTAGTGTCCGATCAGCTTCTGAACGGCTAGACCTCCAGGAACTCTCTAGGCGCCTTCTCCGCGCTCATCCTCTCAGCTCCTCGGAGAACCAAGGAGCCGGTTGGGACCCGCGCCGGGTCAGAGGCCGCAAAGGCACGACACGGTCTAAGGCCCCGCCGCGCCCGCTCCCAGGCCGCAACAAGTTCCTCAACCGAGCCGTGAGCCAGACCTCAGGAAATGGCCCAAGCTCCGTCCGGAACCCATCCGGGTCCATCAGGCGCCTGGGACGGAACCAACGATCGGCTCCGCCTCCCGCGGTGGTGAATGGCGGTCAGAAAGTCCAGGCGAAGAAGAGAGTGATCTGACCATGACAAAGGTTCAATGACTATTTCCTTTAAGTCCAGATCTCTCAACCACTGACCAGAGACAAAAATCAGGTCCAGAGTGCCACCCCCAATGTGAGTAGGGCCATCAACTACTTGGGTCAGGTCCAAGGCCGTCATGGAAGCCATGAACTCCCGAGCTGCCGTCGATGACGAGCCGGAAGATGGCAAGTTAAAGTCCCCCATGACTAAAAGTCTGGGGGTCTCAACTGCCACCCCAGCCAGCACCTCCAGGAGCTCGGGCAGGGCGGCTGTCACGCAGCAAGGAGCCAGGTACGTGACCAGCAAGCCCATCTGACACCTATGACCCCACCTCACAAAGAGGGATTCACACCCGGCAATCTGAGGTACAGTGGTCTCCCTCGGCTCTAGACTCTCTTTAATAACAACCGCCACCCCACCACCCCTACCCTGGGCCCTCGGCTGATGGAATGCACGGAAACCCGGTGGGCACATCTCGACCAGGGGCACGCCTCCTTCAGTGCCCAACCAGGTCTCCGTAACGCCTATAATATCCGCGACACCCCCCTGAATCTGATCATGTATTAGGGGGGCCTTATTGGCCACGGACCGTGCGTTGCACTGTCAAGTCAAGTCATCTGAATGATTTGGAAGCATCTGATTTGATTCTGTAATTTTTTCCAAACTGATAATCCAATTCGGAAAGTTAATTCAGTTGGAAGATTATACTGGCTGTTCAAAGCACTAGTAATTATAAAATTACTTTCACAATTATTCCACTCATTTCTATAATTAGTCTTAGCCACTAGTGGGAGAGCAGGAATTTGTGGATAAGAAGGATCCTTTTTAGGTTTTAGATTTAGAATATACAGTAGTCCGGAAGAGAAGTTGGGGAGACAGATTGTGATCTTTCCAGAAATCCAAATAATTAGAAATATGCATAAATGATGGTGTGGCTTAACTCCACAAAGATAGGCAGCATATAGAGGGAGAGGTCTTGAATGTGAAAAGGACTTTTTATTGCTTCCTTTTTCTTCTTCCCCAAATTATAAATCTGAACTCTGTGTGGGATAAAAAGACAGAAAAGAAAGTCGAGCAACTAGTTTTTGAAGCAAGGATCTCAGCAGCTCAAGGGTTTATGAAGAGGTTAAATTTTTTATTCTGAGAATGACAAGGACAATATTTGGCCCACAATAAAAAAGTAAATTTCCACTTAAATAATATTTCTTGTTTCTGCCTCCCTTAGGTTTTGGGGACTTCATAAGCTAAGTAACAATTATCATTCCTAACATGCTATTTTTGTTTGCAAAGAACAATTATAAAGGTGGAACTACTCATTCCCTCAAGATTACTCTCCATTGTTTTTAGCTATTTTTCGTTGCTTATAAGCATACAATCTGACTTTATTGAGCTGTGGTGACACAGTGGTTAGAATGTAATATCGCAGGCTTAACTCTAGCACAGCCCGGAGTTTGATCCTGATAGGGCTCAAGATTGACTCAGTCTTCCATCCTTCCAAGGTTGGTAAAATGAGGATCCAGATTGTTGGGGACAATATGCTGACTCTATAAACTGTTTAGAAAGGGCTGTAAAGCACTATGAAGCGATATATATTTCTAAGTGCTATTGTTATTGCTTAAGTCTATGTCAAAAAGAATAATAAATAAAGCAAACATCCTGCATATTATAATTATGTTTCAAAAATAATATTAATTGGAAAATGTCCAAAACCTATTTGAGGAGACTATGATTGGGGATAACAGTGTAGATATTAACACAAATTTTCTTTCCACTTACACACTCACTGTTAGGTATCTTTTCAAATAGAACATAATCAATTGAGAAACTACCCCTGCATAAATACTTTTAAAATGAATAAGAGTTGTGCAAGAATGCAGCAATGTCCTTGTCGTTAAAATTGCCATGTTACATTGGTTCTGGGGGGGAAAAAATGTAGAGTTTATCAATTCGTTTCTTGGCATATTTCAAATACATAGGAGATCTCTGGGTCTGCCTTTTCCCATAGTAGTATATCTTTAACCTAACATAAGATTTGATAGACTCTTTCCTATGTTCCCAGCTGTGGTGAGGGAGGCATAATTGACTGGAGAAAAATAAGGACCTTCTTAGAAGCCACAACTGCATTCTGGAACTCCCTACCTGAGAAGATGAGGTTGGTATCATCATTGATAGACTTGTGTCAATAATTAAGATTTATTTAGGGAAGCATTTATTTGAGAACTTATTTTATTGATTTTAGCACTTGTGCATAATAAACTGAGGGATTGTGTGTGTGTGTGTGTTAACAAATGATATTTATCTCAGAAGAGATAATTTGGTTGTGTCCAGAATCCTTTGTGATGTGTAGCTCAAACTCCAAAACATGCAGTCTACCAATTTCATGCTAAAAGAGAAGAGAATTCCCTCTATAACCATGTCTCCTCCTCCAAGCAAGAGACGTGAGAGCAAATGAACTAATTGTCTATCTGTAAAAAGTCCCATTGTTATGCTGAAACCAGAGACCAATATGCCACCGTGACATCTTTCAGAAGAACAGCTGAACTGCAGAAAAATTGTTTGCCCAAAATGCTTGCAGTCAGTCATCAAATTCCTCCTTGTAAATTCTGGGTAATCATAACCCTCAAGTGGCAGAAGAATCGTTCAACACTTTGCTTTATGGAGAGATTTCATAACACATCTCAAAGTGCATTTGACAACAGCCCTATTGAGAAATGTCCTTTGTTGACATGGAGGATTTCACTGGTTGCTTTCCAGAGAACTGTGTGTTTAATTAGCTGACAGAATAAAAGGAAGCAGCAGGAGTTTAGAGCCGAGAAGCCTCTGCAATTGAAAATGATACGAAATAATGGGTGGTTCTTAATGTGTCAAATGTTTTTAATGATGGAAAATAATTATGAAATTAGTAGGGAAACATTTATCTAAATATTGATTTACTAGGTTTGCTAATTGTCATAAATTAGAAATTGTTCAGCATATTCCCTTCAAGACAAAGATAGAGGTGAAAGTCTAGGTAGGCAGTTTCTTACAGCCATATAGTACAGGGAGTAGTTCCCATTGAATTTAGAGGGGTTTATTTCTGAATTCACATGAATAGTATTGAACCGCTAGGATCACTAGTCCTATGCATACATAGCTGGATAGCTGGATAGCCGTCACCCTGAACACCGTTGGGACATTTGGAGCAAACCTGCATAAGTCAAATGCAATTCACACCTCACTAGTAAAACTCCCATTGATTTTAGATCTCTAGGACTACACTTTCTTGAAAAAAAACCCTCAGTGTCGACAAATGAGATGTAATTCTTTTTCTTTAAGAAACACCAACCCACAGGAAGGAAAAAGCAATCAAAGACTTTACACAATTATGTTACAATTATTTAAGATAGGCTTTCTTAATTATATTATAGAGTGCATTTTCAAATTGACACATGTAATTTTCAGGCTTGATCCGTGGTGTTTTCTTTTTAATCCTTTAGGGGTGGCGCGAGGTTGTAGTCAGTTGAATATAGAAGGTTAATGCTTTGCTTCACGAGGGAATGCTGTCAGTAGTCCTGGTAAAGCACTTTCAGAAGCCGTCCTGGGTTCCTATCTTCTCTTTGGTTGTGGACATGATGAGAGAGTGAGGAACAATTACAATATGTCTAGTGGTAGAAGATTACATAGACTTTTTAAAGTTAGGACTCAGATTTAGGCATGGCATAGAGACAGTATTGATTACTCTAGGGATGACTTACGGTTATTCCCCTCTTTTTCTTAGTAGACCTCAATATTTCTCATTTTCTCCTGAAACTTTGGCTGCTCAGGTTGAGATCTCAAATCTTACATGAATAATACCCTGAATTCACTAGATATGGGAGCAATGAAGCCACAAATCTGCACCTTTCCAAAACAATATTTCTACCAAAGCAGGAAAAATGGAAAACTTTGAAGCCTATTCCTGAATAATATTGAATGTTAGGGCTTGATAAGAAATTCTTTCCAACCAAAAATTTATGCCAATATCATATATTATAAACTTACAGGAGGATGAAGTGTACACTGCAAAATATATTAACCATTTTGCCATTTAGCTTGTATATGCACACTCATGCCTATGGAGAAAGGGGGGGGGGAGAGAGAGGGAATGCAAAATGTATATGCTGTCCAAAAATTAATCCAAAAGGTATTACAGTTTTTATGTATGCTACAAAACTAAGTAAGTAAAACTAAATTTAATAGATTTGTTCATTTCTACCCAACATATACAGTATCTGGTGGTGTTATACTGATTGTTTCCTTTGGGGCCTTTTCTGGGATAGACTAAGAGTTTCAACGTATCTGTAAATGGCCAGATCTTGGAAAAACTGAGTGATGAAACACATTTGATGCTCAGCATGCTTTTGAACCATAGCAGATATTAATTAAAATTATAGTATGTCATATAACATGTCACAGGAAGGATTGTTAAAGATTTCCCAATAATTCCTCCTGAAACTCAGGTCATTTTTCTATTAGAGGGGTGCTTGTAGCAGTGGTGGGTTGCCCCCGGTTCGGACCGGTTCTACAGAACCGGTAGTAAACCCGGCGGGAGGCTCCACCCACTGACCCAAATGTCATCAAAACTCTTCTGTGCATGCGCAGAAGAGCGTGTGCACAGGCACAATGCGAACCGGTAGTAAAGGTAAGTAGAACCTACCCCTGGCTTGTAGTATCTACAATTATCCCAGTGCTATCTTTGTTCTGTCATTATTGGGCCAAAAGACCCAGCCTGTGCTCATGTTCCATACAATATGACTGATTTGAATTTTTGCAATAAAGTCATTTTCAACTCCTATAGACCACATAGATAGATTTTCTCTATTATAATATAAATTCCTAATTTATTCTTTCAAATCTGCCAATGGTGCATTTATCACTTCTGTAACTGAATCTGTCCACCTTGCTGATAGTCATTCTCTTTTTCTCTTTCCTTCCACCTTTCCCAGCATTAGAGCCTTTTTCCAGAGAGCTGCACTCCATCAAATGTGTCTGAAATAGGACAATTTGAGAATGATCATTTGTTCCTTGAGTGAGGACTCTAGATTTGTTCAATGATCCATCAGTTTGTTTTATTGGCTGTCCACATTATTCTCAGAAGTGTTCTCCAAAAACCAACATTCAAAGGCATCAATATTCTTCTTATCTTGCTTGCTTACAGTCCACTTTCAGTTCAATAGAATATCACTAGAATACCATGGTTTGCACAATTCTGATCTTTGTATGTGTAGACAGATCACAGCATTTGAATATCTTTTCCAATGCTGATTCTACCATGCATATTTTTGACTATTTGTTCTTTTACTGTTGATGGTTGACTCATTGATTTTTGTTGCACCAATATTGACAATTAGTTCCAAATTTCGTAACAATTTTCAGATATATAGAATTTACCAAAAAATCCCCCCCCTATTATTTTTGTTGCCTTTCCCATTCCAGATGTTTGTTACATTCATCACCACAATATATAAATAAGACCAATGCCTGCTAGTTTTCCATGCTGACAAAACCAACAATAGTGTATTACTCAGGAACTTGCTGATTCTTCTTGCACTTTCATCAAAATGGATTTGGGCCATATCCACAAAATTCTCATGTTCATCACAAAGTGAATTTCAGAAAGATACATTTGAAATTAATAAACAACATGTATCACTTTTGCTAGCCAGGCCTCCATTAATTAAGCTGTGGTAAAATGGAAATGAGATGGAAGTTATGAGATTAAAATTATGTATCATATTCTAAGAAAAATCTTGAGGCATAAAGAAAAGGGAAAGAGAAAAGTTTAGAGTAAGTAAGTAAGAGAGGAAAGACAATTTCAAAGTTATCATTTTTCATTTGTAGAAATGCCAGTTTGATTCTACTGTTGTTGGAGTTCCATGTAGTTTTTGATTTTGTTGTTGTTGGCACGCTAGAAAAATTTCCTGAAAAGAAAGAGAGATGGAAAATAAGTAACAACACTATAAAAACTGCCATCAGTGATGTTTGTTATGTGGGGAAAAATTCCCAGCATTTTGTGTAAAGCCTCTTGCAATAGTGGTATTATTATATCTTCCATTAGGAACCAGCTCCTGATCCTTGGGATCAGTTGGTTCTTTGGGATCAAACTCTTCTCATCATTCCCCATTCCATTAAAGTACAGTAGATGATAAAAAGCCTTCTCTGTGATCAGCGGCTTCCTGTTAATGGAATTCTTCCTTTGGGTCCAGATAGTTCCCTATTCTGCACTTCATTAGATGAGATCATATTTAGGATTTCACTGACAACAAGTTTGTATCCCTATTTTTTCTCCATATTTCAATTGGAAGTTTGCCTAGATTTCCAACTTGATGACTGCTATGATCTTTATTTTTCATGTCATCATTATTTTGCTCTGCCTCTTGTTTTATTTGCTTTAAGCCATTTCAATTGTGATTTGTAGGAATAGGATAAGGAAAGGTAAATTAATATGACAAAGGTACATGGAAGGCTGTTACCTTCCCACCAAAGGTGGTCCCTGTTTTTTTCTACTTGCATTTTTACGTGCTTTCGAAACTGTTAGGTTGGCAGAAGCTGGGACAAATAATGGGAGCTCACCCCGTTACACGGCAGCACTAGGGATTCGAACCGCCAAGCTGCCGACCTTTCGATCGACAAGCTCAACGTCCTAGCCCCTGAGCCACCGCGTCCCCTTAGGAATAGGATACAAAAGCATAAAAACAAATATTTATTTATTTATTTATTTATTTATTTATTTATTTATTTAGTCACAACAATATATATAAGCATCACACAAAAAGATTATATAGTATATAAACATATATATGAGGAAATATTAGGAGGTGTAAGCATATATATATATAAGAAGAAGAAAAAAAGAAAAACAATAGGATAGGAACGGTAGGCACGTTTGTGCTCTTATGCACATAAGAGTCCTCTTAGGAATGGGGTGAGGTCAATAGTAGAAAGTTTTTGGTTAAAGCTTTTGGGATTATGGGAAGAGACCACAGAGTCAGGTAAAGTGTTCCAAGCACTGATGATTCTGTTGCAGAAGTCATATTTTCTGCAATCTAGATTAAAGCGGTTAACATTAAGTTTAAATCTATTGGTTGCTCTTGTATTATTGCAATTAAAGCTGAAGTAGTCTTTAACTGGAAGGACATTACAATAGATGATTCTATGAGTTAAACTGAGTTAAAATGAATTAAAATAAACCTGGGTTTATCCATATTGAATGGATATTCAGTATGAACTGGTTTTCAGGAAGCACTTTGACCTCGCTACTAAACTGATTTCTCAGGATTCCTGGGACCCCAGCTGATACTTTAGTTTCTATAAATATTTTGTAAGTTGCTCAGAGTTTTCTGATCTTAGGGTAACTATGATAAATTTACATAATAGTAATCGCTAACCTTCAGTGAAATCGTATGATTCGTTCAGGATGAAATTTGCATTAAAGATGGTTTTTAATAGAAAAGAAAGAAAAATGCCATGCTTCCAATGCAATTTAGAAATTTAAAAAAGAAAACAAAAGCTATCTATTTATTTGGTAATATATTTGATTTTTTCTGACAGATAATGCAGAGTTAATCTTTAGCTTAAACACCTGCTATCTGGTGCAAAAGACCAGGATCACATTGTGAAGGTTCAATTAAGCTGATTTATTGCTTAAAGACTGTGCACAGGAATCTTCTGAAGTAATGGTCAGCACCTGGTTAGGAATAAATGAGGGTCAATGGCACTGAAGGTGGAGTGGTTGGACTTAATTCACTTGTGGCTACATAGGAATTCTAGGCTGATCCCTCTTTTCACTCTGCTTACAGGCTCTGTCATTCCTCTCCTACACTTGGATAGGCTAGTCCAACAAGAGTAAATGATATCAGGAAACAAAATAAAAATCATTCTACAAAAATATATATGCCAGAATTTCAAGGACTTCCTTTTTACATGGTTAAAAACTAAACTGAAATGGAATTTTTCTCTGGAATAATAGAATAGAGTATACTTATACATATACTTTCAAATATAAATGTGTTGTGAGCTTGTATTTTCCTAAGGGAAATTAGATAAAATGGTGAAGTGCCATAAAAAGGTAGAATTCCATGAGAAATGAGGGAAAGAATCCTATTAACCTGGAAAATACAGATTTGATTTGTAATCATCTTACATCCTTGACTCATCATTCAACATGCCTATTGTTGCCCAGACATGAAGAAATATTAAAGGAAATACCAAAAATTCATTTTGAATTACACAATTTCCTGGATTATAAATCTGTTAACAACTCTAGATGTTGATATATATTTTTAAAAAAATGTAACCTAAAATACGTACTTGACAGATATAGACAGTACTAGAATCTAAGTTAGCTTCCAATATATGGACACAATTATTGATTCAACTGTGCAAATTCTATGCAAGTCTCAATTATTAGTGTCTTTTTTCCTTTCCTTTCCTTTCCTTTCCTTTCCTTTCCTTTCCTTTCCTTTCCTTTCCTTTCCTTTCCTTTCCTTTCCTTTCCTTTCCTTTTCCTCCCCTTCCCCTTCCTTTTCTTCCCCTTTCCTTTGTTTCCCCTTCCCCTTTGTTTGTTGTCTATGCATAGCCAAGACATGGTCACCCTAAGAGAGATAGCATCCAAAAATAATATAATAAGACTGAGATCCTAGATCTAATTTGCAGAACTGAACTTAGTCTAATGGGTATAAAGAAAACGTGCCCTTCTCTTATTTTTCAATACAGGTGGTCCTCAACTTACAACAGTTTATTTAGTGACCGTTCAAAGTTACAATGGCACTGAAAATAGTGACTTATAACCATTTTTCACACTCATGACCGTTGCAGCATGCCAATGGTCACACGATTTACATTCAGATGCTGGACACCTGACTCATACTATGATGCTTGCAATGTTCAGGAGTCATTTCGCGACCTTCTGACAAGCAAAGTCAACAGAGAACCCAAATTCATTTAACAACCATGTTACTAATTTAACAACTGCAATGATTCACTTAACAAATGTGGCAAGAAAAGTGATAAAACAGGACAAATTCACTTAACAATTTTTTCACTTTACATACATTTTGGGCTTAATCGTGGTTGAAAGTTGAGGATTACCTGTAATAAGCAATAGAATATGTTGCAGAGAGAAAGATGGAGATGTCAGTAAAACCATTGTGAACTTATTATACTATTTCCTTTTTGTTTGCCTTATTAGTTAAAACTCAAATCTCTCTTCTCGAGAGCATACTGTGGTATGCTACTCCACTTTGTAAGCCCAATTGGGAAGAATCTTCTAGCATCAAACTGAAAACATTACAGCATCTCCAGAGGCTGGAAGAGGTCACATAAGTGCTTTACTTTTATTGATTTTATCATCGTGTCACTTATCCATATTCAAAGTGTTGTGTCTAGCCACTTAAACAAGGTTCTATATTAGGATCAACATATCTTGGTGTTTTCACAGTTTATTGTTTTGCTATTTGAGTTATTTCAAATAGAATTTAGATGATGGCCGTTTTGAAGTTAAATAAGCTAGTGATATCCCTCCCTTCTTTGTCTGCTTAAATAATTACCTAGCAATAAATTCACCGATTTCAGGAATTTGGTTCACAGTGAAAGTCCTGTAACTTAATAACATAAAATAACTCCAACAAATTGAAGAAGAAAGCCTACATCTCCCTTATTTTATCCTACATTAGAAACAATCCCAAATAATTGTAATGTATGGAAATTGGGTTTCTTGAGTAGAATAGCCATTCTCTGGTATGCAGAAGTAGTAGCTAAATGCCTCATTGTTGCAAGCATTCATGGAAGAGGAACTTTTAACAAGTGAATAAAAATATATCAATGTGAAACATGTTAACTCAATGTAACAGTGTATAATTTAACATTCACATTAAATGTGTGTTATAAAAGTATCATCAACTTTTAGTTTTTAACAGAGAAAATTAAATGCCCAAATTGTGCTAATATAATGGTGCAGTCTACATTAAAAATTTAACAGAAAAGTTGCAAAATCAGAATCATGTTTTGATGAACCCCATTCTCCCCTATCCCAAACCCAGTCAACCAGCTGACTGAGACTGGGCTAGTCACACTCTCTCAAAACCATTTCTGAAAAACCATATAGAGAAAACTGTATGGACTTGTACAGGCAGTTGCCAGTTACCATTATTATCTAGGGAGGAAAGGTGGGGTATAAATTGGTGTAATAAAATTAAGAAGGTCAATTATTGAACAGGCACTATCATGGATTTCAACTACAACATAAGTAGAATTGTTACTATTTACCCTAAGGAGGGCAAAAGAGAATGAAAACCCCACATAAATTCAGTTTAAAATAAAAGGAAACATTTTGTTCTATATTTTAGCAATTGGAAGTTATGCACTAGCATATTCCATAGAGCTTGAAATGGAGCACAAAGAAGTATCTAGTACTATCAAAGTACTAGAGTTCGGAGAACAAAAATGAGCAAACAGGGATAATTTCTCCACTAGTGAGTTCTAGATAATAAGTCTTTACAACATCTAAATATGTTGTACCTAAATAGCAGTAATGAGGACGTGTTTCACATCATTTCAGCAGTGGTTAGGTGATGTTATGAAGTCGTTAAAGGAGAAATATTTTTTTATTTATTTATTTATTTATTTTGTCACAACATCATACAAAAAGATTATATAGTATATACACATATAAACATATATAGGAAGAAGAAAAGAAAAACAATAGGACAGGAACGGTAGGCACGTTTGTGCGCTTATGCACGCCAATTAGAATTAGGATTCTTGAAGGTGATTTTTAAGTTAGGTACAACTGAAAACTTCATGACAGAAGCATAAATGCTAGTGATTTGTACAAGATTTCTACACTATGTTGTTCATAGCTTTTTTGGTTTTTCCACATTTCATGGGATGCTAAATAGATGCTTTAAAAAGCTCATTTGAGAACTTCAGTTAAAAGGATTTAAAAACAGAGGCTTTCCATCTCTATTTGATAACTGTTCCTGTCTGAAAGCTCTTCCTTTTATATAGTTAGCATTCTAGAGTAAACCAATTTTCTAGAACCCTTTAAGTCAACTCTTGGGGATGATCTTTGGCATGATATGAATGGGAAAAGAGTACTACCCTACCCTACCCTGATTTTGTTGGCTTTCTAGGCAACCCTTGACTATAGCATCCCATGAACTCTCTGCGGAGATCATAGTTCAGGGGTGAAATGCTACAGGTTCACACCAGTTTGGGTAAACTGGTAGTGATAAAAACTACTGGTTTGGGCAAATCGGTAGTAAAAAAAATCTACTGGTTCAGGTGAACCAGTAGTTTAAAAAAGCTGGTTCGTCTGAACCAGTATTTCCAACAATTAGCTGTGCCGTGCAGTTTATATTTGCAAAAAGCAAGAAATCCTGTTTTCTAGTGAAGCAAAATTGTGTGGCACAGCTGTTCCTCCGCTCGCTGTTCTACTTACCTTCCCAAGCCTCCTTTTTCCACATGAAGTGTGTGTTTGGAGTGCAATGTGTATGCGTGCGCAGTGTGCTTTTGGTGTGCACTGGGTTGCACGTGCACGCAGCATGCATTTGGCATACACCTAACATGCACGGGCAGCAAACTGGTGGCAATCGGCGGAGGATTTCACCACTGCCATAGATACTGTCCTTCAGTGGTTCTGCTCCTTTCTCAGTACATGATTTTAGTCAGTGATGCTGGGAGAGATGAAATCAGCCAAGTTATTGTCGCTTTGTGTGGAGCCTTAGAGCTTGGCCCTTTCCTCTGTTCTTTACTGTTTAAATGATGCCACTGGGGAAGGTCCTCTGTCAGTTTGTGATGAAATATCATCAATATCCAGTTGAACGTCTCTTTCCTAAGCCATATAGAAAATTGTCCATATCGTGACCCAGTATCTAAAGTAGCCATTATAATCTAAAAAGGAGAAAGAGTCACATCGATAAATTAGAAACAATTGTGGGCCACAAAAGAATATCGGGTATGCTGATAAACTGCTTGGCAGCTAGCAGAGTTTAGCAGTGCTAAATCAGTGAAGTCTAGTGGCATAGTCTTAACATAGTGTAAACCGCCCTGAGTCTTCGGAGAAGGGCGGGATATAAATGCAAATAAATAAATAAATAAAACATCATCAAAAAGGACAACAAAGAATGTTCTTTCTGTGCCAACTCAGTAAGCTCAAACTGCCCAAGGAGTTGCTGATTCAGTTCTACAGAGGAATTTTTGAGTCTGTCATTTGCACCTCTATAACTGTCTGGTTTGGTTCTGCAACCCAACAAGAAAGACTTCAGAGGATAATTAGAACTGTAGAAAAAATAATTGCTACCAACCTGCCTTCCACTGAGGACCTGTATACTGCACGAATCAAGAAGAGGGCCATGAAAATATTTACAGATCCCTCACAACCAGGACATAAACTGTTTCAACTCCTACCCTCAAAACGACGCTATAGAGCACTGCACACCAGAACAACTAGACACAAGAACAGCCTTCACTCTGCTAAACAAATAATTCCCTCAACACTGTCAAACTATTTACTAAATCTGCACTACTATTAATCTTCTCATTGTTCCCATCACCCATCTCCTTCCACTTATGACTGTAACTTTTTTGCTGGTAAATCTTATGATTTATATTGATATTGATTGTTCCTGATTGCTTATTTGTACCCTATGCTTATCATTAAGTGTTGTATCATTAAGTGTTAAATTGTACCCTATGACCATCATTGGTGTTGTAAATGTTGTACCCTTGATGAAAGTATCTTTTCTTTTATGTACACTGAGAGCATATGCACCAAGACAAATTCCTTGTGTGTCCAATCACACTTGGCCAATAAAAAATTCTATTCTATTCTATTCTATTCTATTCTATTCTATTCTATTCTATTCTATTCTATTCTATTCCATTCCATTCCATTCCATTCCATTCCATTCCATTCCATTCCATTCTATTCTATTCTATTCTATTCTATTCTATTCTATTCTATTCTATTCTTCTGGATTCATAGCTATAGCAAGAGGTGGAGGAGGGGAACCTTTTCCCAGCTTCAGCTACTAACTACTACACCACTTGCTTCTACTACTTGGAAGTTTCGATTAATTTAATTATGAGCATTGGTTCCCAATTGGTTTTCAAATGCAATTTCAAGTGCTGCTTTTGACCTTTGAAAATTACAAAACTTGGCTCCAAGATGCTCAAGGATAATCTTCTCTAACTATGTATGCGTATATTGTTGTGACAAAATAAATAAATAAATAAATAAATAAATAAATAAATAAATAAATAAATAAATAAATAAACTAGTTTCAACTCACTTAATTTTGGGAAAATCACCTAGTGGTTTCCCATTTTTGTGAATGAGGTGATGGTGGCAGTGGCAGCACATCGTTTCTTTTCTATAGCTACATCTATGCTTTCAAGGCTTTGTTATCTTTAAAGGT
This sequence comes from Ahaetulla prasina, assembly GCF_028640845.1. NCBI lineage: Eukaryota > Metazoa > Chordata > Lepidosauria > Squamata > Colubridae > Ahaetulla > Ahaetulla prasina. The sequence goes on from NC_080540.1 coordinate 264,190,696, forward strand.
TTTAAAGATTTCCCCTGTTCTGTCATGAATGACACAAGGGGTGGTGCTCATACCCAATTCTCAGCCGAGGGAGCCTACATTGTCTAAGCGATGCTTCCATTATCATAACCAGCATGAAAATACAGAGCACAGTAACCTTCCCACCAAAATGGTTCTTATTTATCTACTCACATTTACATGCTTATGAACTGTTAGGTTCACTAACAACAGTGGCAAGAAAGGTTGTAAAATGGGGCAAAATTCACTTAACAAACTTCTCACTTAGCAACATAAATTCTGGGCTCAATTGTGGTTGCAAGTTGAGGACTATCTATACTAGGTTCAAGAGAAAATTATTTTCTGCGAATGCTGGCTTTGGCTGCACAATCATTTACTTTCTCCAAAATGTGGTAACTACAGGACATTCTAAAAACAAGTGTTTTGAAGAAGCATTATGCTTTTTACATCGCCAACAAAATGCCATTTTTTTACATTTTTTTTATACAAACATAATAGAGTCCAATAAATTCTAAAAACTATTTTTGTTCTATAAGGAGATGACACCCTTACTATAGAAGTTAAAACATTCTCCCATTGCCTAAGATAATATCGGGATCTCTAATTCTTTATTCCATTCATTTCTTAGCATCTGCATTTCAAATGGATTTATTAATAATAAATATCTATAAAAACTAATAGTTTTTTTAGTGTTTAAAAATGAACAAGTTGTTCTAGTGTCTCGGGTGCCTCAGAAGCTGAAATTGCTGCTGGTTCAAAGCATGTTAACAAATCATTTAACAAATACCAAATTCTTTATATATTTGGTTATATGGAAATGATTCCTTTCATATTTTTTTATTCTTGTTGAGAACATTGTACTTTTGTTTTAGTGAAATACTGTTTTAGGCATGTGAAAGAAATATTGTAAACCACTGACATGAGGGTTAAATACATTTCACGGAATCCTGAAAAAATCAAGTAGATAAATTATTTTAAATATCTGTTTTGTACAAATACTCCTGTGTAATTCCTTTTCCACTTTCCATTCTTTCCTTGAAGACACAGAGTTGGTGTGCTCATAAGACCAACCTAGGCAGTTGCCTGGCAGGGCTCAATGGGGTAGCAGATAGAAGTGAGCCGAGACTGAGATGCCATCCCCAACTTGTTCACAGCACCTTGATTATAGGAAGAGACAATTGAGAGGCCGAGGTTGTTGAAGTATCCATCACCATCTTATTCTATCTTGTGTATGATTCTAATGCAAATAAATGCCTCATTCAAATTGTTATGGAATGCACAGGGACATGTTTGAATCATGCAAAATGATGTATAGGAACATCATAAGCCTCCACTTTTTGAATTCTATTCCTCTATTATTATTTTTAATATTCTGATTCTTTCTTTCTTTTTCTTTTCTTTTTTTCTTTTTTTCAAATTTTTATACCGCCCTTCTCCCGAAGGACTCAGGGCGGTGTACAGCCAAAGATAAAACACAATACATATACAATTAAAACCAACAATTAAAACCTAGCAAATTTCAAAAGCCTGATAATTAAAAGTTCAAATTTAAAATTATAAAAAATTTAAAAAACCCAATAAAAACCCCAATTTAAGATTATAACTATAAAAACCATTATGCCAGTCCCGCTTGAATAAATAAATATGTTTTTAGCTCACGACGGAAGATCCGAAGATCAGGCACTTGACATAGGCCAGGGGGAAGTTCATTCCAGAGCGTCGATGCTCCAACAGAGAAGGCCCTACTCCTGGGGGCCGCCAGCCGACACTGTTTGGCGGACGGCACCCTGAGGAGACCTTCTCTGTGAGAGCGTACGGGTCGGTGGGAGGCATAGGGTAACAGCAGGCGGTCTCGTAAGTACCCGGAGCGCTTTGAAGGTGGTAACCAAAATCTTGAAGCGCACCCGAAAGACCACAGGAAGCCAGTGCAGACTACGCAGCAGTGATGTTACATGGGAGCCGCGAGCGGCTCCCGTTACTACTCGCGCAGCCGCATTCTGGACTAACTGTAGCCTCCGGGTGCACCTCAAGGGCAGCCCCATGTAGAGAGCATTGCAGTAATCCAACCGAGACGTGACCAGAGCATGAGTGACTGTGCATAAGGTATCCCGGTCAAGGAAGGGACGCAACTGGCGAACCAAGCGAACTTGGTAGAAAGCCCTCCTGGAGACGGCCGCCAGATGTTCATCAAAGGACAGCCGTCCATCCAGGAGGACACCCAAGTTGCGAACCACCTCCTTTGGGGCCACTAACTCGCCCCCAACAGCTGACTGTACCGGGGTGCCGGCATCCACAGCCACTCCATCTTGGAGGGATTGAGCCTGAGTCTGTTTCTCCCCATCCAGACCCGTACGGCTTCCAGGCACCGGGACAGCACTTCGACCGCTTCGCTTACAGATCACTAGCACTCATCTTATTTCAGCTGAAATTTTAGGATCATAGGCAAAATAAATATAATTTTTTATCTCTTTCTAAGCATAGTCAAAATGGTTGAAGACCATCTAGACCATTTTTACAACTCACAAGAGAAGCAGTGAATATGAATTCCAAAATTTTCATCACAACAAACTGCATTTAGTTATACGAAAACCAAGCAGCTGGTGATAGTGTTCCTAACAGACATATTTGTAATTAGTTTTGTACTTGTTTTGGTTATGCTAATTTGATGTTATTTCCTTTAAGGTTATTTTATTTTTGTAAGCATCCCTCCCAAAATTGGTTGGAGTTGGGCAGCATCCAAACTGAATAAAATATTAAATGAATAAAAATGTATATTATAGTAATTTAAAGGAGATGCATGGATATAAACAGGATTATCTGCCAGATTATAATAAAAAAAGCCAAGATGGAGGTCATAACAATGTGATTAATAGCGTGAACTATTAGAATCTGCCTGTTTTTTTATGGATATTCTATACGCAGGCCAAACACTGTTGTGGCAGCCTTCTTGACATATTCTGCCATGTCTTGTGAACATCCCTGGTTGTGGAACAGCATCCTTGCAGGTATCTTTAACCTCATCATCAGATCCATGGTGGCGCAGTGGTTAGAATGTAGTATTGCAGGCTAATTCTGCTGACTGCTGAGTAGTTTAGCAGTCCGAGTCCTGCTGGCTCAAGGTTGACTCAGCTTCCATCCTTCCAAGTCGGTAACATGAGGACCCAGATTGTTGGGGGCAATATGCTGACTCTGTAAACCACTTAGATAGAGCTGTAAAGCATTGTGAAACAGTATTTAAGTCTAAGTGCTATTGCTATTGCTATCTGTTAAATGAACTCTAAACTTCCTCCCAGCAAAAAGCAATAGTAAAAATTCATTTTCAGGAAACTTCATATAATTAATATTGAAATGGTAGAAGTACATTTAATTAAACTCAACTAATCTTCCCAAACCTAGTTACTAAGTGTAAAGTATAGACCTCACTGAAATAGCAATAGCTCTTAGACTTAAATACCGCTTCACGGTGCTTTACAGCCCTCTAAGCAGTTTACAGAGTCAGCATATTGGCTCAAACAATCTAGGCCAAATTTATCTGGCATCTCATCTTTTTCAATCCATATTTTTTGCATTGGTTTAACTGACCTTACTGGAACTGGCTTATTTTGATTCTGTATCATTGGGAGCTTGTCCCTAAGTCAGAACTGTATTAAATAGTTGTATTTAATGTAGTTGGTGGCTTTCATCTGACTGTGAAAGGCTGCCTGTAATATAAGACAATCTGCTTATTCGTGGTTTTGCACTGACAGATATTGTAGCTGACATAAATTTATTTACAGTTTGAAACTGGAGTGGAGGTAAATAGTTGAAGAAATCAAGAACATCTATCTCATACAATACAGAGGCTCTTTCTTTTAAATCTATTGGAATTTATTAAAAATTCTAAGTGCTTTTGTATTCATCCCACTTCAGAGTGCAGCTAATATGTATACCAACTTATTTGGAGAACAATATAGTACAATAATAACATAACTATAAGCAAATTATTGCCCAAGTACTTCCAAGAAAAGAAAAATATTGGTCATAATTATAATCACTGTAGATAATTGGTAAGCAATAAGGGCAAGCACAATAGTTCATTATAGCTTATCTTCAATTAGTTGACAACTGTATTTTTCAGCATACATAATGTAATTTGGAGAAAAGGTGTGTAAGAACCTATTTCAAGACAATGAACTCTTAAGAAAATAATAAGTGTCATTTCTTCTTGCAATCTGTTAACATTTATTTGGCTTCATTATATAATACACAGGTACATTTCCCAAAAGAAATGATTTCTGGATGAATTAGGACCTTTGTGTACTGAACGAGCTTAAATATAAGAAGGATACTCAACTCTTATCTTCACTTCTAATGTTTTAATAAAAATCAAGTAGTATTTTTCTTTGAAAAATCAAATAAATAAAACAATTAACAGTGTAATGCTATTATAATTCAGACAGTTCATCCTGAGTGGCATTTGAAAAAAAAAGTATAATTGTTTGGTTGAGGCTTTATATTTAGAAAATTTGGTGGGGAAATTGTCATATAGCACACAGCGATATAAGTCACATAGGCTCACAACTCCTCCCAGCTAAATGCTACTGCACAATGCAATGTATACCTTTAAAAATAAAATTATGTATGGTTTCTAACTTTACAATTAAATCAAAATATTTATCCCCTGCATTTGTTCCATGGAGATTCTGCTGCCGAATGGAAGATTTGCAGCAGCCATTGTACAACATCAAAGGTGAACATTGATAGACATCACACGAGAGAGACAAATAAACAGAGGGAAAGCAACTATTAGAGTAAAAAGCATATAGATCAATCAAAAGAATCAATATGGGCATAAACATATGATGAGAAGGTAATTAATTCTTTTCTTTTGTATGCCTCCCTCTCAAAAGCATTCACTCTCTATGCATCTCTTTCATGTCTCATCACATTTCTTTTATCATAGTAGTATTTTGCCTGCTCAGAAAGATTTTCATCTGTCTGATGGGTTTTGATACTAATATTTTAAACATGCAGAATATTAGCAACAGCAAAAACCCTAATATATTTTTCTGCATTGATATTGTAAACCATCTCATTGATGAGTGCATATCTGTAAGTTTTTAAACCATTAGACATCAAAACATTTCAGTGACTAAAAAGGGTGACACAAGTTTCTCTCTGAATGCCAGATCACATTTGCTTCATTTGCTTTGTGTGTATGTGTACGTTTTGATTAGGCTATTAAAATATATCCCTTGAAATTGTATAGGAAGAGATTAAATGAGTCCTTCGGGAGAAGGGTGGTATAAAAATTGAATAAAATAAATAAAAATAAATAAATAAATAAGATTCAATGATGCTCTATCAGTAATTTTATCCCGCTCTAACAGGTAATTTGGAAATATCTCTTAAATCCAGTCTATACCATGCAGGCATCAAATAGTATAATTTGTTTGTTTAGAACTATAACTATTTATGTCTTTGTTTCTATACTGTAAATTATGCTCTTAATTCTGTAGGAGACCACTTTTAATTGCCCACTAAAGCAAAACTATATTTTCATGGAACAAGTATACAGTTGACTATAGCACACTCAAATGTATGTGTATGTATATGCATATGTACATATGTACACACACATACAGAGTGATAAAAAGAGCAAGCATCCATACTTGGAAATAAATTAATACTAAAATGTAGCATTATAAAGTACTCTGTGAAAGGACACAGTTAAAACAGATGTGTTGTCATAGAATTGATATTTGAAGTAAGGTTTGAGATTCTGATATAAAAACTTTGAAACCCAAGTGATCTAACATTAACTATTACCTTAGAAATATTCTTAACTCTCAAACTCTGAAAGAAGGAAGGAGGTACCCTATTTTTACATGTCCTTTGTGATGATCTTGAAATTAGCAACAGGTGTTATAATATCTCAATTTCTCTCAGAGAAGAGTTTGAGTGTTCTTGCAACAGCATAGCAATTACAGTTTCTTACTGTGAGGATTGAAAGACACTGAGACTGAGGTAACTGTCTATACTGGAACATAGTTTCTGTATCTTGGTTTGAGGTTGTTCATAGTAAAAAAAAAAAGAAGTATCTAGAATACAAAGCTTAGGGAAGTAGTTTAGAAGAGCTTAGTTCTCATTGAGGAAAGCACAGTTTTCTGATCCATGCCACAATTGATGGTTTAAGCTAACTCCCTCTCAATCAACATCTAATAGGCATGATTTAATAAGGTTTTATAATCTACAAAAATGGGAGGAGTGAGAGGAGGGGGAGGGCCCCATTATTGTCATTCATCAAAGGACCCCTTTCACTTTTCTTTGCTTTCACCTGCTGGGACCCATTTGGTCTCTTTCAAAGGAAATGCACTGACAAAAATGAATGAGAAATGGAAGAATAAGGGCCCTCATTCTATCCAATAGCATAATCAATGGGTACTTGTTATCCCTATTGTATTTCACAGAGGTAGTTGTAAGACAATTAAATCTTGCTTCTCAGGCAAATAATTTTGGTAGTTAACTTGAAGCAGCCAACAATATTGAAAAGAATGAATGCATGTGAAGCAATGATGTAATGGGATACTCTTTTGCCAAGGAAAGGGAGGAGAAAGGCCTTTATGATTTCATTAAACTACAGTATATGTGAACCATAATTACTGGCTGATATCATATAAATCCAGGAGACAGAGCTGCTAAAATGCAGTTTTCCAAAAATGTGACAAAAAATGTGAGTGATTTTGATACTATTTTTAAAAATTGCACATTTAGTAAATCAGAGCAAAGAGGAAAAGACGTTCTTACGCAATATTTTGTCAATTCCCTATTTATTAAGATAAAATAGTGTATCTGAATAGAGGCTTTTATAGTTAACATCAGTGTTGTATGACATCTAATTTGGTTTTAGTTTTAATTTCATTAATATTCTTGTACTGAATTGCATTTAAAAACCGAAATGCTGTATAGGTTGCATTTTAATCCAATCTGCTTTTCAAAACATTATCTATTTCTCTGTCTCAAAATTTTAATATTCAGTTCACCAATAAAGACTTCATTATCTATAATAAGCTCATCAATATCCATGTTTATACTGAAAATTATTTCTTCTATCTATATTAATTCTGACCTACAGATTTCATCTCTCTGATTTTAGTGAGAAAATACTGAATCATCAACTATTTAAATAATGTTATTCAGATAATTGTACTCCTATTAAATGGAGAGGAACACCCCTTACTGTTCTACCTTAAAAGCTTGTTCGTGCTTTTTTAGTTTCTTTCTTTTGGCATGGAAGTCCTCTATTCATTTGAGCCACAAAGCTTACAAACTCACAACATTCTTCATAATAGATTTCAGATGCAACAGCTTATCAAGAATTAAATTTAGGAAGTTGCAGAGTGCACTCACATTCAGCAAGTAAATATAGTGCTTAAGCAATATTTTAATATTATTTTGGTCAGGCACTGCAGTGGCAATGAATAGAAAGAAGATGACACTGTTTTCAGGAAGCAAAGTGAAAAATTCAATTTGTTGAGCCACAATACCCTATGCTGTACAGACATGGTTCTTTTAGTATTATTTTGAAGTAAATAAATAGTTCAAACACTAAATTTCCTTGATATAAAGCTCTTATTCAATCCCGTTAAATTTAAATTCTAGGAATCAGTTTGCTAGATCATTTGATTGTTAGACTTCTCGTGTAATCAGGAGTTCAGTCTGATTTCCATAGGGATCTCTCATTGTTTTATCATCCCTATGCAAATGGGTAGATTAAGGGAGAGACAGTGACTATCTTAGGTTTCTATGGCTAGAGTAGATCAGATCCTCAGTCACCCCATTTCACCCTTATCCACTGCATTGCTCAAGGTCTTATCCTGTAGATTTCAGTGAATCTTTAGAAAGTCATGTTGACTGACTTAGATTGCAATCCAACCACCCTTTACCAGGGGGTAGCTGCAGTTGAACTCAGTGGGACTAAGACATGCTCTGTAGCAAAACAAAAACTTACTATGAGGGTACTATTACTCTCCCAATGATAAGTCACAAGTTATGACATAACATCACTCTTACAGTCATTTTACAGACCCCTCGCATCCTGGACATAAACTGTTTCAACTCCTACCCTCAAAACGACGCTATAGAGCACTGCACACCAGAACAACTAGACACAAGAACAGTTTTTTCCCAAAGGCCATCACTCTGCTAAACAAATAATTCCATCAACACTATCAAACTATTTACTGAATCTGCACTACTATTAATCTTCTCATCGTTCCCATCACCAATCTCTTTCCACTTATGACTGTATGACTGTAACTTTGTTGCTGGCAATCCTTATGATTTATATTGATATATTGACCATCAATTGTGTTGTAAATGTTGTACCTTGATGAACGTATCTTTTCTTTTATGTACACTGAGAGCATATGCACCAAGACAAATTCCTTGTGTGTCCAATCACACTTGGCCAATAAAAATTCTATTCTATTCTATTCTTTGTCAAAGAACTCATTCTATCCATTGTGGCCAATGCATTCTTTTAATATGTTTTTAGGGAATTGCTAAGCTGAATGAATATTGGAAAAATATTAAATGCCTAGGAAAAAAAATATATGTGAATCGTCTGTACATACACAACTGCATACACAAAAACATGCATACTTATTATAGATGGTTAGTACAATTTATTTAAGCATTGCCAGTTAGACTCGGCAGATAGAAGATTAAACCTAGATCTTTATCATTGTCCATCATTGACAGAGCTGTCAAAGATGAACTGCTTACCATTTATTCTGTAGCTAATACATATACTGAAGGATTGATGTATATGTTAATTTGCATAAAAATAATACATTAGAACCCTAGTTTTTATTTTGACATTCTTTTTTATTTCTCTAAAAGAAAATATGGCAAAAGAATTTTTTTAAAAAACAGAAGAGAATGAAAATGTTTTATGCTGTGTAACAATCTGTATAAACAACATGAAAGATACCTAAATTCCAACATATATAGAATGTGTGTAGGATTATGAGCTCTAGGGAAACTGATAGATCTTTGTAAGGATAGCCTCCCACAAGAAACCATGATCACGATGGAGTAAGACATGCTATGGTTTCACTTTCATTCATCCCAACACTGCCTTTGAGTCCCTGTCAGTTTCTGTACCCTTCAACAAAAAATGATTGACAGATTGTTTCAGGCTGAGGCATGGGGGACCAACTGCTGTTGTTAGTCAAATGTTACTATTAATTCAATGTAGAGAAGTGAATGGGAGAAAGGATAATAGAATTTCGTTCATGTTGTGCAGCATTTCTGGTCATACAAATGGCCTTCTGGAAAGTGACATATTTCCTAGGACTGCTATTATTCTTCACAGGGAATAAATTGCATTCCTTTAGAGTTTTCTCTTCTTTCATCAGCACCATGGAAGAAAGTAGCATTGAAGGAAATAACTTTCGTTATTTTTCCATACCAACACCATGTTCATTTAATTTTCTGAACTTTGTACTGAATGTATTTATCTGAATTCAGAATCTTGAATTTTGCTCATTTGTATCATAGCGGACATTCTATATTTGTATTTGTTTCCTTCCCAGAAATGACAATTATGCAAGCATGAGTTTTCTGCATATGCTGAATGCAGAAGAATAGTAGGCAGGATCAGATACAAATATCATTGCAAAATAATACATGTATATGATGTTTTACTAATTTGTTATTAACAAACTCATTTTCTCCTAGAAAAACTTTAAGTCAAATATTTTAAACAATATCACAAGTGTCCAATCAACACGCAATCAACCAACCCCCAAAAAACCATTAAAACAGTAAATATTTGAAATTAACTTTTAAAGTTAACACCTTTTTTAAGCCCTATGGATAACTGCCAATTACAGTTGCATAGACAATACATTCCACACCTGGAAGCAATAGAGGAGGTACTTAATAAGGAATGTATAGGGAGTGGGATCAGGAAAGGCAAGATGATGGTTTGGCTATGACATCAAAATTCTACTCCTGTTTACATGGGTCCTATTCTTGTTTAAATAGATTTCCCCCTTCCTCATTATTGCTTGAGTGCCATTGTGCATATTGCATGAAATTCCTTATTTGAAAAGTACAGAGACTTCAAATGCATTCCGTAGAGTTAATATGGATACGCAGTGTAATCTTTTTAATATGCATTCTCATATTTCTGGAATCATACTCCATTCCTCTTTATCCTGTCTCCCAATTTTTAAAACAGAATTATATGCCTAGGCCAAATATTAAAAAGAATCACTTGAAATCTGCTGATATGATGAATTTTTGAAATAATTGTGTCATTGAGCAGATGGTTTCTAATCAAAGGCCAGGTTAACAACTATACATATGTGATTCTCAATGCCTTATAGATAAATATTAGCCAACAGTTGCTGCCTTCTAATATAGGTTACAGTTACAAGTTCAAATGTACACTTTTTTCATATGCTGATGGAAAGGCAATTAGGAGACAACCTTCAGATTAGCTATATGAAGTTTCTAGGTATTTTTTAGCAATAGAATCATATCTAGTTTTTACAGGGAAAAAAATAAGAACCCAAGGCTCATTTAACAGAAACATATGTATTTATGATTCTGCAGTGAATGTCTGTGTGTGTCTGTGTGTATGTACATTTAACATCTTTCTACTATATTACCGACAAAGTCTTCAAATTAGTATTTGTTTTTAAAATTATCTCATTTAGGACTGTCACAAACTAAAGGGATATAGCAGGGCCAGATTACAAGCTGTCTAGTCTTGTGTTTATGATGAGGGGAGGGCAAACAAATCCTTTAAATAAAGAAATAAAGGGCAATTTATGCCTAAACACATCCCAGTAATCATATCTCCCAATTATAAGCAAAATTGTCACACTATGAAATGTAAACAGATGTAATATCTGACTTTCAAATCAAATTTTTAAATTTTCAAATTCATCATGCCAATGAAAACCTTTTTTAAAAAAACAATTCAGATTAAACTTGACACAATAAATAAGGAGCATTACAAAACACTGACTGAAGAAGAGGGTGGCATGGAAAGAGTTAAGGACATGATAGCTATGGGTAGGGGAACTCTGTAGTGTCCCTCCTTTCTTGATGCCCTAAGTACATGCTTAGTTTGTTTATGGGACCTTGAAGCTATATTAAACTGATCTAACAGGCATCAAAAACAATCTTTCAGCCCAAACTTTACAAAACGTTGCTGTCATTAGATAACTGTAGAGAGGATCCCACAAAATCCTGTAGAATGGCCAGAGCAAACATAACAACAAGTTTTTTTATTTTTAAGCATAAAACTGGAATAATCTCATGAAAAAAATATTGCAAATGTTTAAGTCTCCAATTCAGGGTAATCCCAGTATCAATAGTAAGACTATAATAAAGAAACCGAAGGATATTAAACCAGGGAGGATTCTACCATCATAACCCAGTTACTTTTACTCTGTTACTTTTCCTATGTGATTGGATGAAGTTTGTCTGCATGGACTTCCTGGGTTTGCCTTTGTTGGCAAAATATTATACTTCCCAAGACTTCTTTTTTTTTTTAAATGTTCTGGCATTCACAAAACTATCTGGGTGCCATGTATCATACTATACCAGACATGATGATCTAGAAAAAAAATCTCATTGACTTTAATGTGATTTGTCTGTAATGCATCTGTGAAGGATTTGCCTTGGTCCCTAGATTTGTTAAATTAGATTCACTTTATTATTTTATTAAATTAGATTTCACTTTTATTTATATGCATTATTTATTGTATTCCCATCACACTATACAAATAAAGAATTAGTAAGGATATATTCTAAGACGTTTAAAGCATTTTAATGCTTCTTACATAATCACCTCATAAACACTAGAGTTGTTTCCTTTATATAGGAATATGATTTAAAATGTAATATATATTATATATAAATATAATGTTTTCTATTTGTCCGAAATAGTTGCACTAGAACATCTGGCGATGTAGAAGACTTTTAGGAGAAGAGCACAATTAAATATATTTAATTACATATTGGCACTCTGTATATGCTGAATGAGGTATGGAACTAGGGCATTTTCCCTGGTCACACATAGAACATCTACTTAATTAATGCCTGAAGAGCATTTGTGTGTGCAAAAATGAAGAAAAGATTTCAGGAAATGGTGAGTGAAAAGAAAAATAAGGAAAAGAATATAATTTTGTGGTTAGTCTTCTAGAAGTTTCCAATCATAATGCTTTGGTAGAAATTTATTATCCTTTACCTGCAGAATTAACCTGAACACTCACTTTTTCTAAAAATTCAAGATTTCTTTGTTTAAAAAGACTAGTCAAAATCTTCTGTTCTTATCTTTCTGTGATAATGCAGGTTTCTGAGTATCTGCTTTGCAGTGTCTGTAATGACAACACTTTTATTAAAAAAACACAAATAGTTGCCTCTTGAAAAAAGAAAAGAAAAAAGAAAAAGAAAGAAAAAGAAAAAAAGAAAAAAGCACCTTCGGAACAACCATGGCCTGGATGACGGAGAATGTCCACAGACCCATCTATCAGTATCTCTCTGAATGAAAATGGTAGATAGGATCCTTACTGGGAGTCAATTTGATGTAGAGGCCAAAGCACTGGGCTAGAAACCGGAAGACCATGAATTCTAATCTCGCCTTAGGTACAAAGTTGGCTGGATGGCCTTTGGTCAGTCCTTCTCCCTCAGTCCTAGGTAGGAAGGCAATGGCAACCCCTTCTGAAATCTTGCTAAGAAACGTGCAGAGACTAATTCAACACTAACTTGAAGGCATACACACCCACCGATATAAAATCCTTACCAAGTTGGCAACTCTGCCGGCAACTGTAATCATATTCATAACTGACTTTAAAAGAATATAACTTTTTAAATCTTACATCTCTTACTCTAAAAGTCTGGTTTTGTCCATTTAATTGTTTTTGTGATAGGTGGGGATTCCATCAGTTCAAAGTTTAAAAAATAAATAAAATATATCAATTTTAACTTTTCAAGGAATTTTGACTTTTCACTTTCCAAAACTCACTTTAGATTTAGGGGCTGGGTTGATTGAAGCTGTCTCAGATTTGGCTTAATCTGTTCCCAGAATCACTGAATTGAGCCCCAAATTGCATTTTGTGGTAAGGGTATCCTCCTAGTAGTTAGACAGAGCAAGGGAGCCATGATGGTGGGAAAAGAGAGAAGCCTATAGGGACCAATTCCTAACAGTCTGGAACCGGAATCAAATAATCCATATGAGGATGAACAGCTGACCCTTTACACGAGCATCTGTATTATGTTGTCTGTTTTACTTTTTTTGTTTTTGTTTACATTTATACCCCGCCCTTCTCCGAAGACTCAGGGCGGCTTACAGTGTATAAGGCAATAGTCTCATTCTATTTGTATATTTTTACAAAGTCAACTTATTGCCCCCCCAACAATCTGGGTCCTCATTTTACCTACCTTATAAAGGATGGAAGGCTGAGTCAACCTTGGGCCGGGCTCGAACCTGCAGTAATTGCAGGCTTTGTGTTCTTAATAACAGGCCTTACCAGCCTGAGCTAAACCGGCCCTTCATTTGTTCTTATTGTTAGAGGAATAGAGCAGTCAATAAAAAAAAAAAAACAGAAATGTTGAGCATATCCACTGTATATTTTAATGGAGTTGCTTTATTTCATTCTAACTTGATCCATAAAAAATTAACCAAAATAAAATGGAAAAGGAGTCAAAGTTGCATGCAGAATTCAAAAATCCTTAAATAGCAATGCATTAAAAAAAATCTTAGAATAAAAAAATCATATGATAACAGTTGGGGGAAAAAGGAATTTATTATGCAGTGTCTGTATAAACAGAACAGTATCAGTAGCATAGGGAAATAAATTATTCTGCTCACTTTCCCAGGATGTAATATCTCTTCTGAGCATATGTAAATTTGCTTTAAGAGGTTTAAAAAGGAGTTTCTTAAAATATACTCCAAACTATAACAGATTTGTCATTCATGCACTGCTGAGCTTAGAAGCTTAATTTTACTTTTTTTGCTATTATTTTAAATCAAGGCACTTATCTAAAAGATCAAAACAGCTTTTAAATGGACATTTTTGTGATAGAGAAAATGATAATATGTGTAGAAATATGGTAATTTTTCTACAGTGAGAGAGATACTGATAAAGTACTGATAGGTATGCTCTGAGCATACATTTACTATGGGTTAAATTAATTATCCTTGTAATCTAAATATCAGCATCCAGCCTACAGAAAAAATCAATTTGTCTCTATCAGCTTACACTGGGAATCAGCAACATAGATACTACTTCCTTGGTTTCTAACTGGAAACTCAAATTAAACAATGAAATAAATCTAAGGGCAGCATTTTAAATACATCCAGCATCCCAGGCATGCAACTGAATCCCATTCTCAAGTATCAAAACTAAAATATATATGTCACTATCACCACCTAGGTCGCTGTATAATTGTTAAGAGAAAAGGGCTGATAAAGGTTAAAAAATGCTATATTTCTTGAGTGATGGATAGTTTATATGTCAAATATTAGATCTCTGTATTCTCCCAAGAAGGAGGAAATTTGCATACATTCAAATAAACCAGATTGGAAATCAACTATTTTGAAACAGAATTGGGCTGCTATTTTTTTTTTTTTTAAATCTGATGTTGCATTTTTAAAAGTCATCTAAACCATAATGATAATAAAAATATTGTTGATACTATGGAAAATATGGTTATACGGTTATCTCTCTCTATTTATTTCTCTATCAACATAGGAGTGTGCTTTAAGTTAAGCCTAGGAAAGGAAGAGCTATCAAAAAGCCTGGTGAATCACAGATTACTGGATGCCAGTTCAAAGAATTTGCATGCAGAGAAATCCTAGGGCAGTGCTTTCATGCCATCTAGTGGAAGCAGGCAAGATATTTTGCAATATCCTTAAACTTCCCAACGCTCCCTCAGCAAGGAGCCTAGTCAGCATTCAGCGAGCCGTTTAAATTTATTGCACGAAGCACATAGCACAAGCTATCACAACTTGTTCTGCAGTGTTTGTGTATGTTTGAGTGCACTCATAAAAAGCTCAAAATGGTCAAAGCTTTAACACTATTATGTTCCTCAGTAATGCAGTAGGGATTGAATTGATTATATTGGATAGGGTTGGATATAGACCCAGTATTGTCCTTTCTTCCTCTGCTTAGGATGCTATTTCTATAGGTTTCTTTAAAGCTTAAATAGAATAGTGGTTACTAATAAGTGTTTTAGTTCATGATGATGGTGATGATGATGTTATCCATTCTATTTCCTTGCTTTGATGGTGTTTTCTTCTGACAAATTGAACAATAATACATTTCACAAACCACTGGAATTGGGTCTACTAAAATTCAATTGTTTTTTTCACTGGATTTCAACTTTATTTAATTATCTACCCACTTATCCATTAGAACCTCCCTCATTGGAAGGCTAAGATGACACATCACTTTTGTGAAGCTATCTTCATTGGACATATGAGTTCTCACCTGATCTTCAAAGAGAAACAAAACCTAAATTTTGTCCCAAGAAATTGAAAGTATCTTCAAAGCCTGACCCAGGAAACCTTTCTCTACTTTAATCATGGTTACTAATATGCTGAACAAGCCTACATTTATTTTCTTAATACTAGGCTTGATGAAGGATAATTTTTTTTCAAACGCCTTTCAAAGGGAAATTCTTATGGGTGTTCTTCATTTCTTTAGTGATGGGACAAGGGTAAGTGTAACTATCCTGTTTTTACATGTATAAAAATTGTTCTGTGCTGTGTAGCCATTGTGAATCTCAGCCTTGCATTACATCACAAAATAAAATGTCCAAAATGACTTGTCTATTAAGCATTTTGAGAGGCCAGAAAGGCTTCAGTATCATGGGAACTAGAAAAGAATAGTAGTAGCATCACCTATCACCTCTATAATGTACATTCAAAAACACTATCAAGTTCAAAATAAATTCACGGGCACTCTTTGAATAAGTCAGGAAAATGGAAGCATCTTTCATAAAGGAAACCATTTGAGAAATGTAGATTTTAACACAGAATGAATGACAGCAAGATATTGGGAGGGGGGAAGGGGAGTTTCAAAATAAACAGGTTGGTGAATGTCAAAATAAAATGGTTGGTGGATGTACCACCCTAAGACAAGCCTGTCCCTTTTGAACTGCCATGCAATGTTGGCATATGCACTAAAGGTAGCTCTTACATCATAATGCTCTGCCTGCAATCTTGCCAATTTTGACTGTACCCTCTGAGGCTGCAGGTTACTAGCAATTTAAACATATCTTGCTGGATCCTTGTGGATTCCTCCCCAACAGCTTTCATGAAGCTAACATATATGTCAAGGCAATGGGTTTTGGAAATCATATATGTGCAGTGTTGATTAGTGCTAATAGTTATAACAATTAGGTTTTGGTCCAGTGAAAAGTGGCAGTGTACCAGACACAGCACACTGAATCCCCAAGGCAGTTTTCTTGGACCAACACTCTTCATATTATACATTAACGATCTCTGTGACCATATTACAAGTAATTGTGTTCTCTTCGTTGACAATGTTAAACTATTCAACACTACCAACAATACAGCTACCCTTCAAAAAGACCTTGACTTTTTGTCGGAATGGTCAAAAACTTGGCAACTCCAAATCTCAACCAGCAAATGCTCTGCCTTACACATTGGAAAAAAGAATATGAACACTAAATACAAGCTTGATGGTCATTACCTTGTAGATGATCCTGACCCCGTTAAAGACTTTGGAGTTTTCATATCAAATGATCTAAGTAACAAAGCCCACTGCAACTACATTGCAAAAAAGGCTTTAAGAGTTGTAAACTTAATTTTGCGTAGCTTCTTCTCCAAAAACACTACACTACTAACCAGAGCATATAAAATATTTGCTAGACCAATTCTTGAATACAGCTCACCTGTCTGGAACCCATACCTCATTTCGGACATTAACACAATTGAGCGTGTCCAGAAATATTTTACAAAAAGAGTTCTCCACTCCTCTGATTACAACAAAATACCTTATACCACCAGACTTGAAATCCTGGGTTTAGAAAATGTAGAACTCCGCCGCCTTCGACATGACCTGAGTTTAACTCATAGGATCATCTGTTACAACATCCTTCCAGTTGAAGACAACTTCAGCTTCAATCACAACAATACACGAGCACATAATAGATTTAAGCTTAATGTGAACCGCTCCAATCTCGATTGCAGAAAATATGACTTCAGCAACAGAGTTGTTAATGCCTGGAATGCATTACCAGACTCTGTGGTTTCTTCCCAAAATCCCCAAAGCTTTAACCAAAAACTATCTACTATTGACCTCACCCCATTCCTAAGAGGTCTGTAAGGGGCGTACGTAATAGCACCAACGTGCCTACCATTCCTGTCATAATGTTCCCTTTGATAGTATCCAATTTCATATAGCTATTACATACTTATGATTATATATATGCTTTATATAGTATAGTTTTTTATGCTTATGCTTATATATACTATTGTCACAATTAATTAATTAATTAATTAATTAATTAAGTCCACATTTTGATGATGTTTAATGCCATAATTTAATCTGATTTATAATCTTTAGCTTTGTTTAGCTTAAAGAATATTGTCAATGTATCTGAGAATTTTAAACCATTACCTTGGAAGTAATTCCAGTGGAATTTATTCACTGCATAATAGCTTTGATTAATTAATGTATCTTGCTGCATTAGGGTTATCCTGATAGAAATATATCAGTACTACATTATACATACTGTTTCAGGGTGGTGACAAAAGCATATTAATTAGCCTGATCATAGCACACAACCCTAATTAAACATGCAGGGCTGCTCAGAGAGACATTACACAAATAATATGGAGTGAATATATGACATGCTACTAGAATGCTACACAAACAGACACTCATGTCACTTCCATAATATACCAACCCACACAGATGCTTTGCTTTTGATTTCAGTTACTCATTGTATTCAAGGAATGTATGCATTGGTTTCCAATAAATATTTCTAAACCATATCCTCATCAGCAGCCAAAAGCCAGATAAGCAGGGATAAACACCAGGGAAACAATCAAGCAGAAAACAATACTCTAATCAAGAAACTACTACATCCTCACCAAAACTGGCAGGTGAAGCTACTATAAATAAACAGGAAGCAAATGCTACACTCACTCTCACTCATGTTATCTAGTTGGTAATGAAATTTCTGCAAATAACCAACCATGCTCAGAGATCACCAAGGATTCCACAATCAAAGCACCTTCATTCACTGATTTCATCCATTCCAATTCTTTGCTTGACGTGAGTAATGTATGATAGTTACAAAGTATAGTCATGATCTAGTTCAGGGGTCTCCAACCTTGGTCCCTTTAAGACTTGTGGACTTCAATTCCCAGAGTTCCTCAGCCAGCTTTGCTGGCTGAGGGACTCTGGGAGTTGAAGTCCACAAGTCTTAAAGGGACCAAAGTTGGAGACCCCTGATCTAGTCCACTGCAGGTTTAGGGCTTATGTCCGGAGGCATCCTAGACAATTTCACATAAGATTTTACAGAATGACTGCTCCCCACCACCACTCCGAAGATAATTTTAGAAGGAATTAAGCATTTCCCATATCCTCATCTAATTTTTCTTATATATTCTAAGACAGGGGTCACCAACCTTTCGGACCTCAGGGACCACTAAATTCATAATTTTAAATCCCACGGACCACTAATATGGATTTTTTAAAAAAAAAAATAGTATGTAGTGTAATATAAAAAAATGCAAATATTTTTTTCTGTGGACCACTAAAATTTTCTCACGGACCACCAGTGGTCCACGGACCACCGGTTGGTGACTGCTGTTCTAAAAAAAAGAACTGATAAGAAATATTTATTTATTTATTTTGTCACAACAGTATATATAAGCATAAGCATGAAAGTAACTATATAATATATATATATATAATATATATATAAGCATAAGTATGTAATAACTATATTGATTGGATATAATGAAAGAAAACAATAGGACAGGAACAGTAGGCACATTTGTGCTCTTATGCACGCCCCTTACGGACCTCTTAGGAATGGGGTGAGGTCAATAGTAGACAGTTTTTGGTTAAAGCTTTGGGGATTTTGAGAAGAGACCACAGTCAGGTAGTGTGTTCCAAGCATTAACAACTCTGTTACAGAAGTCATATTTTCTGCAATCAAGATTGAAGCGGTTAACATTAAGTTTAAATCTATTGTTTGCTCTTGTATTGTTGTGATTGAAGCTGAAGTAGTCTTTAACAGGAAGGACATTGCAATAGATGATTCTATGAGTTAAACTCAGGTCCTGTCGAAGGCAGCGGAGTTCTAAGTTTACCCAGGATTTCAAGTCTGGTGGCATAAGGTATTTTGTTGTATTCAGAGGAGTGGAGAACTCTTCTTGTAAAATATTTCTGGACACGTTCAATTGTATTGATGTCTGAAATGTGGTATGGGTTCCAGACAGGCGAGTTCCTTCCTCTCAGCTACCAAAATGGTTGGAACAATAAAATTATCATGATTAAAAGCAATAGTACTATTAGATTGAAATTTGAGACCGACTTCAACTATATCCCCCCCCCCATTGCCAACAGTTCGTTCAAAACACTAATGCTACCTATACTGAATCAGAAAAAAAGGGAAGGGAGCAGAGCAGGTTTCCATTTCTTGGCCAAAAGCTTCTCTTCCCTATTAATCTATTGCCTTCAGCATTGTGGAAGCTGCTATACCGTCAATTCAGGAACTTCTGTATATGGTACGAGGAAGATAATAGAAAAATCTGTTGTGGGATATATTATTTAATGTATTTTGAAATTAGTGAATGATATACACTAGAATAGAATAGAATAGAATTTTTATTGGCCAAGTGTGATTGGACACACAAGGAATTTGTCTTGGTGCATATGCTCTCAGTGTACATAAAAGAAAAGATACCTTCATCAAGGTACAACATTTACAACACAATTGATGGTCAATATATCAATATAAATCATAAGGATTGCCAGCAACAAGTTATAGTCATACAGTCATAAGTGGAAAGAGATTGGTGATGGGAACTATGAAACGATTAATAGTAGTGCAGATTCAGTAAATAGTCTGACAGTGTTGAGGGAATTATTTGTTTAGCAGAGTGATGGCCTTCAGGAAAAAACTGTTCTTGTGTCTAGTTGTTCTGGTGTGCAGTGCTCTATAGCGTCGTTTTGAGGGTAGGAGTTGAAACAGTTTATGTCCAGGATGCGAGGGATCTGCAAATATTTTCACGGCCCTCTTCTTGATTCGTGCAGTATACAGGTCCTCAATGGAAGGCAAGTTGGTAGCAATGATTTTTTCTGCAGTTCTAATTATCCTCTGAAGTCTGTGTTTTTCTTGTTGGGTTGCAGAACCGAACCAGACAGTTATAGAGGTGCAAATGACAGACTCAATAATTCCTCTGTAGAATTGGATCAGCAGCTCCTTGGGCAGTTTGAGCTTACTGAGTTGGCGCAGAAAGAACACATTTCTATCACATGAAAAACAACAACACCAAAATGACAAGACAAAGGTCTGCAGCAATTTTGGTAATGGAAGCTATTCCAAGGTTTGGGAAATGTAAAAAGTAGTACCGTTGTAAGAATTGCACATTTGCATGGCAGTTATGTAGCTCCCTCCCTCCCTCCCTCCCTCCCTCCTTCCTTCCTTCCTTCCTTCCTTCCTTCTTCCTTCCTCCCTCCCTCCCTCCCTCCCTTCCTTCCCACCCCACTCCTCTCCTTTCCTGCACTTCCTTATCATCATAATCATGATTAGCATTTCTCTTTGATTTTATTAAAAAAAATTGAATGTGTCTATCATATAAGCCCTCTTCTCACCCAATACCTGCCAAATGCCTTCTGGAGACAAGTTCCCCATTCACTGCCATTCTGCAAAAAAATAAAATAAAAAATGAATGTACACTAGACTGATTTCCATACAAGCCACGACCACCATTAGTTCACATGGAAATCCTTCTGCATATTTATAAACATAAAGTAATTTCTTCTGAAGGTGTCTACATCAATTGGAGGAACATGGGAAGGAAGGCAAGGCTTGTCTGGCATACAAACGTACTTTGTACACCAGGCCTGATAATACCTGAACATGACTTTCATTTGTACTGGATTCTTACCCAGAAGAATCAACAGGAACACCCGAATAGCTGAATAACCACCCAATTAACTTCTTTAATATGTAAGCATTTTTATTGCCACTTTTGGTGCCAATTTGGGCACAGCAGAGCTATCATTTTTTCTTTTATAATGTCTCCCCTTTAGAGAAAAAAACTGCTTGCCGTTATTATGTAATATGCATATTATATGAAACTATTTGTTAGCTAGAACCTCCAAATAATAAAGAGGATTACATTTTGTGAATCTAAACTATTTAAGCAAATTGGAAAATTCCTATTATTTAAAAATGTACTCTAAATATGTATTTTCATGCATTCATTTATTTAAATACTATTTCTCTTCATAAAAGAAACCAGAAGGGGTTTATAACAGTGACATCCCAGCTTTAACAAAACAACTATGAAGATTTGATTCTATGTATTTCTGTGTCAGAAGGTAGCATTGTTGCTATTAAAAGCCTAACATCTTTCTGCTTTATTACATTATGATAAAAATGTTTTCGCACATAGCAATCAACAACTATATTTATCAGAAAAGCAGATGCTCCTCTATGTAAAAAGTAGTACTGTTGTAAGAATTGCACATTTGCATGGCAGTTATGTAGCTCCTCCTCCCTCCCTCCCTTCCTTCCCACCCCACTCCTCTCCTTTCCTGCACTTCCTTATCATCATAATCATGATTAGCATTTCTCTTTGATTTTATTAAAAAAAAATTGAATGTGTCTATCATATAAGCCCTCTTCTCACCCAATACCTGCCAAATGCCTTCTGGAGACAAGTTCCCCATTCACTGCCATTCTGCAAAAAAATAAAATAAAAAATGAATGTACACTAGACTGATTTCCATACAAGCCACGACCACCATTAGTTCACATGGAAATCCTTCTGCATATTTATAAACATAAAGTAATTTCTTCTGAAAGTGTCTACATCAATTGGAGGAACATGGGAAGGAGGGCAAGGCTTGTCTGGCATACAAAAGTACTTTGTACACCAGGCCTGATAATACCTGAACATGACTTTCATTTGTACTGGTTTCTTACCCAGAAGAATCAACAGGAACACCCGAATAGCTGAATAACCACCCAATTAACTTCTTTAATATGTAAGCATTTTTATTGCCACTTTTGGTGCCAATTTGGGCACAGCAGAGCTATCATTTTTTCTTTTATAATGTCTCCCCTTTAGAGAAAAAAACTGCTTGCCGTTATTATGTAATATGCATATTATATGAAACTATTTGTTAGCTAGAACCTCCAAATAATAAAGAGGATTACATTTTGTGAATCTAAACTATTTAAGCAAATTGGAAAATTCCTATTATTTAAAAATGTACTCTAAATATGTATTTTCATGCATTCATTTATTTAAATACTATTTCTCTTCATAAAAGAAACCAGAAGGGGTTTATAACAGTGACATCCCAGCTTTAACAAAACAACTATGAAGATTTGATTCTATGTATTTCTGTGTCAGAAGGTAGCATTGTTGCTATTAAAAGCCTAACATCTTTCTGCTTTATTACATTATGATAAAAATGTTTTCGCACATAGCAATCAACAACTATATTTATCAGAAAAGCAGATGCTCCTCTATGTAAAAGTATAACAGAACGAATAAAGAAAGTACAAAAAAGAAAAATGGATGAAATATTCACATTTTAATGTCCCAAAGGTTCTTTTTCAAAAGGCAACTGGATTATTTTTTTCCCTTGAAAACATTTCACTTCTCATCCAAGAAGCTTCTTCAGTTCTGACTGAATGGTTGAGGATGGAATGGTGAAGGATGGATGGATCCTTCCATCCTCCACCATTCAATCAGAACTAAAGAAGGTTCTTGGATAGGAAGCAAAACGTCTTCAAGGAAAAATAAAGTCCAGTTGCCTTTTGAAAAAAACTTTTGGGACAACCATGATTTAGATGACTGAGAATCTCCATAGACATTTTAATGTCATAAATCTAATATTGTTATTAAAATATTGACTAGGATTTATCTGTCTTTCTAAAAGACATACAGTGTGGCTGCCCATCTTATGTACCATAAAACTGAACAGTTCACAAACAACAGTAAAAAACATCAAATACCATAAAAGCACAATAAAAATTCCCAGAACATCAAAGGCAACACTTCTCCACAAGTCAGCAGTCACCTTTACTGGGCTTCAGTTATATTCCACCACAAACTTGCAGGAAGAACCAGCTCTTCAAGGTCTAATTGAAGGCAAGGAAAGTAGGGTCTTAAATGATTTTAGGGGGATTGGGGCTTCCTCAGGGTAGGGACTGCACTTACTATATCCTACTAGATAACGACATTTAAGGGAAGAAAACTGGATCTTCCTGAATCAGGAAGACTGAGGTTCAAATCCACCTTTATTAATGGAAAATCACTGGGTTATTCTGGATCAGTAATTCTCCCTCAAATCATTTATGTTATAAGCTTATTTCTTGTCATAGGAACAGGAAGTGGTGATAAAGTTAGTGGAGGACATCAAGGTAGAGGGCTTTGAAATCCTGTAGAAAATAGAATAAATCAAACAAATGTGCACATCATGCCACAGTGTGATTAACAATTAATCTACTGAATTTTTTATTTTTTATTAGTTTCTAGGTTCTATCATATCTAAAATGGACACCTAACATCAAAAACGTCATCAAAAAAGCTCAACAAAGAATGTTCTGTCTGCGCCAACTTAGTCAGCTCAAACTGCCCAAAGAACTGCCGATCCAGTTCTACAGAGGAATTATTGAATCTGTCATCTGCACCTCTATAACTGTCTGGTTTGGCTCTGCAACCAAACAAGACAGACACAGACTTCAGAGGATAATTAGAACTGCAGAAAAAACAATTGCTACCAACCTGCCTTCCATTGAGGATCTGTATACTGCACGAGTCAAAAAGGGGGCTGTGAAAGTATCTACAGACCCTTCACATCCTGGACATAAATTGTTTCAATTTCTACCCTCAAAACAACACTATAGGGTGCTGCACACCAGAACCACTAGATACAAGAACAGTTTTTCCCCCGAATCCCATCACTCTGCTTAACAACTAATTCCCACAACACTGTCAAATAATTTACTAAGAATGTATTACTATTATTCTTCTCTTCCTTACTAGTATCTATCTCTTCCTACTTATTACTATAACCATGTTGTTAAAATTATATTGTTTTTATTTGTTTCTAGTACGATTTGATAGCTTATTAGTAACCTTGACTATCACAAGTGTTGTATCTTTTTATTCTTGATAAATATATTTTATTCTCCTTATGTACACTGAGAGCATATGGACTAAAGATAAATTCCTTGTGTGTTCAATCACACTTGGCCAATAAAGAATGCTATTCTATTCTGCATAATTAATATGGGGAAAGAAGGAGGAGAAGGAGAAAGACAAGAAGGAGAGCCATGCTACAAGGGTCTTTCTGTTGTCTTGCAGCAGCTGCTTTCCAGCAGACTACTAAATCTGAAATATTTCCTTCCAGGTAATCATTATACATCTAACTAAAAAGTGATCATTTCCCGCTCTTCTCCTTTCCAATTAGAGTAGCATGGGGGCAAATTAGGAAACATTTACATTTCTCACACAGTGGAAATGTAGTTGTTGTTATTGTTATCATTCATCAACATTGGAGCAGAATTCTTGTGATTTTTACTGGTCTTCTTTATAATAATAATTCTTCTTTCCTTTGAAGTTGAATAGTCCATAAATCGGCTGCACAGCATATGTGTGTTCTAGGCTAAATGAGGATTTCACTGCCATCTTCCTGTAGAGGTTTCTTGTGGATCACAAAGGCTTCCAAAATACTCCTAGGAAACAGGTAGCAGATGGCCCAAAGGTTGCAACTAAACTAAATAAGTTAAAAGTAAGTCTTTTAAAAAAAATCAAAAGTACTATTTTGAAATGGTTGTGGAATTGTGTTTTTAATTTAAGTGAAAAGACTTAAAAACACAATTTCACAACCATTGTTCCAGGCTGCCAGGACATTGTTCTTATCCATGCAGCCTTTAGGAGGAGACCTTGCTGGGGAACAGGTTACAGGTTCTAGTAGTTCAACACAAAGATTGCTTAAAAAATAAAACACATATATACTATTTATGTTTTTTACAATGTTACTAAGGCTTGACATAAGCTAAAGCTGTGAGTCCTACTATCCTCACCTCCAATTTAGGCTTTTTCTTTCTTTCTTATTTTCAGGAACAAAAAGCACATAGAGAGAAACACTTATATTTTGTACAAAGCTGATCAGATATGGAAACAAATTGTATCAATGTAATGCAATGCAATGAGAGACAGCTTGTAATGGATAAGGCATCAGGTTAAAAACTGGAAGACCAGACCATGACTATCCAGCCTTAGGCACAAAGCCAGCTGAGCCAGTCCTTCTCTTTCAGCCCTAGGAAGGATGCAATGGCAAGCCAATCTGAAAATTGCAGGAGCTTATCAAGGCAATCATACACTATACTTTTCGGAATATAAGACGCACTTCCCTCCCCTAAAAGAGGGTGGAAATGTTGGTGCATCTTATACACCAAATACAGCCATGTTTGGCCTCCTAAAATCCTGCCCCACACGTCCCATTTTTGCAAAAACAAGACCTGCAGAGGGTTTGGGAGGCCTGCAGAGTGCTCCTGGGGGCTGGGGAGGACAAAAATGCGACAGGTGGGGTTTTTTCACAAAAATGGGTGTTTCTCCCAGCGCCTAGGATCTGCAGGCCTCCCAAACCCTCTGTGCATCCTGTTTCTCCAAAAAACAGATCTGTTTTTTTTGCAAAAATGGTACACGCAGAGGATTTGGGAGGCCTGCAGAGTGATCCTGGTGTCTGGGAAGGGTAAAATCTTTTGTTTTTTTGTTTACCTCTTCAAAATCTTGATGCGTCTTATACTCTGGTGCATCTTATAGTCTGAAAAATATGGTATATATGAATACATATACATACCAAAACTAAATATAGCTACTATGATTTCTTTCCAATTGTGCTTTTTATTATTTATTATTTCTGTAACTTCAAAAGTTACAATATGGTAAATTGTTTTGGAAGCTACTGTCAGCTTCTCCTAAGATTTTCAGGGAGATATGCCAACCTAGGGTGGAATTAAAGGAAAGTAGAGTCCCTCTTTTTCTGTTGCTTCTTTCTTTAAGACATAGTGTAATATTGGAATCCTTGCACATTAGAACCACTGTAGAATCAACATAATTTGTCACTAAAATCGTATTGATATTTGCGATATGCTTGCATATTCTGTTGTTTCAGACATTTTCTTTATGAGGAAAGTTAACTGCTGAAATGC
This sequence comes from Ahaetulla prasina, assembly GCF_028640845.1. Taxonomy (NCBI): domain Eukaryota; kingdom Metazoa; phylum Chordata; class Lepidosauria; order Squamata; family Colubridae; genus Ahaetulla; species Ahaetulla prasina. The sequence goes on from NC_080540.1 coordinate 264,217,144, forward strand.
AAAACTACTTACCTAATCCTTTCCTTGACATGCTATTTCTCTAACTGCAAAGTGATTTTGACATGAGATTATTGCAATATGTTGAGAAATAGTGGGCAACGGGCTAATGAGCAGTGTTGAAATCCAATTTTTTTTTACTACCAGTTCTGTGGGTGTGGCTTTGTGGGCGTGGTGTGGCAGGGGAAGCATACTGCTAAATCTCCATTCCTTCCCCACTCCTGGGGGAAGGATATTGCAAAATCTCCATTCCCACCCCACTCTGGGGTCAGCCAGAGGTGGCATTTGCCGGTTCTCCAAGCTACTCAAAATTTCCACTACCAGTTCTCCGAACTATTCAAAATTTCCACTACCGGTTCTCCAGAACCTGTCAGAACCTGCTGGATTTCACCCCTGCTAACAAGTGATTTCTAACTGTGCTTTGCTTTATTGATCTTTAAGTCACTAAACAGTTAATGATGTCATAATCTTCTAAATTTTCATATTACCTTAAATGTTATATATCAGATAAATATAATTAATACAGAAACTCCATTTTATATTGGCCCCCCCAAATCATGATTAAAACATAAAACATACACTATATTTCCTTTATATTCTTCCTTTATATTGTATTGTTATTACATGTCCTGTTTTTTTAAAGGGAAAGATTTCAGTAGCATTATCACCTTTTCAAAGGATCCGCACTCATCTTAATTAAAAAAACTTTAAAAAATTAAAAAATTGAATGTGTCTATCATATAAGCCTCTTCTCACCCAATACCTGCCAAATGCCTTCTGGAGACAAGTTCCCATTCACTGCCATTCTGCAAAAAATAAAATAAAAATGAATGTACACTAGACTGATTTCCATACAAGCCACGACCACCATTAGTTCACATGGAAATCCTTCTGCATATTTATAAACATAAAGTAATTTCTTCTGAAGGTGTCTACATCAATTGGAGGAACATGGGAAGCAAGGTAAGGCTTGTCTGGCATACAAACGTACTTTGTACACCAGGCCTGATTATACCTGAACATGACTTTCATTTGTACTGGTTTCTTACCCAGAAGAATCAACAGGAACACCCGAATAGCTGAATAACCACCCAATTAACTTCTTTAATATGTAAGCATTTTTATTGCCACTTTTGGTGCCAATTTGGGCACAGCAGAGCTATCATTTTTTCTTTTATAATGTCTCCCCTTTAGAGAAAAAAACTGCTTGCCGTTATTATGTAATATGCATATTATATGAAACTATTTGTTAGCTAGAACCTCCAAATAATAAAGAGGATTACATTTTGTGAATCTAAACTATTTAAGCAAATTGGAAAATTCCTATTATTTAAAAATGTACTCTAAATATGTATTTTCATGCATTCATTTATTTAAATACTATTTCTCTTCATAAAAGAAACCAGAAGGGGTTTATAACAGTGACATCCCAGCTTTAACAAAACAACTATGAAGATTTGATTCTATGTATTTCTGTGTCAGAAGGTAGCATTGTTGCTATTAAAAGCCTAACATCTTTCTGCTTTATTACATTATGATAAAAATGTTTTCGCACATAGCAATCAACAACTATATTTATCAGAAAAGCAGATGCTCCTCTATGTAAAAGTATAACAGAACGAATAAAGAAAGTACAAAAAAGAAAAATGGATGAAATATTCACATTCTAATGTCCCAAAGGTTCTTTTTCAAAAGGCAACTGGATTATTTTTTTCCCTTGAAAACATTTCACTTCTCATCCAAGAAGCTTCTTCAGTTCTGACTGAATGGTTGAGGATGGAATGGTGAAGGATGGATGGATCCTTCCATCCTCCACCATTCAATCAGAACTAAAGAAGGTTCTTGGATAGGAAGCAAAACGTCTTCAAGGAAAAATAAAGTCCAGTTGCCTTTGAAAAACTTTGGGACAACCATGATTTAGATGACTGAGAATCTCCATAGACATTTTAATGTCATAAATCTAGTATTGTTATTAAAATATTGACTAGGATTTATCTGTCTTTCTAAAAGACATACAGTGTGGCTGCCCATCTTATGTACCATAAAACTGAACAGTTCACAAACAACAGTAAAAAACATCAAATACCATAAATGCACAATAAAAATTCCCAGAACATCAAAGGCAACACTTCTCCACAAGTCAGCAGTCACCTTTACTGGGCTTCAGTTATATTCCACCACAAACTTGCAGGAAGAACCAGCTCTTCAAGGTCTAATTGAAGGCAAGGAAAGTAGGGTCTTAAATGATTTTAGGGGGATTGGGGCTTCCTCAGGGTAGGGACTGCACTTACTATATCCTACTAGATAACGACATTTAAGGGAAGAAAACTGGATCTTCCTGAATCAGGAAGACTGAGGTTCAAATCCACCTTTATTAATGGAAAATCACTGGGTTATTCTGGATCAGTAATTCTCCCTCAAATCATTTATGTTATAAGGTTATTTCTTGTCATAGGAACAAGAAGTGGTGATAAAGTTAGTGGAGGACATCAAGGTAGAGGGCTTTGAAATCCTGTAGAAAATAGAATAAATCAAACAAATGTGCACATCATGCCACAGTGTGATTAACAATTAATCTACTGAATTTTTTATTTTTTATTAGTTTCTAGGTTCTATCATATCTAAAATGGACACCTAACATCAAAAACGTCATCAAAAAAGCTCAACAAAGAATGTTCTGTCTGCGCCAACTTAGTCAGCTCAAACTGCCCAAAGAACTGCTGATCCAGTTCTACAGAGGAATTATTGAATCTGTCATCTGCACCTCTATAACTGTCTGGTTTGGCTCTGCAACCAAACAAGACAGACACAGACTTCAGAGGATAATTAAAACTGCAGAAAAAACAATTGCTACCAACCTGCCTTCCATTGAGGATCTGTATACTGCACGAGTCAAAAAGGGGGCTGTGAAAATATCTACAGACCCTTCACATCCTGGACATAAATTGTTTCAATTTCTACCCTCAAAACAACACTATAGAGTGCTGCACACCAGAACCACTAGATACAAGAACAGTTTTCCCCCCCCGAATCCCATCACTCTGCTTAACAACTAATTCCCACAACACTGTCAAATAATTTACTAAGAATGTATTACTATTATTCTTCTCTTCCTTACTAGTATCTATCTCTTCCTACTTATTACTATAACCATGTTGTTAAAATTATATTGTTTTTATTTGTTTCTAGTACGATTTGATAGCTTATTAGTAACCTTGACTATCACTAAGTGTTGTATCTTTTTATTCTTGATAAATATATTTTATTCTCCTTATGTACACTGAGAGCATATGGACTAAAGATAAATTCCTTGTGTGTTCAATCACACTTGGCCAATAAAGAATTATATTCTATTCTGCATAATTAATATGGGGAAAGAAGGAGGAGAAGGAGAAAGGCAAGAAGGAGAGCCATGCTACAAGGGTCTTTCTGTTGTCTTGCAGCAGCTGCTTTCCAGCAGACTACTAAATCTGAAATATTTCCTTCCAGGTAATCATTATACCTCTAACTAAAAAGTGATCATTTCCCGCTCTTCTCCTTTCTAATTAGAGTAGCATGGGGGCAAATTAGGAAACATTTACATTTCTCACACAGTGGAAATGTAGTTGTTGTTATTGTTATCATTCATCAACATTGGAGCAGAATTCTTGTGATTTTTACTGGTCTTCTTTATAATAATAATTCTTCTTTCCTTTGAAGTTGAATAGTCCATAAATCGGCTGCACAGCATATGTGTGTTCTAGGCTAAATGAGGATTTCACTGCCATCTTCCTGTAGAGGTTTCTTGTGGATCACAAAGGCTTCCAAAATACTCCTAGGAAACAGGTAGCAGATGGCCCAAAGGTTGCAACTAAACTAAATAAGTTAAAAGTAAGTCTTTTAAAAAAAATCAAAAGTACTATTTTGAAATGGTTGTGGAATTGTGTTTTTAATTTAAGTGAAAAGACTTAAAAACACAATTTCACAACCATTGTTCCAGGCTGCCAGGACATTGTTCTTATCCATGCAGCCTTTAGGAGGAGACCTTGCTGGGGAACAGGTTACAGGTTCTAGCAGTTCAACACAAAGATTGCTTAAAAAAGAAAACACATATATACTATTTATGTTTTTTACAATGTTACTAAGCCTTGACATAAAACTAAGGCTGTGAGTCCTACTATCCTCACCTCCAATTTAGGCTTTTTCTTTCTTTCTTATTTTCAGGAACAAAAAGCACATAGAGAGAAACACATATATTTTGTACAAAGCTGATCTGATATGGAAACAAATTGTATCAATGTAATGCAATGCAATGAGAGACAGCTTGTAATGGATAAAGCATCAGGTTAAAAACTGGAAGACCAGACCATGACTATCCAGCCTTAGGCACAAAGCCAGCTGAGCCAGTCCTTCTCTCTCAGCCCTAGGAAGGATGCAATGGCAAGCCAATCTGAAAATTGCAGGAGCTTATCAAGGCAATCATACACTATACTTTTCGGAATATAAGACGCACTTCCCTCCCCTAAAAGAGGGTGGAAATGTTGGTGCATCTTATACACCAAATACAGCCATGTTTGGCCTCCTAAAACCCTGCCCCGCATGTCCCATTTTTGCAAAAACAAGACCTGCAGAGGGTTTGGGAGGCCTGCAGAGTGCTCCTGGGGGCTGGGGAGGACAAAAATGCGACAGGTGGGGTTTTTTCACAAAAATGGGTGTTTTTGCCCTCCCCAGCGCCCAGGAACACACTGCAGGCCTCCAAAACCCTCTGTGCATCCTGTTTCTCCAAAAAACAGATCTGTTTTTTTGCAAAAGTGGTACACACAGAGGATTTGGGAGGCCTGCAGAGTGATCCTGGTGGCTGGGAAGGGTAAAATCTTTTGTTTTTTTGTTTACCTCTTCAAAATCTTGATGCGTCTTATACTCTGGTGCATTTTATAATCTGAAAAATATGGTATATATGAATACATATACATACCAAAACTAAATATAGCTACTATGTTTTCTTTCCAATTGTGCATTTTATTATTTATCATTTCTGTAACTTCAAAAGTTACAATATGGTAAATTGTTTTGGAAGCTACTGTCAGCTTCTCCTAAGATTTTCAGGGAGATATGCCAACCTAGGGTGGAATTAAAGGAAAGTAGAGTCCCTCTTTTTCTGTTGCTTCTTTCTTTAAGACATAGTGTAATATTGGAATCCTTGCACATTAGAACCACTGTAGAATCAACATAATTTGTCACTAAAATCGTATTGATATTTGCGATATGCTTGCATATTCTGTTGTTTCAGACATTCTCTTTATGAGGAAAGTTAACTGCTGAAATGCAAAACTACTTACCTAATCCTTTCCTTGACATGCTATTTCTCTAACTGCAAAGTGATTTTGACATGAGATTATTGCAATATGTTGAGAAATAGTGGGCAACAGGCTAATGAGCAGTGTTGAAATCCAATTTTTTTTACTACCAGTTCTGTGGGTGTGGCTTGGTGGGCGTGGTGTGGCAGGGGAAGGATACTGCAAAATCTCCATTCCTTCCCCACTCCTGGGGGAAGGATATTGCAAAATCTCCATTCCCACCCCACTCTGGGGTCAGCCAGAGGTGGCATTTGCCGGTTCTCCAAGCTACTCAAAATTTCCACTACCAGTTCTCCGAACTATTCAAAATTTCCACTACTGGTTCTCCAGAACCTGTCAGAACCTGCTGGATTTCACCCCTGCTAATAAGTGATTTCTAACTATGCTTTGCTTTATTTATCTTTAAGTCACTAAACAGTTAATGATGTCATAATCTTCTAAATTTTCATATTACCTTAAATGTTATATATCAGATAAATATAATTAATAAAGAAACTCCATTTTATATTGGCCCCCTCAAATCATGATTAAAACATAAAACATACACTATATTTCCTTTATATTCTTCCTTTATATTGTATTGTTATTACATGTCCTGTTTTTTTAAAGGGAAAGATTTCAGTAGCATTATCACCTTTTCAAAGGATCCGCACTCATCTTAATTAAAAAAACTTTAAAAAATTAAAAAAATTAAAAAAACAAGGTAACAGTAAAATCTCTCTGGTTCCTAATTCAGCCTTCCCAATAAGGCTCTTGTCACAATGTATAGCTTTCTTTCCTTTGATAAGGTCAGTTTGCCAAAAAGAACAAAGTGCACATGAGTAATACATTACTCAACCACTTGTATACATACATCTATTTTTCTTACCAGGTCTCACTATTCAGCAAGGTAAAGACATGGCACCATGATAAAAAGGGTCATTTAAAAGACTACACAGAGGCTCTGTACTGTGAAGGATTGAATTTTCACTTGAATGCTTACATTTCCTCATTTCTTTCTTTGCAGAAATATTCTTGTTGAATGGCAGACTGCCTAGAGGTTGGGGTTTGTGTGTCACTGACCAGAATCTGTAAAAATGTTTGAGCAAAATGGTCTCTGGGGAGAAGGACTACTTGGTGAAGGACGCCACAAACCTGTCTCTTAAAGATAACAACTTAAGCTACCTTTGCAATTTGCCACATCTAAATTTATGTCAGGATGCCCCTTTTTCTTTCTTCTTACTCAAGCCACTGATAGAATACAACATTATTAACATTTGTGGGAAATGATAAATATATTTGTACTTACCGCTTGTGGATTCATTGAAAAATTATATCTCCAGCTGTCTGCAAATTTCCCGGTTTCCCTTACTTCAATTAAAGTCCTATGCAATATGTCTTGACAGCACTACTCCCATAGGGTGATACCTTGAACAGTGTTACTGTCACTGGCAAAGAAGGAGACTGCCTTTGAAAAAATTGTTGGAGAACTTTTCCTTCTCCTACAAAACACATGGAAGAGGCATAGACTCATTCCATTCATCCGCAAATATGGTAGATAATATGCCGAGCTGCATTTGTAATATATTACCAGCAGAGATGGTATTCAGCTGATTTGTATCGGTTCGGGCAAACCAGTAGCGGAGATCGGAGGTAGGCCCACCCACTTGTCCCAGTTCTATGCGGTCTTATTTAGGCACATTTTCGAAGCTGGCCGCATGCACAGAAGGCACGCATGTGAAGCAAGGTTGCGTGCGGTGAACCGGTGGTAAGAATATTGGAAACCCACTGCTGATTACCAGTTTAAAAATTGTGCAGGTAGCAAAGTCTTGAGAACTGTGGGAAAAACTCATCAACGTAGTTTTGGGGACGGTTTCTCCTGATGGAATTGACAATAGGGTAAGATTACCCATTTCTCTTCAAGCTGCCAATACTAAGGGTACTCTAGACAGTATCCCAAGAATTTCAGGAGAGAAGAGGAGAAAGCCCTGGCAAGTTACTAAATTACATGGAGGCTGCATAATACTGAATTTCACACAATAACATTTTCTCTCTCACACACACACACCCAAAAAAAAATAGTACAAATGACAAAGGACCTGGATACGTAAGCCAGAAAAAATTAACACAGTTTATTTCAGACATCCATGTTATCAAACAAAGCCTGTTTCCAAGTCAGTCTTGACAAGTGATAAACTTGTGTATACAATATAGAGTGCTATATATAGGCCCAGTACTCTTCAACATCTTCATCAATGACTTGGAAAAGGGGATAGATGGGGAACTCATCAGATTTGCAGATGACACCAAGCTGGCAGGAATAGCCAACACTCCAGAAGATAGGCTCAAGATACAGAAGATCTTGACAGACTTGAACATTGGGCGCTATCTAACAAAATGAAATCCAACAGTGAAAAAAGTAAGGTTTTACATTTAGGCAAAAAAAAAAACACCACCAAAATGCACAGGTACCGTATTTGTGGTACCTTGCTCAATAGTAGTAACTGTGAGAGGGATCTTGGAGTCCTAATGGACAACCATTTAGATATGAGCCAGCAGTGTGCAGCAGCAGCCAAAAAAGCCAATACAGTTCTGGGCTGCATAAACAGAGGGATAGAATCAAGATCACGTGAAGTGTTAGTGCCACTTTATAATGCCTTGGTAAGGCCACACTTGGAATATTGCATTCAGTTTTGGTCGCCACGATGTAAAAAGGATGTTGAGACTCTAGAAAGAGTGCAGAAAAGAACAACGAAGATGATTAGGGGACTGGAGGCTAAAACATATGAAGAACAGTTGCAGGAACTGGGTATGTCTAGTTTAATGAAAAGAAGGACTAGGGGAGACATGATAGCAGTGTTCCAATATCTCAGGGGTTGCCACAAAGAAGAGGGAGTCAAACTATTCTCCAATGCACCTGAGGGTAGAACAAGAAGCAATGGGTGGAAACTAATCAAGGAGAGAAGCAACTTGGAACTAAGGAGAAATTTCCTGACAGAACAATTAATCAGTGGAACAACTTGCCTGCAGAAGTTGTGAATGCTCCAACACTGGAAATTTTTAAGAAAATGTTGGATAACCATTTGTCTGAAATGGTGTAGGGTTTCCTGCCTGGGCAGGGGGTTGGACTAGAAGACCTCCAAGGTCCCTTCCAACTCTGTTATTATGTTTGTTGTTATGTTATGTTATGTTATGTTATGTTATGTTATGTTATGTTATGTTATCTTATCTTATCTTATCTTATCTTATCTTATCTTATCTTATCTTATCTTATCTTATCTTATCTTATCTTATCTTGTTATGCTTTGTCATTGCCTTCTTCCAGGGTACTTCTTCAGCTTTCCAGAGTAGCCTATGACCCCCTCCATTGAGCTTCATCCAATTACTAGCTAGGCTCAATTTGTTAAGACACTCATGTAAATAAGCTAAAAGAACTCAGTCAAAAAATGGCAAATATTATTTGGATTAAAAATAATATTAAAGCCTAAGAGCAATGTATATTCTCATAAAATCGAACACATTTTTCTAAACATGAGCCCAGATCAAAACAAACTTTATGCTTCTGTTGCTAGGAAATATATACACAGGTTCTCTAATTAGCTCTGTCTGAGTGACTCCTGCTACTATATACTTTAAGATTCAGAGATGAAATTAATGCTTTACATCTTTTTGCTGTGATTTTCTGCTTTTACTATTTCTATTCCCCAAAGTAGCTTATTTTCTTTTACAAAAATAATACAACACTGTTCCACATGATTTTTGTTTTGTTTTAGGTTTTAATTGGGTGGACCTTTCTGCTTCATAATTCCACTACTATAGAAAGTTAAGTACTCAGAGGTTACTTGCTTTTTATGGAATGAAGGAGTGCCATTCTCTGTTTCTTTTAAATTATGCATTACAGTATGTATGAAACATGTTCATATCAGGGACAACCTTAACACTTAGCCTTTTAATGAATGTTTGAAGCAATACTGAGAAAAACTAAGGAAATTGAGAGAAAGATGGAGATGAAGTCAGGATAAACATTAAATGTCATTTATTAAACACACTGATTTCCCCCCTATATATTTAATAATTTCCTGTTTGTATTATTTAAAAAATTACAGTTTAGTGGCAATTTTTGGAAAACTCTGGATTTCTCATTTATAGTTTACAGTATATGTGGTCCTGCTATAATTTCCATTTTCTTGCTCTTTTTTAAAAAAAAAACAAAAACTCTTTTTTTCCTTTTCATTTTGCAAAGCCTTTTATTTAGCATATTTTGTCCTATAGACTGCACAGCACACAGCTCAGGGGAGGGAAGAAATATAGTTCAAATTTAGCACAGATGAATGTGACATTGCATGAGAGCACTAATTTCCATTACCTGCTGGGTTCTTTTGAATGAAAAATATTTGCTGATGAATATGATTTCTGAGATGGGATTAAATATACTTCATGTGATCAAACCCACACACAAGAGGTTGGGAATATAATTTATCTACATTGGGATGGGGGGGAAGGGAAAGGACATTTTAGGCAGTGACCTTTGATTTGAGAATAGAGATGTTATAAATGCACAAGATAAACATTTTCACCTTCGAAATTATGGAGGTACAAGATGACAATGTTAGCAAAATATAATTAGTTGGCTAAAGTAAATCAACTTAAATCCGATTAAAATGAATGGGATAAGGCAATCATATCATTTAATGTTTACATGAAATTGCTAGGAGATGTCATCCATTAAGTAGGGGTGAGTTATTCTTAATATGCTGAAGATACTCAATTAGATATCACCTCCCTAAATTAGGGAGTTTTTACTTGGTGTCTAGAAGCTATGATAACCTGGTTGGGACAAAACAAATGCAAACAAAAATATAGATGTAGGTGAACAGTCTGACCATTTCTCGGTTCCTAAGGCCTAGCTCGGAATGGGTAACACTTCATCTGAGCAGGAAGATCCACAATTTAGAGATTTTTCTGGATTTACGACAACTAGAACTAGTGGACACCTTGTCCAGGACAACATTGGTCAGTTGTGGTTTGTTTTTTTTTAAATCAAGAATCCATTATTAAATGATTCATGGCTTTATCATTTATTGAGGCCACTATATAGGCCTCAGTATTATACTCTACATGGGGCTGCCCTTGATGATTTTTATTATTATTATTATTTATTGGATTTATAAACCGCCCTTCTCCCGAAGGACTCAGGGCGGTGTACAGCCAGGATAAAAAAGAACAATATACAGTTAAAATACAATTAAAAAACTTATTATACAGTATGGCGAAATAATTAAAATTATGAATCTAAAACCCCAATTAAAACTAGAAAGAAAATTTAAGATTTAAAATTCAACAATTTAAGAAAGCCCATACGAACAAACAAATATGTTTTCAGTTCGCGAAAAGTCGAAGGTCAGAAATTTGACGTAAACCAGGGGAGTTCGTTCCAAGAGTGGGGCCCCACAGAGAAGGATCTTCCTCTGGGGGCCAGCCGACATTGTCTGGCGGACGGCACCCTGAGAAGGCCCTCTCTGTGGGAGCGTCTGGTCGGTGGGAGGCATGAGGTAACAGAAGGCGGTCCCGTAAGTACCCAGGTCCCAAGCCATGGGCGCTTTAAAGGTGGTTACCAAGACCTTGAAATGCACCCGAAGGCAACAGGAAGCCAGTGCAGTCTGCGCAGGAGAGGTGTCACATGTGAGCTACGCGTGACTCCTCTATCACCAGCAGCTGCATTCTGGACCAACTGAAGCCTCCGAGTGCATCTCAAGGGAGCCCCATGTAGAGAGCATTGCAATAATCCAGGCGGGAGGTAACCAGGCGTGAGTGACTGTGCATAGGGCATCCCGATCAAGGAAGGCGCAACTGGCGCACCAGGCGAACCTGGTGAAAGGCTCTCCTGGAGCGGCCGCCAAATGATCTTCAAGCGACAGCCGTGCATCCAGGAGAACACCCAAGCTGCGCACTCCCTCCTTTGGGGCCAATAACTCGCCCCAACAGTCAGCTGCGGCTGCAGCTGACTGTATCGATGCCGGCATCCACAGCCACTCCGTCTTGGAGGATTGAGCTTGAGCCTGTTCCTCCCCATCCAGACCCGTCTGACTCCAAACACCGGGACAGCACTTGACAGCTTCGTTGGGGTGGCCGGGGTGAAAAGTACAGCTGAGTATCATCAGCGTACAGTTGATATCTCACCCCAAAGCCACTGATGATCTCACCCAGCGGCTTCATATAGATGTTGAACAGGAGGGTGAGAGAATCGACCCTCGGCACCCCACAAGTGAGGTGTCTCGCGGTCGACCTCTGCCCCCTGTCAACACCGTCTGCGCCCGGTCGGAGAGATAGGAGGAGAACCACCGATAAGCGGTGCCTCCCACTCCCAATCCCTCCAACCGGTGCAGCAGGATACCATGGTCGATGGTATCGAAAGCCGCTGAGAGGTCTAATAGGACCAGAGCAGAGGAATAACCCCTGTCTCTGGCCCTCCAGAGATCATCCACCAAGCGACCAAAGCTGTCTCCGTGCTGTATCCGGGTCGGAAACCGGACTGGAACGGGTCTAGATAGACGGCTTCATCCAGGTACTGGGGTAGCTGCCGTGCCACAGCACTCTCTACAACCTTCGCAGTGAAGCGAAGGTTGGAGACCGACGATAATTACCTAAAATAGCTGGGTCCAGGAAGGCTTCTTGAGGAGGGTCTCACCACTGCCTCCTTCAAGGCGGCAGGAAAACTCCCTCCAACAAAGAAGCGTTGGTAATCCCCTGGAGCCAGCCTCGTGTCACTTCCTGGGAGGCCAGCACCAGCCAGGAAGGGCACGGGTCCAGTAAACATGTCGTAGTATGCAGTCTCCCCAGCAACCTGTCCACTTCTTCTGGGGTCACAGGGTCAAACTCATCCCAAATAACCTCCACAAGGCGACTCCGCCTCCCACCTGGATCATCCCAATTTCGGTCCAAGCCGTCCGGGCTGAGCGATTTTGTCGTATAGATAACCACTAAACTCCTCGGCACGGCCCTGCAGCGGGTCATCCGCACCTCCTGATGAAGGAGGAGCGGTCACCAAACAGGGCGGCCGGGCGGTTATCTGCCGGCGCAATGAGGGTGGAAGCATAGGGCGCCTCGCCTCCCTCATTGCCACTAGGTAGGTCCTAGAATAGGATCTAACTAGTGTTCGGTCAGCTTCTGGCGGCTGGACCTCCAGACTCTCTAGGCGTCTTCTCCGGCGTTCATCTCTCTCAGCCCCTCGGAGAACCAAGGGGCCGGGCGAGGCCTTCGCCGGGTCAGAGGCCGCAAGGGCACGACACGGTCCAAAGCTCCAGCCGCGGCCCGTTCCCAGGCCGCAACTAGCTCTTCAGCCGTGCCGTGGGCCAGGTCCTCAGGAAACGGCCCAAGCTCCGTCAGGAACCTCTCCGGGTCCATCAGGCGCCTGGGGCGGAACCAACGCATTGGCTCCGTCTCCCTGCAGTGGTGGATAGCGGTCCGAAAGTCTAGGCGAAGGAGAAAATGATCTGACCATGACACCGGTTCTGTTTCTAAGTTGTCTAATACCAGATCATTTCGCCACTGACCAGAGATATAAATCAGGTCCAGTGTGCCACCCCCTGTGTGCGTGGGGCCATCAATTACCTGGATCAGGTCCAAGGCCGTCATGGAAGCCTGGAACTCCCGAGCCGCTGTCGATGACAAGCCCGTCGATGGCAGGTTAAAGTCCCCCATGACTATCAGTCTGGGGGTCTCCACCGCCACCCCGGCGAGTACCTCCAACAGCTCGGGTAGGGCTGTGGTCACGCAGCAAGGAGCCAGGTACGTGATCAACAAGCCCATCTGATCACGATGGCCCCACCTCACAAAGAGGGATTGATCTAGAAAAATGCAATTGGTCCAGAATGTTTCAGCTTCATCTGAAGTGCTTTCCAAAAGGCTTCTAAATCCAATTCAAATCTAATCTAATCACAATGATGTCCCAGGGTTTAAGGAATTCCTGTCTTTTTAAAAGTTTGCATCAGTTCTATCATTTTGTAATCTATTTATTTATAAGACTGCCATTCATATCCTTTTATTTTGTTGATGGGTGGATTATGACGACGAAAGAATATGCTTAAAATTATTTTATTGTAATTAGCACCTCACTGATTATTACATGAACATGAACATTTACACTCTTGTAATTAAACATATTCAGATGACAACACGTGTCATCACAGTACTTTCTATGAATTAATAAAAATTAGTTGGAAAAGCACTGATAATGCTCAAGTCCAAATCTTTTGAACACTTAAGGTATATGTGAACTTAGTACTACTCTTATTTAGATTAAAATCAAAACAATTTTTTCAGAATAAACTCTGATTCAATTGTTTTTCCAGCAGAAATGGAATTGGTATTTGGAAATTTCTTAGAATCCACTGCCTTAATATTGTTTTTACTTCATGCTTTATATCGGGGTCTCCATCCTTGGTCCCTTTAAGACTTGTGGACTTCAACTTCCAGCAAAGCTGGCTGAGGAACTCTGGAAGTTGAAGTCCACAAGTCTTAAAGGGACCAAGGTTGGAGACCCCTGCTCTATATTAGTTTTAAAGATTAGAGCTATTGTGATATGTGGTAGCAATTCATATTTCAAGAATTGAAAATTTTATAGTAACTTAAACAGAAAAACTTTTTAGCGAAATGTCCTTTGAGACTTCATACTGTTTAGATCCTTAAGAAAAAAAATAATATTTTCATTCGTAGCTTTTTAGCATTCAAAACAAGGAAAATAATTTCTGGGTGATGTTGGACCAGAAACTGGAACAATTTACTGACGGAATCAAAACCCACATTTCCAATCATTATATATATTTCAACGTCTTTTTAAATGCACAATATGTATTGACATAGAATATGTATTCTTATTTAAGGTTTTTTTTTTACTACCTTACCCCACCATGCATCCATTAGTTATATTACTATTCTTCATAACAAGTTTATAATCTTCATTTAAAGAAAGACTTGATTCATCTTTCGTATGACCTTTAAAAATATATTTCCAAAAGAAAGAAAAGAAACTTTTAATAGTTATAGCTGAGCAAGAGAAGGTCTAAAGTCTTAACACAATTGGACCATTTCAGTATTTTTTTAAACCAGAATCCTATAGTTTGCTAGGTTTGATTCCTAGAAGAAATAATTGTAGCTTGTATTATATACTGCTCTTAGTTCTTGCTAATCTTGTATTTTATTAGATTTTATTACATTCTCTCACCTTTTTTATTAAAGTAGGATGAACCAAGTGCCAGAACTAGGGAAGGTCAAAGCAACTTTGTGAAATTATGGAAAAATAGAGAAATAACAGTGTTCCTTCTTATTTGTTCTTAAGACCAGGATTTCTGCAATATTATTTTTGAATGTAATTAATTCAGATGTGTCATGTCAGGACGACAAACTTCTGTTTACTTGGTTCAACAGCATAGCTGAGTGACCAAAGAAAACAAAATTTAGTATTATTTTCCACATACAAAATGTGACTTCCTATCATTAAAGGATTTTTCCTCACCTCCTATTCTTTGGATGCATGAAAACAAGTCATATATATTTCTCTGCTAGTGTAGGGTATTTTTGAATAAGCAAGATGATAGAGGCCACTGTGAAATCTACTTATGATCAATTGTACAAAAGCATATGAGGTTTTGTACAATCATTTTTGAAACAGCATCTCCATCTTGGCAGCCAATCATGGATTTACATAAAAATGATGGTTGAATCACAGAAAATAAATTAATGGAATAAGGAGGTGCTCAGTTTTCAGTAATTCTTAAACACCTTAAAATTTTGCATGCTTTCCAAAATGTCCCCTACAGGGTTGAAGATTCTGGTTGAACTCACAAAATCAGAATCAAAATCAGACTAGAGCTGGAAGGTACCTTGGAGGTCTTCTAGTCCAACCCCATTCTCAAGCAGGAAACCCTATACCATTTTGGTGCCTGTCCAGTCTTTTCTTAAAAATCTGCAGTGATGAAGCACTCACAACTTCTGAAGGCAAGCTGTCCCACAGGTTAACTGTTTTCACTATTAGGAAGTTTCTCCTTAATTCCAGGTTGTTCCCCTCCTTGATTAGTTTGACTTCTGGTACTTTGGAAAATATGTTGAGCTCCTCTTCTTTGTGGCAGCCCTCAAATACTGGAACATTGCTATCATGTCACCCCTAGTCCTTCCTTCTTTTCACTAGACTAGACATACCCAATTCCTGCAACCGTTCTTCATATTTATTTTTATTTATTTATTTATTTTGTCACAACAATATATATAAGCATTGTACAAAAGGTTATATAATATATAAACATATATATGAGTAAATATTAGGAGGTATAAGCATATATATATATATATATATATACATACATACATACATATATATATATATATATATATATATATATATATATATATATATATATATATTTTCTGAGGTTTTCACGGGTGTTTGTATATAGGTCTTTGGTTGTTCGGGTTTTCTCCCGTGTAAAATTGGAAGTGTCTTGGCGACGTTTCGACGAAGTCTCATTCGTCATCTTCAGGCTTCAGCTTCGTGCTTCTGAAAAAGAAAAGTAAAACAATAGGACAGGAATGGTAGGCATGTTTGTGCTCTTATGCACACCCCTTATGGTCCTCTTAGGAATGGGGTGAGTCCCCAGGCCCTTAATCATCTTAGTTGGTCTTCCCTGCTCTTTTCCCAAAATTTCAACATCTTTTTTGTAATGTGTAAAGCTGGATGCAGTATTCCAGGTGAAGTCTTACTAAGCTTTTATAAAGTGGAACTAATACTTCATGTGATTTTGATTCTATGCCTCTGTTTATGCAATCAAGGATTGCATTCACTTTTTTGGCTTCTGCGAAAACTACCAGGATTCACCGTTTAGATTGCATTCATGAACATACTTACTGAAGATGTGGCTTCGAGAGAATTTATTTTCAAGTCAACATGTATAGGATTATATTATTAAGGACTGACTGAATCAATCAAGTAGCCAAATTCTATGATATTCCTAAATAACATCAGAAAAAAATATGTATTAGTTTTGTTTGATGGACAATATAGTGACATTAAATCTAGACACAATGCCTTTAGATATAAGCTTATGTGATAGCTATTGTTTTCTAATACTAATATTGATGTACTGTTAAATTGGACAATCCAAATGAAAGGCAACTTTAAGCTGGATCTTTAATTCCTGGAAGCTAGTCAAAGTATTGAAAAAGCTAAAAGAACAGGAGATATTGCTTAGAAAAGCCATGGGTTTTCCACTAAAGGCAATAAGAAAAGTGAATTGTCTTGAAAATAGAAGCATTCTAATAAGAGCGTCCTTGTAAGTGGAATTAGCAATTTACTTATTATACAATCATTTTTCTGAGATTAAAAAAAATAACTAGATCCTTTTTTTAAAGTCTCAGAATAAATAAGTGAAAGAATGAGGAGGAAATTCCTGGTTTACTTTAGCAGATATCATTTGGTTAAAGAATGTATTTTTTTTTAAATCATTTATGCTACCACTTAATAAAAGTATTAATAAAAGTATTAATTAATAAAAGTATTAATTATTTTCATATAGAGAAAATACAGTAGTTAGTGCAGAAAATCTATTTATATTTATCCGGGAAGGAGTCCAGTTGAGTTTAATGGGCTTACTTCCCATTAAAATTTGGTCCACTTATCTTGGTCTCCAATTTCTTTACTATCCTTACTCTGATTTCATGTTCTCCAGCTCTCATTTTATTACCCTGCAAAAATGAATCTATTTCCCATCCTTTTCTTATTTTTAAAAACAATTTTGATGCTAATGTATGTACATTGTCTTGTTGGCTTCAGCAATATCACTCTCATGATTTGCTTCTGCCATTCTGTCTTGGTCATGAGAATATCTATTTATTCATGGAAGCTGGCACTTTTGTAAGGAATGTGTCATTACAGGCTCAAAGCAAACTGTTTACAGTTATTGCCCGTTGTTCTTGTTGCTGGATTCTTCTTTAGCCTCAAAGTCCTAGGGTCCAATTATCCTGCCACTTACATGTTTGGAAACCTAAGCCTTCGAACTGGCACAGAGTCTGTACTTTGTTTCATTCATGTCATTGTCTTCTAAAATATGTCGTTCATATTTCTAAACGGAGCACTCTTGATTCATTAGTCATATTCTTTTTGATTATTGTTTGCATTTCAGTTATATTTAGATGCCGTAATTCAGATGAAAGGCTTGTTTGGCACTGCACAATGAACATATATGCCTAACAGAGCACTTAACGCTACTGTGATCTGACTTCCAAATGAAGCAAGGGAAGATTTGAAGATTACCAGGCAGTTCACCAAACACTTAGAATACACTTACAACAGTATTACTGTATTCTAATTACCCTTGCAAACTGTGTGCTCCAAAGTTGTTGAACTACCAATGTACAGACTACTAATTAGAGGTTCTATGTCTTGAGGGCTGTTCCTTTGTTAAACCTGACTTAGAAAAACCTTGAGAAATATGATGTGCGTATGTGAGGGATGTGCATAATGCATTTGAAGCATTATTGGAATTTGTGTGAAAGATCTTTCAGTATGAGGATTGGGTGGGTCTCAAAGGGTTTTGTGAACTGGAGGTGACTTTTTTGGTTGGAAACAGGTAAACTAAGGCTATTATTGCAAACAAACAATACTGTATTTAAAAGGCTCTATGTATTAATCAGATGTTAATGCATGAACCGAGAAAACTAAGGAAGATAGATTACAAAGTATATCAATGAAAAGCCAATGCCTATCACTTTTTAGGAAGCTATATCTGCTAATCTAATTTTCAGACAAAAACTATTGATGTCTATTTATAATCTAGTCTAATAAAAAGAAGGATCAAGGGAGACATGGTAGCAGTGTTTCAATATTTAAAGGGCTGCCACAGAAAAGAAGGGGTCAACCTATTTTCCAAAGCACCTGGAACACAAAACAAGAAACAATGGATGAAAACTAATCAAAGAGAGATCCAACCTAGAACAAAAAACAAAACTCCTAACAGTGAGAACAATTAACCAGTGGAATGACTTGCATTCAGAAGTTGAGAGTGCTCCATCACTGGAGGCTTTTAAGAAGAGACTGGAGAGCCTGAAAAGGTATAGGAACTCTTGCTTGAACAGGGAGTTGGGCTAGAAGACCTCCAAGGTCCCTTACAACTCTGATATTCTATGTTCCAATTCTAATTTTAAAATAACAGGTTATATATTACCTGTAGATTAATTTATCTGCATTTAAATTAACTAAATTTGAATAGAAGATGTAATCATCTAATATAAGGAGCATATATAAGACTCTTTCTCCCCAATTTATCGTCATTACAATCTTATGAGGTAGATCAGGCAAAGATGGACACAAGTGACCAGGAGGCTTTGTTGTTGGAGGGTGATTTAAAGCATGTCTCCCTATTTTTCATCTGACTTGCTAATAGCTGCACCACCATGAAATAGCTTTTCAAAAAATCCCACTGATTTCAATGGGAATGAAATGAGCTTAATTTAGGTTGGATCCAATGAAGGCAAAAATTTTCAAGCAACACTTTTAATTAAAATGTGTATTAATGTATGAGAAATCCAATTTACTCACAATGGGAACCCAGTTGGAAAGAACAAGGGCAGCTGTTTTCATATGAGACAGAATCTCAAGAACATTTTATTATTATGAAAAATAGCAGCCATAACAGAAGTAAATATCTGTTAGTCTTTTAGCATTCTGAGCACAGCCACCAAGGACTTTTGAACTTTGCTATGTCCCTTTACTTTCACCAAATTAAATCTGAAATGATACCCCCTTCAATAATAACTTACAAGGCCTACATAATTGGGAAATTAGAGCAGATCAGTTCAAATTTACACCAAATCTAAGCTGGTTTTTAATGTTTGCCCCTTGTCCTAAATCATGTTCTCTAGGAAATCTATCATCTGTAGGCAGATGAGCTATCCGTTTTTGGCTATGGATTCTAGATCTTAACACATGTAAGAGAGTGATGGGTTAGGGAGGACTGATTTGTGCTTTCAAATGTAATTCTGCCCATCTGTGTATAAAGCATAATATATATGTTGCAGATGCTGCAAAAATGTCACTAAAAATGAATGCTATTCGAAAATCTGCCTTGCAATTTCTCCAAAGGATTCTTTCTGGAGTGGGGTAGAGTGGGAGGAGGATCTGTTTTGCTGCCTTGTTCTTAGGGTTCTGGATAATATATTTCCAATATCTTTTTGAGTTTGCTTTGTTAGAGCTGGTGAGGGTATCATTGCTGTTGTTTACTGCAGGGTAGTAATAATGCATCACCCTGAAACTTCCTGGATTCCTCATACTTGCCAGTCTCCAAAAGGATAATGAAAGATGTTTCCTCATGATTATCTTCCCTTGGAATCTAATAGATTTATGGAAAACCAAAGAGGTTTCAGACATCTGTTGAGATGATTCGACTAAGAGAGACTGGATATTCACCACAAAAACCATACCCTTGGCCCCTCTATAATCACACAAGTATATGAAATTTCTCTCTGCTCCAAAGAATTTTACCAGAATTCCTGTTTAGAACAAAGATAAAAACAAAATCAAATCCTTTTTCTTCCAAATAAATGAGAACATGGGAGAGAATGTAGGTTAGTTTTTGTTCATTGCACTAGCAAAACTGAAATGTTGAACAGAACAGAACAGAACAGCTTTATTTGGCCAAGTGTGATTAGACACACAAAAGGAATTTATGAAGTCCTTGTGCCCTCTGAGCTTGGGTTGTTTGCTTGCAGTCATTTTGTTACCCAACTAGGTTATATCTTAGTGCTCAATTTTATCTTTATTTAAATCTTTGTCATGCTTTCTTCTGGCATATTCTTGATATTCAACATTAACTATGAAATTAATGCAGATAGCCAGTACTTGATATATAGAATGGCAAGGATTATCATCATAAGCAAATGGAAGAAAAGAAACCTCTTGCAGAAGAATGCTGTATTGATATTCTCTGGTGTCACTGAGTTCAAGAGTTTCCTACAAGCTATAAAGTCAATAGTAGGTACTTTACTAGCATATTTATTTTCTTTTGAAAAGATATATGGATATAAAACTAAGTCCAGTGGTGAAATTCAGACAGCTCTATCTGGCTCATGCGATCCTGTAGCGCTGGTGGTGGGAGGCTCCACCCACCTGCCCAGAGGTCATCATGACCCATTTTTGACTCTGCCTATGCTCAGAAGGCTCTGCACATCCGTGGAGGAGATGAGTATGCTCACATTTGCGAACTGGTAGCAAAGGTAAGGGAATACCATCCCTGACTAAGTTCCTATAAGATCTAAGCTTTTTATGACTGAAATAAAATGAAATGGCTCTATAAGGTGTTCTTCCCTCAGTGTTGGATTGCTACCGGTTCTCCTCAGATCAGGTGAACTAGTAGCGGTGGCAGCGGGAGGCTCCGCCCACCTTCCCAGATGCTTCTGTGCATGCGCAGAAACATAATGCGTGCATGAGCGCATGTGCGAACCAATAGCAAACTAAATTGAATCCCACTACTGTAATGCAGATATGTATTCCTATATGGGGAACTAATCATTCATGAATCCTTTGCAACATAGGAACATTAATTCTAGAATTTACTTTCCAGGGTTGTCGTTAGGATTTCTGAAATAACATGTCTGCACTCCAGAAGTTGCTTCACTAAAACTCATTAGCCAAAGGTGAGGAATGCTGAAATTGACCTCAACAAAATGTAAAACACTTCAAGTCTTTTGGAAGCTCCAATGTGTGAGAAGTTCACAAAAGGAAGAGAATGGCAACAAGCAACAGCAACATTTCCATAAATATTACAACAGATTAGCATCTCTAGCTACCATTTTTCTGTTTATATTGATTTTCTGTTTAGCTATTCATTTGGCATTCTTGCTATTTTTATAAAATGTCTGTTTACACTTCTCTTTCAAGCCTCTCCTTCCTTCCTCCTCAGCTTCTCTTATCTTGGCAATCATGCCTTCCTACACCTTGTGCTCTGCTTATATTTTTATTTTTTGACCATACCATCTCTTTCGCCAGCACAAGACCACAGGCAGGGTGTTTTTTTCCTTAATATCTCTCAATTATTATAACAGGGCCATGCTGACAAATAGACTTCTGCACTCTTGAATACTCTTTCCATCTCAACTGCATGTACTCTTTTGTCAAAACATCAAAATCCCTTTATATTCTGGATATTATAATGTCATGCATTTCCTTACTTTAGCCATACTGTTTCTATTAAATAATTTTTAAGTTTTCAACAATGCTTATTAAAACTGGCATTATATTATATCAGTTTTTTAGCTGATTGCTTTGTTACACTAAAATGCACATATGTGATTTCACATGCACTTACATACATGCTTATAAAGCACATACAATTTCAATGTCATCTTGATTGTAACATTCATTCCCATCAATGGGTGACCTAATAACCTTTGCTGACATTATTACATTGCTCAAATTAATCTTTCACTTTAAACAAGTACAATTGGTTCTATATGTAAGATTGTGAAACTGGCATCAAGATAGTCTAAGACCCTTCAGTAAAATTGCCATTATCTGTATAACTGACCCTCAATGTTTCCTCTCTACCCCTATAATTAAGGTTACCACATCTGTCTATCTCTGTCTTCATTAAAAGCCAGAGTGATACAGTTGTGATGTAACTGGGGAGATGCAAATCTAAAACTGTATGTCAGGGTTCCAAGGAACACCCTTAACGAAATAAAGCTCTGAGGCTTGAGGTTCCTCAAAGTTCCAATTTATTAGAGATGACATGTTGGCACAGCTGGGAAAACCCGAAACTGAATGCTTCCAGGTTTTCCACGCCCAGTTGACAGTTCATAGCCCTGCCCCACACCCACAAATTCATCACATTGTCCAATCAACTCTTCACACTCAATTGGATACAATCTTCAGAATGTTGTTACGACTAACTTTCTACCACTCCAACAACCCCCTCCCAACTTCCCCAGCTAAAATATGTGGTAGTTAAGAAGCAAAAAGAAAATTGCCTTCCAAAACTGACACTGTGAACCTGGGTGGCAGCTCTGGTGTTAGGTACAGAAAGCTCACTGGACCAGTCATTCTCTCTCAGTCCAAAGTGTCTCTTAGGGTTGTGCTGTGAGGGAAAAAATTGAAAAACTAGGACAGCTATGTGGGGTACCTTGAGCTCTTGGAACAAACGCAGCATAAAAATCTAACAAACAAAATAAATATCATCCTTCTAACTAAGCTTGTTCTGTATCAGTAGTTTTAGACAGACCACTGTCCTTCCTTTTTGGGGAAGAAAAGAGACCATTGCTTTAAATAAGCAATCCTTTTCTACAGTCTACCAAAGAATGTATGGTTATTATGGGGAGAAAGGACTTTTCTGTAGTTGTAGCTTTTTATTTTAAAAAATGAATATTTACTTTGTGGGACAACATTAATCTCTATAAGTCCTAGTAGGGAATAGAATATGGGGAAAAGGCAGAGCACTCCCAATAATGTTGGGGAGAAGACGTTTGGAACTTTTCCGAAACAATTCTAATTATTACTTCAAGGAGGCTGTGCTTAATTTTTTTCTTCTTCCTAGGTAATCAGTTATCAGACTGGTACTTGGACCCTTGCTGATAAACAGTAAGGGAAATATCAGGATTGTTGGAGGACAGGGGAGATTAATGTCTGCCCTCTTTTCTTCTTGTAGAATTGATGAGACCAGTGGTGGGTTTCATTTTTTTTTACTACCGGTTCTGTGGGCATGGCTTGGTAGGTATGGCATGACTTGGTGGGAGTGGCTTGGTGGGCATGGCAGGGGAAGGATACTGCAAAATCCCCATTCCCTCCCCACTCTTGGGGGAAGGATATTGCAAAATCTCCATTCCCACCCCACTCTGGGGTCAGCCAGAGGTTTGTATTTGCTGGTTCTCTGAACTACTCAAATTTTCCGCTACCGGTTTTCCAGAACCTGCTGAAACCCACCTCTGTTGAGATCAAAACAGCTGTAACCTCACTTTCAGGGCTCCTGTGTAGGTATGATAGCCATTTTTTCCACAAGAAAGAATACGTGAGAAAGACAACTGCCACTTTTATATTTTCCAGCATTACTATGATGTTTGAGGAAATGGAAGATGATGCGATTTGCTATATTTGATCTTAGCCTCACTTTGGCATCTCTGTGGAAGCATCTAACTTTTTCCTCTCCTCAGATGTTCCAGACCATCAACAGCAGATCCAGAATCAATTTAAGCAAGAGTCTTGGTTGCTTTTTCAAAAAGGTTCCTCTACATACATGAAGAAAAACAGGAAGGAATGCTTAAATTTAGGTAGATAGTTTTGATTTGTAGACTGCATGATGAAGATTGATTTTGATTTTCTATATTTCCATACTGAAGCTAGAAATCACCATGAATTCCACTCTCCCATTCCCAAGGAAACTTATATTCTTAAATAAGCATCGATGCTGTAGTCTTGCATAGTTATTTTTGCTATTCAGAGTGAAAACAAAAGAATCTGGCATTATGTTCCATAGATCACTGTGCATAAAAATGAAAGCACACACTGACTTTTTAGCAGTAAAAACTGAAACAAACTGAAATGACAGAAAATGACTGTCAACAGCACACCATCTTCTTGTAAATGAATATAACCCAATAAACTACTTTGGCAAAAAATTGTTAGCTTTTTACTTTGCTTCGAATTTACTTCCTAAAAAGCTTACTTAAGGAGGTTGACATGGTGGACAATTAGTGATGCTTATTTGCTTATTACTAGCAAACAGCTAGTTTTAGAAAATTCAGTTACAGTCACAATTATTCATAAATCACATTGCCATCCTTTAGCTGTATTGCTTGAGAGTTTGGGGAAAAAAATATTTGAGAAGTCTCTGGTGATCTTGGTTAGGAAATATGAGAATCACAGATCAATTCATCTAGAGGACAACAAAATTAAGAAGGCTGGTTAAACTCACCAGCCTCAGTCCAATACAGGGAAACCATTTATGCCTTATAACCATTAAGCCAGAATTTTCAAGGCTTCTGATATACTGATATAAAGCTTTGTATTATATCTTGCTTAATAACGTATCTCTACTGCAAACAACAAAACAAATGAAAGAAGTCAGTCTATGGTTTGTTTATCATGAAATACAAATTGAGATCCTAACCCTAACCAACATAGCATTTGACTTTCGCTTATTGAAAGACACCAACCCTGAATTACTAGTGTACACATCATAATGAACCCAACATACAAAAAATTTCTGCAGCTTCCTTAGCTACTCTAGTCCAACAATCCTCAACCTTTGCGCCTTAGCAACCTGGCGGGAGGGGGAGAGGGCAACCAGGCCACATGAGTGGTGGGCTGGTGTGCACGTGTGTGCAGGGCTCAACTTGCAAGAGCCGTGGGCTGGGGCACACACACATGCTTGCACAGGTCAACTTGTGCACATTGAGCTGTGCGCATGTGTGCACATGCACTGGCCCACCATGCATGCAAGTCGAGCTCATACATACGCATGTGCGCAGGCCTGCCACTTGTGCAGCCCGATTCTCAATAGGCCACAGCCCTGCAGTGGGCTGCATCCCAGGGGTTGGGGACCCCTGCTTTACTCATAGAAAAAGTAAATTAGCAGTACTACTATCTTATTTCCTCATATCTATGTCAATGTTTCCAGGAATCTTTGTATATAGGATTGCAGCCCCATGTTATTGACTGAAATAGTGGTTAAGTAAGTATGTTTATGGCTAATAATTTGCACCTTCTTACGTCTTTAAAAAATATATTAATGTTTTGTCCCTTCAAACATTTTTAAGCCTCAGTGTAAGCTTTGACATCCCTTTTGTTAACATGTTATGATAAAATATTCTATTTTAGATTAAGCACATGGAAAAATATAGCCTCTTTAAACCAATAAAACAACATGTCATTAGTTTTTTTTTTAAAAAAACCTTGGAATTTCAAATATTGCATTTTTTGTTTTGATTTTACTAAATGCAATTTTTACTGGTAATGTACAAATGGCACATTTAAAAAAAAACATCGTTATATCACTTTTTTACCAAAAGGGTTTGAAAACTGAGCTGTCATTTTACATTTGGACACTGAAAGCATTAGGACAGGGATGTCAAACTCGCACCATCACGTTGTTGTTACATGACGTATTGCAACTTTCCCTCCCTTTGCTAAAACAGGGGTAGGCATGGCCAGCATGAGAAGCATCCGGCCCATGGACTGCGAGTTTGACACCTCTGCATTAGCAGTTGTTTCTAAATCCCTTCCAAAAATTGCAACTGAATCAAAACTTGTTATTAAAACAAGAAGTAAATTGGTAAAAGCATGAAAAGTATCCATAATAACTTCTTGAATTAATTTAATTTTGGGGAGCATCATTCAAAGTCTATATAGAGGAGGCTGTGCTTTTCCCAGTTTGATTGGCATGGGATATGTTTACACATATAAGACCAAATAAAGCTTATGATGGGGACACACTGGATCATACGTTTGCAGCAAACTGGAGGCGAGACAATGAATTGTAAAACATAGTAATTTTGTTCTATCTTCCAACTTAGATAATGAGTTGCTTTGTATTACTTTTGACTGTCTCATATAAATTATTTTGCATTAATAGATTTGTGAGTGAGGTGTCAACTGATCTGATGGATGCAAAGAAAAATTCCAAACGTCTACCAATATTTCGGTCTTATGTGCTATTCTTAGTTTGCCCCTTGGAGAACAGAATGAGGGACATCTGCACTGCTTCTGTGTGAAGTTCACAATTTAATAATGAAAGAAGATTTCTGGGGATTTCAAGAAATCCAAAGAGACTGACCTGAAGATAATATACCCCATACCTCTATCAAAGGCAGGATATTCTGGGTATTATCAACTCAAATCTGGGGCAATGCTTTGTCTATACTATGACAGGTTAACCAACATCAGCTGTAGTATATTCTCTCATTGAATGTCTAAAATGAGAAATGTGCAGATGATTTAAATAATAATAAAGTGAAACAATCAAGTAATGGTACAGTTTAGTCAACAGCCCTATGTAGTTCAGTTAAATGCAGATGAAATGTTACTGAAACAACATTAATAGCAGCTCAAGAGATAGACGGGAATCGGGTAATCCTTGGCAATAAAAGGAAATGAGGTCAACCCAACAACTAATTGAAATTTAATTTACTTCTTTGATTTATTTTCTTAGTCATGGGTGGGCTATCGATACAGTAAGATTGCTATTGTTTTCATCTGCATTTTCCGTAAGTTAGCAGGTCAGTTTACTTTCACCTTGAGCTAATGAGAAGAATAATTCCACAATTCCCCATGGCACAACATTTAACAAGATGAATCTCAATCAGATTGCCCCTCCCTAAATTTATAGCTCATTGAATGATTTATTGATATAGCCACGTAACAGAAAATAAACACATTTCTACTGTTGGAGGATAAGTGGGTGGGTCTTGGCAACTCACACAAGTATTTAAAATACATTTTCTCCAATCTCATTTAGAACACCACAGAAAGAGTCAGTATCTTTTCTGGATGTTGAAGAAACCTGACAATGGATCTGGAAAATAAAAGGGGCATTGTATTGTAGGGTGTTTTGCAAAAAGTGATTTACATACTGAAGAAGATCTTTCATGAATTACATGGACAAAGGAAAAGAGATGTAGGGAGGAGGGGGCAGCTGCAATGGCTCTCCACCACAGTGCATGTTGATGAATCCCTGGCACATGTTAATTAATGCCCTATTGTGCTTGGCAGCTTACCAAGGACTGTGACTGCAGACAGAATTATCCTTTAGACTAACAGAGGCTTAGAATACATATTGAAAGAGAGGAAGAAAAAGGTTTGTATTTATACAAGTGACAATTTTTCCTAAGGAATGGACTTTTCTTCTTCTTTTAGTGCAATTCATGGAGACAAACTGCCATCTATCATAATATTTTAAAACTGCAAAAATGAAACCTTATAAAGCATGTTAAAAAAAAAAAAGCAACACCAAACCACAAGTGGAGAATGGTCAGTAACCACCTTTTCTTGTTTTCACACGCACACATGTCTGTCTGCAGATACAGCCACAAAGCAACGATTATCTGGTATAAAATGCTCACCCCACAGAAAAGCTTATACTGCAAAGTAATTCTCAAGAATATTTGCTCAAATTATAGGCAGATACATCTGGTTTGTGTGATTGCCACTTTTTGTTGTATTTGCTTCCCTCTTCCCCCCACCCACCCTAGCCTTTCTTTGTCCTAGTAAAATATCACAGAGGGGAAATCGATGGCAAAGTTCTCTGAATAGAATTAATTGTTGGGTATGAAAATGCAGTACATTTTAGTCCAATTGTATGATATACTTACATGCACACATAAAACAAAGACACAGAAACATATACATACTATTATTGTTGTTGTTGCTATTATAACTAGAATATGAGACTATTAACCAAAATAATCTTTATACAGTATTGAACATATAGTTTCTGCAAATAGAGTCAAGAAAATGAAATGAGTGTGTTATTTGTAATAATACAAATAATTTACCTAAACATACAACCAATGTACAAAATGTCAAGAACAGATATAAATAATATTATATGGACAATTTAAAATTAAAGTGTTTGGAAAACATTACAAATAGTTGGGCTAATATGTAAACAAAACCAAACATTGTGAAAGGGGGAAAATTACTTGGTGGCATTATTTTTAAAAAAAATTTCAGAAAAAAAAATTGCTGCAATTGAATATGGTAATACATTCAGAAATAATATAATTTAGAAAAATTATCCATTGAATTTATCAAGGCAATACAGCATATTTATGATTTATTTCAATTGTTGAAGTCCAAAAACTGCCGATAGGTGGAATAATCAAAATGGAAGGACAGGGTTTTTTAAAAATGAGAATTATAGCTTAACCATAAATGCAGAAATTCTATCTTGAATTTAAAGTTGACCCCTTTAGATCTACAAGAAATGAGATCTTCACCTGGATATGCATTAGTGGTTGGATTCAAATTTTTTTACTACTGGATCTGTGGGTGTGGCTTGGTTGGTGTGGCCTGTCTTGGTGGGCGTGGCTTGGTGGGCATGGCGGGGGAAGGATATTGTAAAATCTCCATTCCCACCACACTCCAGGGAAAGGTTACTGCAAAATACCCATTTCCTCCTGATCAGCTGGGACTCGGGAGGCAGAGAATGGGTGGGGGCCAATCAGAGATGGTATTTACCAGTTCTCCGAACTACTCAAAATTTCTTCTACCAGTTCTCCAGAACTGGTCAGAACCTGCTGAATACCTCTGATATGCATGCATCTAACCAATCACTCTAAGTGGAGGAAGGCTTCTATTCATTGACAGGATAAAGTCTTTTCTAAATTTCATTTCAACCGTCTTCAGTTTTATGAATCAAGAACAAGCCTGGAAAGATCTCAGAGTAAGATTCTAGAAACCAGTAGTCCAAAATTATGTGTCTGCAGTATTAAATAGTCAAAACAAAGAAGACAATTTGTACATAAAAACATTAGCAGGATAAACCAAACTCTTAATTATTTTTTTGAAAATGATTTTTGCTCATTTCATTTTGCTGCTAAGTACAAAAATCTGGATTCTAACAGTCATAAAGTAGGGAAGGGAATGAATAATAGAATAACAGACTAATAGTATAGCAAAATTGGAAGGGAACTTGGAGGTCTTCTAGTCAACCCCCCTGCTCAGGCAGGAAACCCTATACCATTTCAGACCAATGGCTGTTCAATCTCTTTTTAAAACTTCTAGTGTTATAGCACCCACAACTTCTGGAGGCAAATCATTCAACTGATTAATTGTTCTAACTGTCTAGAAATTTCTGTTTAGTTTTAGGTAGCTTCTCTCCTTGGTTAGTTTCCATTCATTACTTCTTGTCCTGCCTTCAGGTGCTTTGAAGAATAGGTTGACCTCCTCTTCTTTGTGGCTGCATTTAGATATTGGAACACTGCTATCATGTCACCCTAGTCCTTGTTTTCATTAAACTAGAACTACCCAATTGTAAGGGAAGGGAGATATTCTCTTAGCAATTTTTCCTGGAGGTGGGTAAATACTGTATATAATAATAAATGACCCCATGTGGTTACTTATACATACACATGTGCACATGTACATGCCCACCCCCCAGAAGCACATGAACAGTGAGTATGGCCTGAAGAAGCTAAGTTTTCACATGTTTTAAAAATTGCCTAGTTAACAAATACTGCGATTTCAAAAAATTGCTGAAATCGATTAATCATGTGGATTAATCAAATATTTTCAGCCTAGTTTAAAAACTCAATTTGGGATTGTAGCGTAAATGAATTTAACGGAAATCTTTAAGGACTGATAGAACAGCTGGGAAATGCACAATTTCCAATCATCCCTAGAACAATCTTTCTGAATAGCACTAGTACAATGTGGAAGCTGGAGGGAGGGGGACGACTGATAATTTGTCATCCCGTGTTAGTAAATTTGGCCTGCAGCTTCTCTAGTCCCATCACTGCTGTTACCAGAGAAGAGCAAGCCTTTGAATTTAGGTGATGGATTTCACTTTTGAGGTACAATGAATTATTGAACAGTGCTCAATTTTTAATGTTTTTTTTTCTGAATTTTCTACAAATTAGGAAGGAAGAGATTTCCCATTCGCTTAAAATGGGAGTGATTAGAAGTAGAATAATCTGAAGAACAGTAATGAGAAATACTAAATCCTGGAATAGCAGGAGACTAGAAATGCTAAGTTCAAAAGATGGAGGGTTTTAAGGTACAGTAGTGGGTAGCTTCACACTTTCATCTCCCATTCCTATAATCAATGCCAAAATACTACAAAAATCAGCCGGTGCCAAAATTTTAGAATCACCATATTACAATGGGCCTAATAAAAACAATAAAGATCTGTAAATATATTTTAAAAACAAAGGCACAAGTCTTCATGGGCTAGAGCAAGGGTGTCAAACTCAAGGCCTGGGGGCTGGATCTGGCCTGCGGGGTATTTAGATTTGGCCCACAAGGCTGCCCTGTAAACAACAAAGGATTGGCCCACAGTGCCTCTGCTAGTGAAAACTGCACTCGGGAGGGCCTCAGGCAGCCCTCCTGAGCTCCGTTTTCGCTGGCAGAGGGTTGCAGGAAGTTGATGCAGCTGAAAACAGAGCTAGGGAGCCCGTTTTTGCTGGCAGAGCTCTTGGGCTGCCACAAGTACCCCCAACACCAGTGATGTCGAGCTAGCCATGCCCACCCTGGCCCCCCAAGGTCAAACACAATCCTGATGTGCCCCCGATGAAATCGAGTTTGACACCCCTGGATTAGAGCATCCCTCATAATAAAACAATTTGGTTTTAAGAAGTCACAACAGCTTATACATCAGTGGTGGGATTCAAATAATTTAACAACCGGTTCTTTGCCTTAATGATTTCTTCCAATAATCAGTTCATCAAACTGCTCAGAAAGTTAACAACCGGTTCTCCCAAAGTGGTGTGAACTGGTTGAATCCCACCACTGTTATACATTATATATATAATATGAAAGATAGCTTTTTGGGAAAACTGATTTTCTCCAATGACTGCTGTTATCCCATAATTACACTTTTAAAAGATGACAAGATAATTTATTTTAATGTGTCAGCCATGACTAAACTGGTAGACAACAGGAAGGTTGAAGTGCCCTATGGATTTGACTGAATTCCACCTTTTCACCAAACTGGTAAGATGCTATTTCATCTTTACAAGAGATTTAGAAGGAAGGTGGGACAAGGTAGAAGAAAAGGGATATGGTGTTATAACTGATTGATTTATTTTTTAATCAGTAAATTATTACTTGGGCTCTCCCATTGTAGTATTTTTATGATGTGAGTTTCATATCAGAACGCTTTATTAATTTTCCCTTCCAAGAGCAGACACAGTTAAAAGCAACTTATTGGAGTTGCTAGGACCAGAAAGGATATAATCTAGGTATTTCTGGAAGCTCATCCTTCTAACTCTGCTGGTATACTTTTCATATTTTGATGTATCTATCATGATTCTCACCTTTTTTTTGAAAGATCCTATATTCTTCCAAGGAACTCAGAATATTAAGATATATATATATATATATATATATATATATATATATATATATATATATATATATATATATATATATATATATATATATATATATATATATATATCTTAATGTTCTTACAGGAATAATTCTATGCAGTAAAGTAGAGTAAGGAATATTAAACTTTTCCATGGCTATTTGCTATGATTCATAAGAACATGGAAATCTGAATGTGTTTCTCATCTTTAAAACTAACAGAGGATGAACAGAGACAACATGTTTCCTAGTGATAACTTAGCACAGTGTGTATGCAACCACTTGGCATATATGTGTTGTCTTGCCAAGTGGTTGACAATTGCTATATCACTTCCCTTAGTTTCTTTGATTTCTGATCAATTGTAGAAATGGAATACATTCTCCTCACCACTTAACAGGACAAAACAGGCAGTTGATGTGCCAAGTGCTGACGTACCATGTTAAATTATCTTTTCATAAATGATTATCCTCCACTGTGGACACGATTTTACAACCTAACCCTTATTTTTCCTACAATAATCCAACCCAATTTTTCTCCTCTGTCAAAGCGTAGTAGGCTGAAATGATCACATCACCACCTTATTATGAGCACATTTGAGTCTAGATATTTCCAGCCCCCTTTTTAAATTTGCAGAAGGCATAGTACTTACTTCTTTAGATCAAGTAACTCAGATATTCAGAACTGCCTGTTATCATGCCACTGTCATTCTGAATACTTTTCTATCTAATAGAAATAAAGCTTTCAGCAACTACATTCAACTGTTAAGATGCTGGCCCATGATTGCACATAATGGAAATCAAAGCACTGATTTAAGTTTAGTGAGTTAGCAAACGTGGAAAGATACCTTTACTTCTAATATTACACGCTTCCTCTCTTAATGCATCGATATGGACATGATTTGTAGTTTCTTCCCAGGAGATTTTTAAAAAATCTTTAGGTCAGTTAGAGCAAACTTGGTTAGAGCAAATGCAATATAACTGCAAACATATTAATTTGAAAGGAAGGAGAATTTTTGCCTTCATACACACACGAAATATTTAGGTGTACCATATAGAGACAGAAAAATTATTTAATGGGGCATACAACAAGTTTTGCAAACTTTAACTTATAATTATGACCTATTCATTATCTCCCCTCCCATCCATCTATTTACATATTAGTTTGGAAGAAGTTCCAGTAATCTAAACTTTTCGTAAGAACTAATTCGCTCTTGGCTATGACTGATATAACAAACTTCTCATTTACTACAAATGACATTGCCTACTGTACTATAAGTTTTCACTTACATAATTATTTTGAACACATTGCACATATGAATTTTTCACAGATTTGATTCACAGGTTTATTTATTTTATTATGATTTCTCATTTGGAACATATGAAACTAATCTTGTAAACACCTTAGAAAAAGAGACAATAAATATAGAACTAAAATAAAACAACAATGACCATGATATAAGCTAAATTACCCCCACCCAGAGGTTTGACAACAAAATCAGGTTTGTAAGGCTTTGCAGAAAGCTAGTAGAGTCAGGCTAATCTCTGGGGAAATGGTGCTGCAGAGGGCGGGTGCCATGATAGAAATGGTTCTCATCTATGGACACACCAGATCACACTCCTAGTTGCCAAATCAGAACCTGGCTCTTCTCCTAGGGAGAGATGGTCCAACAAATAACATGTCCCTACGCCATGGAATGCCTTATAGGCCACTATCACATCTTGAAATGTACCTGAAAGCATATTGGCAGCCATATGTGTCAAATAAAAGGTGTTTGTAGCCACTTGCACCACTGAACTCCATCGGCCTCTTTGAATCCTGCGGTGGCGAGGGCGGCGGCCTGGCCCTTCCTTCTCCGTCGGGCGTTGGTACCGGTGAGCCCTGGGTCTGCTGGCGGATTTGGCGACGGGTGTCTCCCTCTCATCTGGGGGAGCTCCAGTGGCCTGCTCACGGTGGCGATGGGGGCGTTTCCGGTGGCGATGGCCTGGCGGAGGCGGTGGGCGGTGGCGGCCTGCCCCGGTGCCTTGAAGTGGCGGATGGCCCGATAGGCCCAGGGTGGCTGTGACCTTGCCCTAGTGGCGCGGATATGTGGCAGCGCCGGAGGAAGGCCCGCGGGTCCAGCGGACACCCCTCCACTATTTACCATCTTTATAACATCCCTACCATCGTTCCTCTCCCCTTCTTCCTTAGCCCACCCCAGGTCGTTTGTATGGGGTGGTGAACTGACTGAGTCAGCGGTTTTGTCATCTACCGCACATGGATTATCTCGAACTATTTCCCATCAGGACAGACTGGTCATGGTCATTTTATCATCTGTTATGACTTTTGCTGCCAACTTGACCAGCCCAGGATGGGCCTTGCCCGGACCGTCTCAGTGATGCGAACATTTACGCGGCTGACCTTCTTGCCCTGCGAGATGCCCTCTCTCGGGTTTGGCCTCAGATTATCGAGGCCCACCTTGAGGACGGGCTTTGGAGTCCCGAGAGGTGGCATGCGAAAATAGGAGGCTTAGGGTTTTAATTGGCTGTTTTAATAGATTTTTAAGGGAATTTTAAAGGGATTTTAAGGGGAGGAAACCGGCGGGCTTGGGTTGGGGGTGGGAGGAAGGGTGGGTGTCGGGGTAACCTGTCGGGGAGTCCAGTTCCTGCACATGCTCGTGGCGGGGGTTGGTGGGTCCGAGGTCATGGGGAGTCGGTGTTCCATTGGTGAGGTGGTGCTATTTCCACGGTAAGGGAGGGCAGATATGGCGGAAGTGGGGGCTCATATCGTGTTAGGGGGTGCGCTCGATGCCTACAGGCGATCGCGCCCGAGCCCTCAAACTTCTCCCGTTCCCGGATGGTCAGGATCCTCAGGGCCCTGGCCTTGGCTGATGTTATGCAATGCACGGTCCGTGGCCAATAAGGCCCCCTAATTCACGATCTTATTCAGGGGTGCCGCGGACCTTATGGGCGTTACGGAGACCTGGTTGGGCCCAGAAGGCGTGCCCTTGTTCAGATGTGCCCACGGGTTTCCGAGCATTTCATCAGCCGAGGGCCAGGGTAGGGGTGGTGGGGTGGCGGTTGTGATTAGAGAGTCTAGAGCCGAGGAGACCACTGTACCTCAGATTGCGGGTGCGAATCCCTCTTTGTGAGATGGGGTCATAGATGTCAGATGGGCTTGCTGGTGGCGTACCTGGCTCCTTGCTACGTGACAGCTGCCCTGCCCGAGCTCCTGGAGGTGCTTGCTGGGGTGGCAGTTGAGACCCCCAGACTTTTAGTCGTGGGGGACTTTAACTTGCCATCGTCTGGCTCGTCATCGACGGTAGCTCGGGAGTTCATGGCTTCCATGACGGCCTTGGACCTGACCCAAGTAGTTGATGGCCCTACTCACGTTGGGGTGGCACTCTGGACCTGATTTTGTCTCTGGTCAGTGGTTGAGAGATCTGGTCTTAAAGGAAATAGTCATTGAACCTTTGTCATGGTCAGATCACTCTCTTCTTCGTCTGGACTTTCTGACCGCCATTCACCACCGCAGGGAGACGGAGCCGACACGTTGGTTCCGTCCCAGGCGCCTGGTGGACCCGGAGGGGGTCCGGGCAGGGCTTGGGGCATTTCCTGAGGGTCTGGCACACGGCTCGGCTGAGGAACTTGTTGCGGCCTGGGAACGGGCCGCGGGGCCTTAGACCGGGTCGTGCGTTTGCGGCCCCTGACCCGGCGGGGGGCCCAACCAGCTCCTTGGTCCTCCGGGGAGCGGAGGGGGATGAAGCGCCGGAGAAGACGCCTAGAGAGTTCCTGGAGGTCTAGCCGTTCAGAAGCTGATCGGACACTAGTGAAGTCCTATACTAGGGCTTACCTAGTGGCAATGAGGAAGCGGCGTACCTCGCCTCCTCCCTCATTGCATCGGCAGATAACCGCCCAGCCGCCCTGTTTGGGTGACCCGCTCCCTCCTACACCAGGGGGCGGGATGACCCGTGCAGGGGCGTGCTGAGGAGTTTAACGGTTATCTATCGATAAAATCGTTCAGCTTGGGATGGTTTGGACCAAGATTGCGGTGATCTGGTGAGACGTCTGAGGGTGGTCTTGGTGACATTGTATGGGATGAGTTTGACCCTGTCGCTCCGAGGACATGGACAGGTTGTTGGGGAGGCTGAATGCCACCACATGTTTACTGGACCCGTGCCCCTCCTGGTTGGTGCTGGCCACGCAGGAGGTGACACGAGGCTGGCTCAGGCGATTCTGGCGCTTCTTTGGTGGAGGTGTCTTTCCGGCCGCCTTGAAAGAGGCGGTGGTGAGGCCCTCCTCAAGAAGCCTTCCTGGACCCGGCTGTTTTAGGTAATTATCGTCCGGTCTCAACCTTGCTTGGCGAAGGTTGTAGAAATATGGTGGCATATCAGTTTCCCTTGCACCTGGATGAAACTGTCTATCTAGACCCGTTCCAGTCGGTTTCCGACCGGTTACAGCACGGAGCGGCTTTGGTCGCGTTGGTGGATGATCTCTGGAGGGCCAGGGATAGGGGTTGTTCCTCTGCCCTGGTCCTATTAGACTGAATTCCACCTTTTCACCAAACTGGTAAGATGCTATTTCATCTTTACAAGAGATTTAGAAGGAAGGTGGGACAAGGTAGAAGAAAAGGGATATGGTGTTATAACTGATTGCTTTATTTTTTAATCAGTAAATTATTACTTGGGCTCTCCCATTGTAGTATTTTTATGATGTGAGTTTCATATCAGAACGCTTTATTAATTTTCCCTTCCAAGAGCAGACACAGTTAAAAGCAACTTATTGGAGTTGCTAGGACCAGAAAGGATATAATCTAGGTATTTCTGGAAGCTCATCCTTCTAACTCTGCTGGTATACTTTTCATATTTTGATGTATCTATCATGATTCTCACCTTTTTTTTGAAAGATCCTATATTCTTCCAAGGAACTCAGAATATTAATATATATATATATATATATATATATATATATATATATATATATATATATATATATATATATATATATATATATATATATATATATATATATATATATATATATATATATTTGCTCCGTGTAAAATTGGAAGTGTCTTGCAGATTCATCATCTTCAGGCTTCAGCAGCTACAGAATGTGTGATAGCTGTTTCTTCCACTGCTGGTATTGAACTGATTGGGTGCTTGGCTGTGCTCTGATTGGATGGGGTTTTCCCAGCCAATCAGAGCACAAAACCCCATCCAATCAGAGCACAGCCAAGCTCCCACCCAATCAGTTCAAACCCCACTAGCAGTTAAAGGAAGAAACAGCTGCGATCACCAACTCAAGCAACAAGCTGGTGAATGACGAATGAGACCGTCACGTCATAATATATATATATATATATATATATATATATATATATATATATATATATATATATATATATATATATATATATATATATATAGTTATTTCTTAATGTTCTTACAGGAATAATTCTATGCAGTAAAGTAGAGTAAGGAATATTAAACTTTTCCATGGCTATTTGCTATGATTCATAAGAAAATGGAAATCTGAATGTGTTTCTCATCTTTAAAACTAACAGAGGATGAACAGAGACAACATGTTTCCTAGTGATAACTTAGCACAGTGTGTATGCAACCACTTGGCATATATGTGTTGTCTTGCCAAGTGGTTGACAATTGCTATATCACTTCCCTTAGTTTCTTTGATTTCTGATCAATTGTAGAAATGGAATACATTCTCCTCACCACTTAACAGGACAAAACAGGCAGTTGATGTGCCAAGTGCTGACGTACCATGTTAAATTATCTTTTCATAAATGATTATCCTCCACTGTGGACACGATTTTACAACCTAACCCTTATTTTTCCTACAATAATCCAACCCAATTTTTCTCCTCTGTCAAAGCGTAGTAGGCTGAAATGATCACATCACCACCTTATTATGAGCACATTTGAGTCTAGATATTTCCAGCCCCCTTTTTAAATTTGCAGAAGGCATAGTACTTACTTCTTTAGATCAAGTAACTCAGATATTCAGAACTGCCTGTTATCATGCCACTGTCATTCTGAATACTTTTCTATCTAATAGAAATAAAGCTTTCAGCAACTACATTCAACTGTTAAGATGCTGGCCCATGATTGCACATAATGGAAATCAAAGCACTGATTTAAGTTTAGTGAGTTAGCAAACGTGGAAAGATACCTTTACTTCTAATATTACACGCTTCCTCTCTTAATGCATCGATATGGACATGATTTGTAGTTTCTTCCCAGGAGATTTTAAAAAAATCTTTAGGTCAGTTAGAGCAAACTTGGTTAGAGCAAATGCAATATAACTGCAAACATATTAATTTGAAAGGAAGGAGAATTTTTGCCTTCATACACACACGAAATATTTAGGTGTACCATATAGAGACAGAAAAATTATTTAATGGGGCATACAACAAGTTTTGCAAACTTTAACTTATAATTATGACCTATTCATTATCTCCCCTCCCATCCATCTATTTACATATTAGTTTGGAAGAAGTTCCAGTAATCTAAACTTTTCGTAAGAACTAATTCGCTCTTGGCTATGACTGATATAACAAACTTCTCATTTACTACAAATGACATTGCCTACTGTACTATAAGTTTTCACTTACATAATTATTTTGAACACATTGCACATATGAATTTTTCACAGATTTGATTCACAGGTTTATTTATTTTATTATGATTTCTCATTTGGAACATATGAAACTAATCTTGTAAACACCTTAGAAAAAGAGACAATAAATATAGAACTAAAATAAAACAACAATGACCATGATATAAGCTAAATTACCCCCACCCAGAGGTTTGACAACAAAATCAGGTTTGTAAGGCTTTGCAGAAAGCTAGTAGAGTCAGGCTAATCTCTGGGGAAATGGTGCTGCAGAGGGCGGGTGCCATGATAGAAATGGTTCTCATCTATGGACACACCAGATCACACTCCTAGTTGCCAAATCAGAACCTGGCTCTTCTCCTAGGGAGAGATGGTCCAACAAATAACATGTCCCTACGCCATGGAATGCCTTATAGGCCACTATCACATCTTGAAATGTACCTGAAAGCATATTGGCAGCCATATGTGTCAAATAAAAGGTGTTTGTAGCCACTTGCACCACTGAATTTTGCACCTGCTTAAATTGCTGAATGCTCTTCAAAGATGGTGCCATGTAGAGCATGTTACAGATGTCCTTGCTTATAACAATAACAATAGGATGCTTGCATGCTTTCTGAGTACATCCACTGTTTAATGGCCTTCACCCAAATCACTTCTCAGCTTGTTGAGCAGCTTCCCAGTCAGTTGAAAATATTGTGCTAAGTTTCTCAACCTTGGTAACTTGAAGAGGTGTGGATTGGGCTAAGACTGAGCCCTTCTGGAGAGGGATCCATTGAAACCATAGTCCTTGTCCTGCTATATTGCTTTTTTATCTTTATTTATTTAACAAAGTATTTAGGTATTTCTGAATTATTCTATATACAGCTGTTATTGAGAGTCAGTTTAGTCTAGTGGTTAAAGGCACTAGACTAGAAACCAGGAGACCATGAGTTCTAATCCCACTTTAGGAACAAAGACAGTTGGATGACCTTGGGCCAATCACTTTCTCTTAACTTAGGAAGGCGCTAATGGCAAATATCTTCAAAAATCTTGCCAAGGAAACTATAGGGACTAGTCCAGGCATTCACCAAGGGTCAACTCAATGAATGAATGAATTAATGAATCAATCATCAGACCATTATGGTTCAGCTTTTATGAATGTCACCAGATTAAGTTACATTGTTTGTAAAACTAGACACAATTTGATCACATCAATTATCTATATAGACAGATTTAATCATAGTTTCAATTGGAAAGATGTGACAATCCTAGACCAGGCCTGGTCCAAAAACATCAGGGAATTTCTAGAAGCCTGGCACTCTGACAAATGATCAATGGACACATAGATGTTAACAACATCTGTAGACTATGCAAAAGAGACAATCAACCAGCCCAAAAGAGAACAAAAGATCCAAGCACTTCTCCACCACCAATCAGCATCCAGATCAGCATAGATTAACTCCAAGGTTAACATCAGACCAACAATCAAGTAAACAATACCCCAATCAAGAATCTGCCAAAGAGTCAACAGTAAATAGCCCAACTAAAGAATCTATAAGACTACCCCCACCAACACTGATAGGGCAAGCCACCAGAATATAAACTGACAGCAAACTGCACTCCTTACAAGCAGTGATGATGTTACTTAGTTTGGGTAAAGAAACATCTGCAAGAAATCAAGCAAGCAAGCTCAAAGAGAACCAACGGCCTCTTATTTCAATCCTGAGCTACAAATATTCTCTTTTATTGGTATAATTATCTAGTTTCAATTATTTTAAAATTGTTTATTTTGTCCCTGTGCTCTTGGTTGTTTTATTTTGGTCAGTGACTAATAAGGATCAAAACTCGGCATCCAGCTAAACAGCAGCATCCATCTGTACTTGCTAATTTAAGTGTAAGTAAACAAGATCAGACTTGGTTCATATTTGGAAGGAAAATTTCAGAGCTACATAGTAGATGGGGGGGGGGGGGGGAGAAACCCAGAAAGAAGAAAATAGCAAACTGCTTTCATACTGTTGCCAGAAATGCTCTACATCAGAGTCCACCAACCTTTCCGGCTTTGACAACTCATTGGGAGGGGGGAGAGGGATGGTTCCACGCGGGTAGCAGGAAGTACATGCGTGGGCACAGCTCTATTTGTGTGAGTGGTGGGCATGTGCATCTGCCATTTGCACAAATGGAGCACGCACACACATATGGTTGTCCACTGCTCACGCAAGTGGGGATGCATGCCCATGGGCTCACCCACCACTTTCATGCCCAGTTCTGAAGGGCTCAAGGCCCAGTAGTGGGCTGTGGCCCAGGGGTTGGGGATCCCTGCTCTACACGAACACCTCCATAAAGTTGTCAGGAATCAAGCTCAATTTAAATGAGATTTTACTTTGATTGGATAGATTAATTCCTAGGAATTAGCCATGAGGCAAGATGGCAAAATAAATAATGAATTATAAAACATTTTGAGTACTACTTTAGTCTAGCCTAAAATTTTATAGATGTAACTCCTAGGCACAATTAAATTCATTTGTGGTATGTAAAATATGCTTAACATTTAAACTGTAAAACAGCTAATTAATTATCTGCTTTTGACTTTTTTTGGCACAATGTGGGAATTCTGCTTTTGAGAAGACAAGAGAAAATAGGACAATAAAAAAACATACTGTTAATATAATTTCAGAATAGTATTCTATCTAATATGAAGACTTCACAATTGTCACCATGGCCAATAGATGTGATTATGATATTGGGAGTTTAAACGCTAAAGTTTCTGTCTTAAAATTCTGACTTTTCACTGATCTTTATGATTGTGAAGATATTATTTCTTGGTAATGAAGAATCCTATTAGTTTTAATTCAGTAATCAGTTTGCCAAACCTAAAACTATCTATATCGGTGGTCACCAACTGGTGGTCCGTGAACCACTGGTGATCCACGAGAAAATTTTGGTGGTCTACAGAAAAATTATTTGCATTTTTTATATTGCACTAAATCAGCAGTCCTCAAACTATGGCCCCTGGGCCGGATACGTACAATGAAAGTTTGTGTTGCTGCAGAGAGTCTCCCCCTTCGGGGGTTTTTTGTGTGGGTCAGAGGGGGGCAGAAATTCCGACTTGGGTCTGCTTTGGCCTCCTGGTGCCAGGGATTTAGGCGAAAGCTAGAGGGAAATGCCACTGGTGGCAAAGAACTGGAGGGCCTTGTTCCAGTGGGATTGCATCATGGCCTGGAACAAGCTGACCATCTCAGCCCCCTGAGCCTTCAGGCGCTGGTACCTGGCTTTGTACTCCCGCAGGTTTTCCCTCTGCTTGGAAAGCCAATACTCATAGTCCTCAGTGAGGTGCTTCTGCTGAGCCTCCTTTTCGGTCAAATCCAATTTGAACTGAGTCAGCTGTTTTGCCAACT
The DNA here is from genome assembly GCF_028640845.1 of Ahaetulla prasina. Taxonomy (NCBI): domain Eukaryota; kingdom Metazoa; phylum Chordata; class Lepidosauria; order Squamata; family Colubridae; genus Ahaetulla; species Ahaetulla prasina. The sequence continues at coordinate 264,258,498 of NC_080540.1, forward strand.
TTTTCTCATGGTGGCTGCTTAGCTCCAACAACTGCTTCCTATTGGGGCCCTAAGGAGCCCAGGCGGGCAGGAGAGGAGTGGCGAGTAGATGCTGGCAAGGCACCCCTCGACATCAAGTTGGTCACACCCACCCAGTCACATGACCACGTTGCCATGCTCACCCAGCCGGTCATTAGGCAGATCATATATCCCACAGAGTGGGCCTGTTCAGGGTGCTGTCGACCAAACAATGTCGGTTGGCGGCCCCCAGAGGGAGAGCCTTCTCTGTGGCAGCACTGGCCCTTTGGAACGAGTTACCTCCGGGGTTACGCCAACTCCCCGACCTCCGAACCTTCAAGCAGGAATTAAAAACTTTATTATTTGATCGTGCGGGACTAGCCTAAATGTATTTTAAATGTATTTTAATTATAGTTTTTAAATTTTAAATGGTTTTATGTCAGTTTTGACCGTTTTAGTAAATTGGCCAATTAAATATTCGTTTTAAATGTTTTTAAATTTGTTATTTATATTATGTGTACTTTTGTGTTTTTTAATATGGCTGTAAACCACCCTGAGTCCTTTGGGAGAAGGGCGGTATAGAAATTGGATTATAAATAAATAAATAAATAAATAAATAAATAAATAAATAAATAAATAAATAAATAAATAAATTAAATATTAGTGGTCCACGGGATTTAAAATTATGAATTTAGTGGTCCCTGAGGTCCGAAAGGTTGGGGACCCCTGATCAATATGGAGTACAATTTTTATCCATTTTTCTCATTTATTTATTTATTTATTTTCCTTTTTCCTCTTCTCTCTTCTTTCTCTTCTGTCTCTGTTTTGTACTCCTAAAATAAACATTATGATGATACCTCAGTTTGAAACCTCCAGTTGAAGAACAGTGATTGAATGGATAATTCTTTTGGATGATTTGAATGTTATTCCTGTATACTGATTTTTAATTTCTGACCCAATCAAGAAATTTGGTGTAAACATTTATCTAGGATTTTTGGGCAGTATCATTCTTCTAATAGAATATGTGTCCTTGAGAACCATGATTTTAAAAAGTTTATAAATACTGTTTATGCTATATGCCAGCAACAGAGGCCCAGCTTCCTCAGAATGATGAGAAAGGAAGCAGAATTAGAATCAGCCATCACCCATGAAGGAGTTGTGTGGCCAATAACCCAACTGCCCCAGGTGTTGATACTGTTATGTATTGAATATATATAGCTGTGTTAAGCCCTGCTTAAGTGAAACTAACCTTCAGATAACCCTAACTGTTAACTTCTACTGTTTTGGAAGGAAACTTGATACATTCATATTTGGGTGGCTTTTTCAAGTATTATGATTGGCTGAGGCCCTGTGGGCCTAGAGTATAAATTACAGGGATTTGCCTGATGTTCTTTAGTTCCAGTTGAGCCAGTAACTGCTGTTGTATCTATTCCAGTCGGTTCTTGCCTATTGCAGCCTACTGCACAATAGATACCATCCTGCAGAATTTCTGCATGTTATACCACCCACAACCAGCACAGCATTGTGCTAGAACGTTTGGGAAATGAACACATGGCAGCAGATATGAAAATGATCAGTGCACATTCCTTTAATAAAAAAATGGCAACTCCACAGTTTGTTCTTATTACTGAACAAGGATTAAAGAAGGTTGCTTCTCTCCTAGAACTAAGAAAAAATTTCCTGACAGAACAATTAATAGAGAAATAACTTGCCTCCAGAATTTGAGAATATTCCAAGACTGGAAATTTTTAAGAAGAGATTGGACAACCATTTCTCTGAATGGTTGACAATACAGTTTTTTGCCTGGAGATTGGACTAGAAGACCTCAAAGATCCCTTCCAGCTCTGTTATCCTATCCTATCCTATCCTATCCTATCCTATTCTCTGACTCATATGGAACAGTGGGGAGGCTCTGGGCTATGTGAGGATGCTTTTTGTAGATTTTAGTTCTGCATTTAACATAATTCTTCCACATAGACTAGTGTCTAAATTTATGAACCCTGGGCTTTCTCATTCAATCTGCTTTTTGATTATGGATTTCCTGTATGGCCGCTTTCAGAGGGTCAGATTAGGTAATCTTATCTCCTCAGCCCTTATTCTTAACACTACAGGGTTGTGTGTTGAGTCCCTTACTCTATATTCTTTGTGTACATGACTGCAAATCCCATTCACGCCAGTAATACTATTATTAAATTTGCAGATGATAAAACAGTGGTAGGACTTATCTCCTGGGGGGAATGAGTCTGTCTATCGAGGTGGACCGGTTGCTTGAATGGTGTGGAGACAATAATTTGGTCCTTAACACCAATAAGACCAAAGAGCTTATAGTGGACTGTAGAAGGAATAAATCAGACATCAAGCCCTTGCTTATCAATGGAAACCGAGTGGAGAAAGTGGCCAGTTTTAAGTTTCTGGGTGTTATCATAAAAGAGGATCTCACCTGGGGCACTCACATTGCAGCACTGGTCAAAAGGGCCCAGCAGAGATTATACTACCTGAGACTTCTCACGAAACAACAACTGACTGAAAAATTGCTGGTGACCTACTGCTGCACTATAGACAGTATCTTAATTTACTGCACCTGTGTATGGTTTGCTAATTATTCCACCAGACTTGATATCCTGGGTCTAGAAAACTTGGAACTTCGTTGCCTTCAGTAGGACCTGGGTTTAGCTCATAAAATCATCCGTTGTAATATCCTTCCTGTCAATGACTTCTTCAGTTTCAATAACAATAACACAAGAGCTACCAACAGATTTAAACTCAATGTCAACCACTCCAGTTTAGATTGCAGAAAACACGATTTCTGTAACAGAATTATATATGCTTGGAATGCATTACCTGACTCTGTGGTCTCTTCTCATAACCCCAAAAGCTTTACTCAAAATCTATCCACGGTTGACCTCACCACATTCTTAAGAGGACTCTAAGGGGCGTGCATAAGAGCACAAATGTGTCTACCGTTCCTGTCCTATTGTTTTCTTCCCCTATATATATATATGTTTATATTACCTTGTTTCTCCTCATATATATGTTTATATATTATATAATCCTTTATGTAATGCTTGTATATATTGTTACGACAAATAAATAAAAATAAATTGCACAGTGGCAGATAGGACAGCACTCCAGAGGGTTAACATCACTGCCCAGAGGATCATTGGTTGCCCTCTCCCCTCCTTAGAAGAGCTTTATAGCTCCCGCTGTCTTAAGCAAGTTCAAAACATTCTTAAAGATCCATCTAATCCTGAGAACTCTTTTTTTGAACTATTGCCATCTGGCAGACGGTACAGGACAATAAAAAAAAAAAAAGGACAAGTAGGCTGAAAAACAACTTCTATCCCAGAGCAGTAACTATATTGAAATCTACTATATAGTGCAATATTAATGCAGTATCAGGGGTTTTCATTTAAATTGTGCAAAATGTGAGGGATATGTGGTTTTTTAAATAATTTTCTTCTGTATAATGTACACTGAAGATGACATTTAATTTTGTTGTACGAGGTGTAATGACAATAAAGTAAACTTAAACTTAAATTATTATTTTCTACTTCTACTTCTACTTCTACTTCTATTCTTTCTACGGTATTCAGAAAGAGAAAAATTTGGCCTTTCTGGAACATCAAAAAGACGAAGCCCATGACATGTCAAAATAACAATAGACAGAAAAGAGATAAAATATGTGCAAAAATCCAGTTTCCTAGGATCACAGATTGATTAAAGCAGTGAATACAGTCCAGAAATAAAGCATTGGATCGCATTTGGTTATGCAGCAATGATGAGCATGTATTGAGTATGGAGAAGCAAGGACATTAGACTGGCAATTAAATGCAGATTAGTTCACGCTTCTATATATCCCATAGTTCTGAAAGCTAGACTATGAAAAAAACTAGAAAGGAGGAATATCAACTATTTTCAATCCGTGGTATTGGAGAAGACTCCTGCACATTCCTTGGCAGCAAAAGTGACAAACAAGCAAGTACTGGAGCGTATAAAATCAGACATATCACTGGAAGGCAAAAATCACAAAATTCCGCCTTACTTATTTTGGCCATGTCATGTGCTGAAACTCACTGGAAAAGGCAGTTATGCTCTGAATGGTCAGCAGTAAAAGGAAATGAGGCTGCCAAAAAACACAGTGGCTTGACACCATCAAAGCTGACACCAGCCAAAGCATAAAAATAACTGAAAGAAACCATAGAAGACCAGCAAATATGGAGAGAACTGGTCCATAGAATCACCAAGTTGCAGATATGATTAAACGGATATCATCATCATCATCATCAAGTACAGCCTGCCTCACATCTAATAGGTGAAACTGTGAAACCCTTGCAAATGACAGATTATCAAATATGTGTGGTAGATAGCAAAGATGAAGAAGTTTCTTTGTGATCATTGTTGTGACATCACAGAAATCCACAGAGTGATTGCTATGCCTGATGAAATGTCTATCTCACATGTTTCTTGCTTTTCTTTAAAAAGAATAAAGGTAATACATTTAATTCAATCAATTTTCTAATAACCACCCTCTTCTTGCCCATAGACATTGGGGCCTGTGCAAGCATGTATCCCTTAACACAATACTACACAATAGTATTATGTTAAAAAGTAGTGGTGTGTTGAAAACCTTGATAGTGTTTTTTACAAACATTCTCATTTAATTTGATGGAAAAGAAGTTGTTTTTTCTCCAAAGGAAAGGGGGAAAAACAACTTCTTTTCCATCAAATTAAATGGAAATATAATGGAAAGGGAAATATTAGGGGTTATTCTGAGATTACATTCTTATTTTTTAAAAAATTTATTTATTTATTTATTCATTTTCATATTATTCATCAAAATTTATTCATTTGTCACAACAGTATATATAAGCATAAGCATGAAATAACTATACGATATATAAGCATATATATAAGCATAAACATGAAATAATTATATGAATTGGATACAATCAAAGGGAACGTTAGGACAGAAACGATAGGCACGCTGGTGCTTTTATGCACGCCCCTTACAGATCTCTTAGGAATGGGTTGCGGTCAATAGTAGATAGTCTTTGGTTAAAGCTTTGGGGATTTTGGGAAGAGACTATAGAGTCAGGTAGTGCATTCCAGGCATTAACAACTCTATTACTGAAGTCATAGTTTCTGCAATCAAGATTGGAATGGTTCACATTAAGCTTAAATCTATTGTGTGCTCATGTATTGTTGCGATTGAAGCTGAAGTAGTCTTCAACAGGAAGGCTTACTCAAGTACATTTTGGCAAACTGTAGTTTTGCTCTTTTATGTCTCTGTGTCAGCAGTGGGGTCATCCTGGGTCTCCTGCCATAGCGTTTCATTTCATTTACATGTCGACGGATAGTTCGCGCTGACACTGATGCTCCCTGAGCCTGCAGGACAGTTTGAATTTCTTTGGAACTTGTTTGCGGTTGCTTATGCACCATCTGGACTATCCTGTGTTGCAACCTTTCATCAATTTTTCTCTTCCATCCATACCCAGGGAGATTAACTACAGTGCCATGGGTTGCAAACTTCTCGATAATGTTGCGCACTGTGGACAAAGGCAAATCTAGATCTCTGGAGATGGACTTGTAACCTTGAGATTGTTGATATTTTTCCACAATTTTGGTTCTCAAGTCCTCAGACAGTTCTCTTCTCCTCTTTCTGTTGTCCATGCTTAGTGTGGCACACACAGACACACAATGCAAAGACTAAGTGAACTTCTCTCCTTTTTATCTGCTTTCAGGTGTGATTTTTATATTGCCCACACCTGTTACTTGCCCCAGGTGAGTTTAAAGGAGCATCACATGCTTGAAACAATCTTATTTATCCACAATTTTGAAAGGGTGCCAATAATTTTGTCCAGCCCATTTTTGGAGTTTTGTGTGACATTATGTCCAATTTGCTTTTTTTCCTGCCTTTTTTGTTTTGTTCCAATACACACAAAGGGAATAAACATGTGTATAGCAAAACATGTGTTACTGCAATACTTTTCTGTATCTGTACTTGATTTTCTGGAAAAATTTCTGGGATGCCAACAATTTCTGGGATGCCAACAATTTCAGCCATGACTGTATGTATGTATGTATGTATGTATGTATACTCATCATCTTCAGGCTGGTGTTTTCGGCAATGCCAAGACCTACATATATATATATATATATATAGGTCTTGGCATTGCCGAAAACACCAGCCTGAAGATGATGAGTGAGACCTTGTCGAAATGTCACCAAGATACTCTCAACCTTACACGGGAAAAGACCCGAAAATGCCAAGACCTACATACCTATACCTATATCTATCAACCTACCTACCTACCTACCTACCTACCTACCTACCTACCTACCTACCTACCTACCTACCTACCTACCTACCATGTTTCTCTGAAAATATGATCTACTCCGAAAGTAAGTCCTAGCTTGATATTTACACATAAGTCCTACCTCCAAAATAACCCCTAATTTAGACGCTGCCCACTCCAGGGTGCATGGGTAAAAATTAAGCTGAGGGGATGGTGGGGAACTGCCCTACTACTTACCTTCAGACAGTTGCAGCCAGGCCTCACACACCCTGACACCTAACTTACCAGCCCATTTCTTCTGCAGCCAACAAGGCTGCAAGGCTTTCTTAAAGGCCTCTGTAGCTAATAACAGAGCTCCCGACTGATCAATCCAGAGCTCTATGATTGGCTGCAGAGGCCTTCAGGAAAGCCTTTCTGGCCTCAGAAGAAGTTCCTGAAGGCCTCTGACAATGAAATGGAGGCCGGGGACGATGCACACAAGTGAGGTGAATCAGTGGATCACTGCCCCCCCCAAATATGATCTGGTGCCTTTTTTTGTGGAAAAAAATATATAAGACAAAGTCTTATTTTCAGGGAAACATCGGTATCTATCTATCTATCTATCTATCTATCTATCTATCTATCTATCTATCTATCTATCTATCTATCTATCTATCTATCAATCATCTATCATCATAATCAGCTATCCGTAAAATGCTTAGGATTACACAGAAATCTCTCTCTTTCTCTCTTTCTTTCATTAACCGCTCCAATCTTGATTGCAGAAAATATGACTTCAGTAACAGAGTTGTTAATGCCTGAAATAAACTACCTGACTCTGTGGTCTCTTCCCAAAATCCCCAAAGCTTCAACCAAAAACTGTCTACTATTGACCTCACCCCATTTCTAAGAGGTCTGTAAGGGGCGTGCATAAGAGCACAAACGTGCCTACCGTTCCTGTCCTATTGTTTCCTTTCATTATATCCAATTAATATAGTTATTACATACTCATACTTATATATATGCTTATATACTGTATAATTATTTCATACTTATGCTTATATATACTTTGTGACAAAAATAAATAAATAAAAATAAATAAATACACACACTTTCTCTCTAAATACCTAGATATCACCATTGAATAGTAGATGATACGCAAGCTGTCTTGCATTAGATGCTGAATTTTCTTCTAAATCATTGTCAAAGCATGCATGGTCCTAATAGTAATGTTGTTTGTGTTGAATAAACAACATATTAAAGTAAATAAGGTTTAAATCTGGACTTTATTAGGATACAGTGCCATGTAAAAAGGCATCTACTTTTTTGTTTCCTCACCCAAATGATGATGTTGCATGTGAATTGGACATGGTTAATATGGTATTAATCAACACAGAGGCTCTGAGGAATCCAGGTATAATTTCACTTAATATAATTTTACTTAATATAATTTGAAGGATAAAGAGGATCCTAATATTTAAATGAAAGTCCGGGACTGACTTTCTACAAGTCAGTTCATATTTATGCTGTTCCCAAAATGAGACCGATTGCTTGAACTCTGCATGATAATAAATGGCAATTCAGGCAAGCATATGCTTGCCCATGAGTAGCAGAGTTTTGCAGAATTTCTTTTCTGAAGGCTAAGAATTATGCTCACAGCTTGAAATATTGGAGCTGGTTATCCAACAGGCTAAGGACATTCCTGCTGTGTTCCTATGGAATTAGGAATTTGGTCACAGCATGCTGGTTTATTGAGACACGCACATGCTCCTCCCCACACCTCTTAGATTTTAAATCCTGTACAAGGTATATAAAGAAACAAACAGAAACCTCTAGCTTTTGTCAACTAGGAATTGTGAAAAGGGAAAATGGGAAAACATTGGGAGAATTTAGTCCTTCCACCTCTACCCCCACCCACAAATTCAGAACTTTAGGAAGAATAAAAATTCCTACACTGGTCTCTACATAAGGATTTCTGCTTATCTTGCTTATAATACCAGAGCAGATTTTGCCCATCTACATGTGTATTATTTTGTTTGACTTACAATAACTTTCCATAGTCTCAAACAGAAATTATTTCCATTATTTACCATGAAAACCTTTTAGGTTTAGAGATGCCAAGGATGAACCTAGGATCTTACTGCATTTATAATGTGTGTTGTTCTGCTGTCCCATGTTTAGTTTTCACTAGGAATTCTGCTATGTGTAATTTTCATTGTCGGCCACGGCACTGTGATCTATATGGTGAAAAGAAGGGTTCAGCATGCAGTGCAACTGTTTCCTATAGTTTTCCTGTTCTGTCTGCTTGGAGAGAGTTAATATTGATTATTTTGGTTGCAGGAGATTAGGGCTATTGGGTTGGGAAGATATTAAGACAGATAATGCCATTGGGACAGAAAAGTAACTTTGAGAGAATGCATTTTCATAGACTTTGTGTCGTGTCCTACTCCTCCTCTGACGGCCGGGTCGGGGAAGTCCATATCAAGCGTGGCTGCAAAGCCTCTGCAGCTTTGCCAAAGTTCTGTCAGAGATCTCAGGGCAGGCAGGAGACCAGGATGTGACTTCAGCAATCCAAGTTAGACTTTGCCTGACTCAAAGAATGCCAGAAAGCAGATCCTTTATATAGGCCATGGGGTGTGGCTCCATGACTCAGCACTTATCCAGGCCTGCCCCTCCCTTCCTTTTGCTGACATCATGTCTCCATTCTCCAGAAGCGTGGATCTATCCATTGCATCGTTTCGTCCCCAGCTGCCAGTAATCCCAGCTCATGGCTGGCTTCAGGCGCACATGCTATCGGAGGGAGGTTTGTTTGCTCGGTTTGTCCGGGCATGGTGCCAGGGCTGGGGGCTGGAGGCATGCCAGGACATTCTTCTGCACTATCAGTCTCTGGCTGAGATAGCAGGAGATGAGAGGGGCCCGGCTGCGGTGGGCGGGGGCGAGTGAGGCACAACACTTTGGGATCATTGTAGCTTCTATTATTCTACTGTAGCAAAAGCAACTAGATAAGGGTACAAATTACCTTAAGTAGCAGCAGATTCCTCTTTTCTAGATGCATTTCATTGACAGTTGGGAAGGCCTGTAGACGATGTTTTACACTGAATTGCTGCATAGAAAAGAAAGTTGGTTCAAAAGCATGAAAAATCCCAACTCTTATCATTTCTTCTGTGATAAGTTTTTCCATGCTCTTTACTGTTGCTTATGATAAGATCCCTTAGATCAGTGATTCTCAACTAGTTGTCTGCGACTCCCTGGGGTCCTGTGATGTTGTCACAGGGGGTCTGTGAAGGCATGAAGAAATGTTATGATTTAAATCTTGACTTAAGTCTTGGTGGTCCATGGCCACAAAAGGTATTTAAAGACTTTTCACCCCATTTATAAGAGGTCTGTAAGGGGTGTGCATAAGAGCACCAGCGTGCCTACCGTTCCTGTCCTAATGTTCCCTTTGGTTGTATTCAGTTTGTGTGGTTATTTCATGCTTATACTTATATATATTGTTGTGTTTGACAAAATAAATAAATAAAATAAATAAAAATTAAAAATAAAAGGGGGAGGGGGAGGGGGTCTGTGGTGAAGAAAATGTTGAGAATCACTACCTTAGAATCCTTATCTGAATAAGGAAAAGAAAAGAAAGGCTGGAAAAAATGCTTGGCTTCAGAGGAAGCTTATTTGTCCATTGTCCCCAACATCCAAGAATTCAGGGCATTTTTGAACTTTCCTTGCACATACTTAATGTGGCTCAGGGCCCCTGGCTCTGGCTCAGGGCCTCTGGTGGCTCAGACTGCTAAGACAGTCTGTTATTAACACAGCTGCTTGCAATTAGTGCAGGTTGAAGTCCCACCAGGCCCAAGGTTGACTCAGCCTTCCATCCTTTATAAGGTAGGTAAAATGAGTACCCAGATTGTTGGGAGCAATAAGTTGACTTTGTATATAATATACAAATGGATGAAGACTATTGCTTAACATAGTGTAAGCCGCCCTGAGTCTTCAGAGAAGGGCGGGATATAAATGCAAATAAAAAAAAAATCTCAAACACCTTTCTTGGCATCTGTGGGCAATATACAGAATGGCAAAGACATGCATAGCTTCAAGGGCAGGTTCCTGGGAAGCAAAGGTCTACTGATATATTAGTGATTTTTAATCTTGTGCTCTTTGCTCCATGAGCTTCTAATGCATTCAGTTAAATTATTTGGAAGCTTCTGTATTTGAATGTTCAACACAAAGCAAACAATTGTTGAGAATAGTATGTAGCTAGAGTTCCCTTGTCTTCAGGTTTACTAAATTTTGGTTTAACTCTGGGTTATGCTCCATTCCTTTATTTTGACCTTTGAATTGAACTTTTGACAACATTGCTGTCTTCTTCTCACTGGCTTATCAAACTATGTGCTCTGTTTAGCTTCCTTAGTTAGGACATATTGGATATCTAGGGTGCTTTTGCAAAAACCTTAGCTGCCCCAGTCTTTACTGTACAGATAAGACACTTTTGAATACTCTGATTTTACCAATTAATCTCCAAAAGTAAATTATAGCTATACTCAAAGCTAAAGATATTATATTGCTAAGGAAGAATTAGGGGGCACAGTGGCTCAGTGGCTAAGATGCTGAGCTTGTCAATCAAAAAGTCAGAAAGGGTTCGAATTCCTAGTGCCACGTAACGGGGTGAGTTCCCATTACTTGTCCCAGCTTCTGCCAACCTAGCAGTTCAATAGCACGTAAAAAATGCAAGTAGAAAAATAGGAACCACCTTTGGTGGGAAGGCAACAGTGTTCCATGTGCCTTTGGCATTTAGTCAAGCCGGTCACATGACCATGGAGACGTCTTCGGACAGCGCTGGCTCTTCGGCTTTGAAACAGAGTCGGGAACGACTAGCACCTATGTCCGAGGGGAACCTTTATTTTTTTAAGGAAGAATTATGCCCTACCTCTTCAAAGTATGAGAGGTTAAAGAAACACCATTTTATGCATGGAAAAAAATTGTATAAACTAGAAAGAGTCAAAAAATGTGTGAGAAAGTTTTTTTTGTGTGCTGCTGTTTAATAAATATTCAGATTTATTTTTTACTCTTTCACTCTAATATTTCATTTTATTAAGGCAAATAAAAAATGCTATATGGTTCTAACTCAGCTCTGGCACTAGCCAGTTAATAGACTCATTAAACATTAGTAAAGACAGATATATGAACATAAATGACCATCACTCATTCATGAAGAAGTAAGTCAAAAACAGCAGCTGTTGGCTTTTTGAAAGATACAAATTATCTATTAGCCATGGATTTACCAAGAATAGTGCTTGTTTTCAGTATTTTGTTTTTGACTTTGTATCGGATTAAGCTCTATTAACTCTGAATCCAATCCTAAGAAGTGTAACTTTTATTTTTTTAAATGATATATAACACCATTGAAGTACACTTACTATCTTCTTTATGATATATGTTATGAGATATGTTTCTTTAACTGGGCTATAGATCAGGACATCCAAAATCTATGCATATGTCAATGA